>NC_088364.1:20352568-20435068 GCF_034508935.2 Berghia stephanieae
AATTTGCTATTTAACTTAACTGCTGGACAAAATTATCGCGATGGTGGTGTATGGACGAATCGTTTGGTCTCAGGAAAGTGGTGAGAGGAGGGATCTAGTTGGTGACTTTGAAGTTGTAGAAACGAGATAATTTTTGTTCGTGGGTGTATGTCAACTGGTATATGGACCAACCTCTCACCTGCCAGGCGGAGGTTTGTCGTACCAAAGTGAGGTATCAAACACAACCAACCGCGTCAAATAAATTTTTATTCTCTATTAGTCTTCTGCACCTTTTCTATTCACTCATCTGTTGTTCCCAACATAAGTGCCTGCTCACTCACTTTTCTGCTAATTAAAAATTTCACACACATACATAGCATAAACGTTTACATTGCGTATCTCGAGTTTATGGGTGAGAATTTGGTATTCAGTTAAATGAGTGGTCAGCAATTATTGATGTGGTAACGAACGAATGGTGTCAGGAAAGTGGTCAGAAGATCTAGGTATGAGTAATAAACGAAATTTTTTGGATAGCTCACACGGTAGAGCCACGCTCTCACCTGCCAGGCGGAGTTGTCGTACCAATAAGGTCGCAGGTTCAAACCCCACCACCGCCGCGAAAAAAAATTTTTATTCTCTATTGTCTTCTGGCACTTTTCTATTCACTTCATATCTTGTTGTTACCAACATAAGTGCCTGCTCCACTCACTTTTCTGAATTAAAAATTCACCCCATACACCGGAGCATACTCAATGTCTCAATCGTTTCTATGTTATATGTTTGTGTTGAGAATATTGGCTATTAAGCTTAACTGCTGGTCAAAATTATTCGCGATGGTGGTGTACGAACGAATCGGTGGTCTCAGGAAGTGGGTGAGAGAGGGATCTAGTGGTGACTTTGAGTTTGAAACGAATATTTTTGTGTTCGTGGATAGCTCACACGGTAGAGCCACGCTCTCACCTGCCAGGCGGAGTTGTCGTACCAATAAGGTCGCAGGTTCAAACCCCACCACCGCCGCGAAAAAATTTTTATTCTCTATTGTCTTCTGGCACTTTCTATTCACTTCATATCTTGTTGTTACCAACATAAGTGCCTGCTCCACTCACTTTTCTGAATTAAAAATTCACCCCATACACCGGAGCATACTCAATGTCTCAATCGTTTCTATGTTATATGTTTGTGTTGAGAATATTGGCTATTAAGCTTAACTGCTGGTCAAAATTATTCGCGATGGTGGTGTACGAACGAATCGGTGGTCTCAGGAAGTGGGTGAGAGAGGGATCTAGTGGTGACTTTGAGTTTGAAACGAATATTTTTGTGTTCGTGGATAGCTCACACGGTAGAGCCACGCTCTCACCTGCCAGGCGGAGTTGTCGTACCAATAAGGTCGCAGGTTCAAACCCCACCACCGCCGCGAAAAAAATTTTTATTCTCTATTGTCTTCTGGCACTTTTCTATTCACTTCATATCTTGTTGTTACCAACATAAGTGCCTGCTCCACTCACTTTTCTGAATTAAAAATTCACCCATACACCGGAGCATACTCAATGTCTCAATCGTTTCTATGTTATATGTTTGTGTTGAGAATATTGGCTATTAAGCTTAACTGCTGGTCAAAATTATTCGCGATGGTGGTGTACGAACGAATCGGTGGTCTCAGGAAGTGGGTGAGAGAGGGATCTAGTGGTGACTTTGAGTTTGAAACGAATATTTTTGTGTCGTGGATAGCTCACACGGTAGAGCCACGCTCTCACCTGCCAGGCGGAGTTGTCGTACCAATAAGGTCGCAGGTTCAAACCCCACCACCGCCGCGAAAAAATTTTTATTCTCTATTGTCTTCTGGCACTTTCTATTCACTTCATATCTCGTTGTTACCAACATAAGTGCCTGCTCCACTCACTTTTCTGAATTAAAAATTCACCCCATACACCGAGCATAACTCAATTCTCAATCGTTTCTATGTTATATGTTTGTGTTGAGATATTGGCTATTAAGCTTAACGCTGGTCAAAATTATTCGCGATGGTGGTGTACGAACGAATCGGTGGTCTCAGGAAGTGGGTGAGAGAGGGATCTAGTGGTGACTTTGAGTTTGAAACGAATATTTTTGTGTTCGTGGATAGCTCACACGGTAGAGCCACGCTCTCACCTGCCAGGCGGAGTTGTCGTACCAATAAGGTCGCAGGTTCAAACCCACCACCGCCGCGAAAAAATTTTATTCTCTATTGTCTTCTGGCACTTTTCTATTCACTTCATATCTTGTTGTTACCAACATAAGTGCCTGCTCCACTCACTTTTCTGAATTAAAAATTCACCCCATACACCGGAGCATACTCAATGTCTCAATCGTTTCTATGTTATATGTTTGTGTTGAGAATATTGGCTATTAAGCTAACTGCTGGTCAAAATTATTCGCGATGGTGGTGTACGAACGAATCGGTGGTCTCAGGAAGTGGGTGAGAGAGGGATCTAGTGGTGACTTTGAGTTTGAAACGAATATTTTGTGTTCGTGGATAGCTCACACGGTAGAGCCACGCTCTCACCTGCCAGGCGGAGTTGTCGTACCATAAGGTCGCAGGTTCAAACCCCACCACCGCCGCGAAAAAATTTTTTTCTCTATTGTCTTCTGGCACTTTTCTATTCACTTCATATCTGTTGTTACCAACATAAGTGCCTGCTCCACTCACTTTTCTGAATTAAAAATTCACCCCATACACCGGAGCATACTCAATGTCTCAATCGTTTCTATGTTATATGTTTGTGTTGAGAATATTGGCTATTAAGCTTAACTGCTGGTCAAAATTATTCGCGATGGTGGTGTACGAACGAATCGGTGGTCTCAGGAAGTGGGTGAGAGAGGGATCTAGTGGTGACTTTGAGTTTGAAACGAATATTTTTGTGTTCGTGGATAGCTCACACGGTAGAGCCACGCTCTCACCTGCCAGGCGGAGTTGTCGTACCAATAAGGTCGCAGGTTCAAACCCCACCACCGCCGCGAAAAATTTTTATTCTCTATTGTCTTCTGGCACTTTTCTATTCACTTCATATCTTGTTGTTACCAACATAAGTGCCTGCTCCACTCACTTTTCCGAATTAAAAATTCACCCCATACACCGGAGCATACTCAATGTCTCAATCGTTTCTATGTTATATGTTTGTGTTGAGAATATTGGCTATTAAGCTTAACTGCTGGTCAAAATTATTCGCGATGGTGGTGTACGAACGAATCGGTGGTCTCAGGAAGTGGGTGAGAGAGGGATCTAGTGGTGACTTTGAGTTTGAAACGAATATTTTTGTGTTCGTGGATAGCTCACACGGTAGAGCCACGCTCTCACCTGCCAGGCGGAGTTGTCGTACCAATAAGGTCGCAGGTTCAAACCCCACCACCGCCGCGAAAAAATTTTTATTCTCTATTGTCTTCTGGCACTTTTCTATTCACTTCATATCTTGTTGTTACCAACATAAGTGCCTGCTCCACTCACTTTTCTGAATTAAAAATTCACCCCATACACCGGAGCATACTCAATGTCTCAATCGTTTCTATGTTATATGTTTGTGTTGAGAATATTGGCTATTAAGCTTAACTGCTGGTCAAAATTATTCGCGATGGTGGTGTACGAACGAATCGGTGGTCTCAGGAAGTGGGTGAGAGAGGGATCTAGTGGTGACTTTGAGTTTGAAACGAATATTTTTGTGTTCGTGGATAGCTCACACGGTAGAGCCACGCTCTCACCTGCCAGGCGGAGTTGTCGTACCAATAAGGTCGCAGGTTCAAACCCCACCACCGCCGCGAAAAAATTTTTATTCTCTATTGTCTTCTGGCACTTTTCTATTCACTTCATATCTTGTTGTTACCAACATAAGTGCCTGCTCCACTCACTTTTCTGAATTAAAAATTCACCCCATACACCGGAGCATACTCAATGTCTCAATCGTTTCTATGTTATATGTTTGTGTTGAGAATATTGGCTATTAAGCTTAACTGCTGGTCAAAATTATTCGCGATGGTGGTGTACGAACGAATCGGTGGTCTCAGGAAGTGGGTGAGAGAGGGATCTAGTGGTGACTTTGAGTTTGAAACGAATATTTTTGTGTTCGTGGATAGCTCACACGGTAGAGCCACGCTCTCACCTGCCAGGCGGAGTTGTCGTACCAATAAGGTCGCAGGTTCAAACCCCACCACCGCCGCGAAAAAATTTTTATTCTCTATTGTCTTCTGGCACTTTTCTATTCACTTCATATCTTGTTGTTACTTCATTCACTGCACCATGAAAAACAAAATTGAATTTATCTAGATTTCGGTTGCATGATGTGAAGAGTTTCAACTGCTTGTTGCTTCTATGATGGGTTTATTATAATAAGTCACGTGTGAAGTACTTTCTGCCTTATTAAACTTAGCAACTGACTATTCGATCATGAATTATTGTTGTTTTTGTTGTTGTTGTTATTTTTTGTTGTTGTCGTTTTTGTTTGTTCTTGTTGTTGCTATTATTGCTGTTTTTTTGTAGATCCAGATACCGTAATCTTATGCTGTTCTGTCCATTGCAATGTTGTGGTAAGAAGGGGTTGCTTTCAAATGTTACAATATTCTCTCTTTTATTCTCTATTGTCTTCTGGCACTTTCCTACTCACTTCATCTCTAATAGTAACTGTGAGTTGTGTTGTCCATTTCAGTGGCTGGAGGATGCAGCTGTCTATCATTATCAGACTTCGCTTTTCCATTGTCTTAAGACACATTTGGGCCATCACAAACAGAATATAACTGCATTTAAAAAAAGATTGAAAAGGAGCAAAATACTTAACATAGAATGTTTCGGGCTGAAAACCATAAAACAGCAATATTTCACATAGAATTTCATTTAATTTCTCATATACCCGTTTATCTGGATTCCTTATGAAGTATCGCTGTTTTAAATGTTTTTGTTATTAAATGAAGAAGTGTTTTGAGCCCAAAATGTTTGGTGTAAACTCAAAGTAAATTGAGGCTTTTAAATTCATTTATGTTCAATGCATTTTTCAATACGACAAGACATGATAGTTTTGTTTTCAGATTTAATCATTGTCAATCATAAGATGATCTGACTTTGACTTTAAAATACACTCAGACCAGACAAATAAACAAAATGGATTTGCTCTTGGAACTACTTCTGTTCTCTGTTTGAACTATTCCTCTTCATTGTCTTTTTTCATGGTAGCTTCTGTTAATAATTTTATGAGTATAAATATTCTGGCCTACATTGCCTATTTTCTGGTTCTGAAATGACTTCAAAGTGTTGCATGTGCCGTAAAATAAAATGAAAGAATCATTAAAAGCGCCTCAATTGTTGTTTTTTTCAATGTCAAGAGAATGTGAGTCTCAATCAACGGTGGAAATACATTGATTGGCTCCTTCAAGTTTTTATACTCTCTTTATTCAATCCACACATATTTCAATTTCAAGCTGTTCAGTGTTTAATCCCCTTTTTTTAAAAAATCTTTTTACTATTCTTCTACAAGGGATTTTCATTCTAGCCAGCATGTCAAGGATATGTACAGGAGAAGGAGATGGGTAAGGTGAGTTGGGTTGGGTTTTTTTCTCATAAATTGATTCTGCTTATAAACCAATCCATATTCATTTGTCAACCTAATGGACAGTACTAAAATAGTTAAATATTCATTACAGACTTTTGCTCTCAAGAAAATACCATAACTGTGACCCATTGTCTCAAATTGGAATTAAGTCGGGATAGACTTGTCCCCAGAAAATACCATATCTGTGACCCATTCTCTCAAATCAAAATTATGTCGGGATAGACTTGTCCCTAGACGTGAATTTAGAATTTAAATTATAAGAAATATGAAGTTCTAGCCTATTGTAATTGAAAAAATTGTTTACTTGAGCTTTTACTTGTAAAGCGCTTTTTAGCACATTTAGTGACTTTTTCACTATACAAAAGCTCAAGTAAAATTGTTTACAGTCTCCTTCTTAAGGATTATTAACAGTTAAGCCTAAGTTTCATTTTTGTAACCCACCCTCTCAAAGCAGTATTAAGTCTGGAGGGCCCGGGTGCTGGAAATTGGTTTTTTAGTGACAGATGTGATACTGGGGGTTAATATACGATTTCTTACACTCTTGCTTTTTGGAGTTCTGGACTTTTTCCCAACCGCTGCACGATTGCGCATTGGAAACGAACTTCGATTTCCAAAATGCAAGAGTGCAAGAAATCTATTATTCTACCCCTCAATCCATTTTGATTTCTTCATCTTTGAGTAAAAGACATTTTCAAAAATATTTAAATGATACTCCTTTTTTCAAAAATCTAATTTTAGTGAAATTCAACGTTTGATAATTTGACGTCACAAATTATTATTGTAAACTTGGTATCATTAAGTGTTACTATTTAAAGAGAGGGATGGAATAATATCTATTATTCCATTGGAAAACCCTATCATTTCTTATTAAATACGTAATCGTTAAATAATGCTTTGAACGCGTTGAATAAAAATCTTATTCAATGTTTGCAGAATATTTTCGCACATTTTTTTGGTGTTAAATAAGGTGTAAAAGACATTTGATTGGCAATTATAAATAATCTTTTGGTGCGCATGAATACCAATCCAATGTATTTCTTTTTTGGGTCAAATTGTCATTCAAGCACATGGAGAAAGATTCAAATTATGGTGAATAGAATTACTAATACCATACAATTTGGTTACGAAATACCTAATAATCTTACATGGAGGGGTGGAATAAACATATTCTTTCATATCTTTGTATTTATTAAATGCGTTATATTTTTATCGTGCAATAACACATACTCGCAAGCTCGTTGTGTTATTGGGCACTATAAAAATAACTCGTTTAATAAATACAAAGAGATGAAAGACTCATACATTCTTCGTGGACAAAGAACAAGTACAATTTCATTTCTTAAATTATTAAAAACCCAATGTTCCTATTTCTTCTAACTGTAATTCTAAATTCACGGCATTATTCACCCTGACATAAAACCGTTTTGAGATGGTGAGTCACGTTTGTGGCTATAAAATCCACCTCATAGTTCATCTTGACATAATACCGCTTGAGACAACGGGTCCCTATAGAAGGAATGAAATTGACGTCATACAGCATTTTGTTATTGTTTTTGGACAGCCATTTTTGAAATTACTTCTCACTAAATTGTATCAATCGGACTACATGTTGTGAGTATTTTACCTAAATGCATAAAGTCAATTAATAGTTAATGAGGAGTAGGTGGTAGATGAGATAAAAATGGATCAAAAAGCAATTTCATAAACTATAATTATATGAATGTTTATTTACCTTAACACTGTCAAATCACTGATTTCTTTAATTTGTACACAGCTGCTGTTTTCTCTCTATCTATCTCTCTCTCTCTCTCTCTCTCTCTCTCTCTCTCTCTCTCTCTCTCTCTCTCTCTCTCTCTCTCTCTCTCTCTCTGTTTTTTGTTGTTTTTTTTTTGTTTTTTTTACTCACTTATTTTATGTCCCAGAACCTGTCGCCTGAACACTCAGGGTCCGTGGATGTCAGCGGGTTCTCTAAGCCTCCATGACATCTCCATCCAAGTGGACCCAGTGACCTCCAGCAGTGCCGCCATTGTACTTTGGGCTGTTGGGACCAATGGGGATGTTCTGTGCCGCTGTGGTGTAACCAAGGACAATCCTCTGGTAAAGTTTGAATGACTACCCCTCCCTCCTGCCCCCTCCACCTGCCTCCATCTGATATTATGTTTGGGTTAATCAGATTGACATTGAAAGCTAAAATGCTCAGAATTAGAATTTGGTTGTTTTTTGTTGTTGTTGTTGTTGTTAATGTTGTGGGTATTCGCCTCAACTAATTTGTTTCAACTTCATAATTTTCACTTTAATTCAGATTTCAATTTCAGTATTTGGTTCAGCCTGTATAATAATACTGTCGTGAAATTTAATAAACAAAAATTAATATAACAACTTCAAAAAAGAACAAAATACCAAACGCAGAATGTTTTGAACTCAAACCTCTTCTTCAGCCAACAACAAAACCTTTAATAGACACCTTGGTTTTGCCCAGACTCTGTCTTGGATCCATACATTAGGAGAAGAGGTGCACATATTTTAAGATAAAAACTAAACGAAGATGTTGAAATTTTTTTCCTTTTCATCATGCCTGTGTGATTGTGTCATGTGGATGTGGGCTTGAATGCATCTGAGGGTTCCTTTTAGCCGTCGTTGGCATTCGTGTGACACTCTGGGTGGTCTCCTGCTTGACAATTATATTTCTGTTGTTTACTTGAACAAGTTGCCTTTGTTTTGTTTTCTATAATGCGACTATGACAAGTTTTGCAGTCACTGATGAATTCTAAATCTGTTTTACTGTTATGTACCATCTTTGTTTTTATGGGGTGGTGCAAACACCTACAGACCTCTAAGACCAATTTACCCAAGCCTTTGTTATCTTTTACTTGTGAAAACCAATTTTTTTTATAAGCTTGACTGTCACATACTGACTTACAAAACAATTCAATTAAAGGCTCATAAGTTCTTGACAGTCCATTGAAAAAAAAAAGAGAAAAAACTTTTATATTTTGCGTTATCCACTAAATGTGCTTAAAACACTTCACAAATAGTCCCAAGTCATCAGCAACATTTAACATGTATAACTAGACATGATGCCTGTAAGGTGCTTTAGCAATTTTTTTTTTTTTTTTTTAATCAAACACCACTGCAACTGCCAAACACTCATTTACATCTGAGTATGGTGAGAAGATATTAGTAAAGATCCTTTTTCAAGGACTCAACTTTACACTGCCACAGTGGGACTCGATCTAGGGACATGCAAGTCAGATGCAGAATGTCATACCGCAAATTCACAAAGGCAGGTTGGGTCATGCAAATGACAATGATTGAATATTCCTGTTATATATATCTTTTTTTCCTCTTTCCACGCAGGGCCAAAGTTGGATTCATATTCCGACATACCTGGACAAGCCTTTTGTTTCCATTTCCGTAGGAGGTGGATGGAGAGTATGGGGTATTGCTGGGGATGGCTCTACTTGGTACCGGTCAGGGGTCAGTCAGTACAGTCCAGCAGGTGAGTTTGTGTTTCGTAATTATAGTCATTTAAATACATAAACATATTTATAGTTAATAGATTTTGCTATATCCACGAGAGGAGTTTGCTTAACAAGAAAAGTGAACCTTATATGTTTTTATTTTATGCCTTTTTATGATTGCTAATTTTTATTATTAATCATTAAAACCATATACAGTGATCTCTGTTTATAATCACTTCGGCAGCAAGCACGATCCAGCTATAAGCTCACTCAGAGTGCGAAATATTTTTTTTTCAATATAAGTTTACCCTTTTATAAGCTTGCTCATCCAAAAGGACTCTGTTTTTTATGTTCAACTTTAATCAGTTTTTTTTAAAAACAAATACAAGAAAGAAAAAAAAACATCCCAAAAAATCAGCCTTCCTCGACAGGCAAGCCGATTTGGGGATTTAAAAAAAAAAAATTCTTGTATTCTTCTTTCTTGCTTTGTCTGGCACTGTCTCATACACACTTTTTCAGATATTGAAGTTTAACCTACAAATGTTGAAATGCTATTTATTTTTTAGGTAAATGCTGGCTCCAAGTTGTTGAACCTCCCCCTGGTAATGGCATTCTGAGACAAGTGTCTGCAGGATCCACTGCTGTCTGGGCTGTCGATACAGAGGGTGAGATGCTCTTTCAAAAAATGAATCGCTGTTTTTTTAATTATTATCATTGTGTTATGTGATTATTACAATGTGACCCATCGTTCCAATATGGATTTATGTCAGGGTGACTTAGATGCTGAGAATTTTGAATATAGTAAAAAGTACAAACTGCATTAAGTTAATAAGTTTTATTAAGAGCTATAGGTATATAGTTTCTTTCAAATTCTAATTTCTTATATCTTGTCATGTAAACTTTTAGATTACTTTTTGGAGTTTTGATCCATGTCAACATATACCGTTTTGAGTTGAGAGTCAGAAATGAGGTTGTACTGTTTTCATTCAATTAAAAATATATAATAAGAATTGAATAAAGGTGATCAAAGCAACTGAAGGAAAAAATACAAAACTTTTACCAATTCTGTAGTTACCACAATTTTTTATGTTTTATTTTATTTGTTTTTTGGGGGTTTTTTTGTGGTGGTTTATATTTCTGTAGTGGTAGTCGGTTTCTACCCAATGGGGTTGAAACCCTCCTCCTTCCAATAGGGGATACCGGACACCTGTATCTAGCGGCGTCATTTGCTTTTTGTTTTGTTGTTGTTGTTGCTCAGAAATATTAAAAGTAATGCATTGAGTGAAATAGTAACCATGATGATAGCTTTTATATTTAGCAGAAGTAGAGCTTTAGCCTGATATGGATATGGTCCTTTTGATACATTCTGTACGTTTATGACAATTTTTTATTCAATTTTGTTTCAAGCCTCTTTTTTTATTATGTTGATATTTGTGTAAAAACAACTTGAAATCTTGTACCTCAGTTTTCTCGAAACACTCTGGGTTTGTAATATGATTTTTGATCATATTTTGCGTTTAATCCCATCTTGCTACAATACTTTGTGTCACTTGACTTTGTTTTTTTAATAATTAGAGAGAAAAAAGAAAAAAACAAAAAACTTGAGCTTTTGAAACAAAAATAACTTGAGCTTTTATATCACGCAACATCCACCAAATTAAATGTGCTTAAAGAGCTTTAGAAAAGGTCCAACAGCAACATGTAACATGTAGAATGAGACACAAGACGCCTGTTGGGCGATATTACAATTTTTTACTGACAGAGACAATGCTGTTCATGGCTAGTACTCGTCTTACATCTGAGTTTGGTGAGAGTTTGAGTAAAGAGCCTTTTCCAAGGACTCAACTATGCACCTTCCAATCCAAAAGCGAGTGTCATACCACAAGACCACATAGAAGAGAAGACATGAACATATATAAGTATGCATATGAGGTAATATGCCGAAAGGTAATTTTCATTAAGTTTTGACACTGTGTTGCTCAGCGATTGATATGGTGTCTTGTCTTGACATGAACATATATAAGTATACATATGAGGCTGTGCAGAAAGGGAATTTTCCTAACGTTTTGACACTGTGTTGCTTAGCGATAAGGTGTCTTGTCTTGTCGCAAAAGTCATGCAGTGTTTAGTGGGATGAGTGTCTGGATGGACAACAGTGATCATGGAAAAATGCTGGTCCTGAAATGTGTTTTGTTTTCACTCAACTCAGGAGTGAATGAATTCCTGACTTCAGGTTTGTAAGAGTTTTAGTTCAAAAAGGACGCCTAACAGGTGACTGGTATTGTATGAAATGGTAATATGGTTTCATATGGTCTGTGGAAATGAGCCATACAAATATTCATATTTTTCTGTTTTTATTTAATTGACATTATTGTAAGTACTTTTAAAAGTGTTTTTAAGTACATCATTTTTTGAAGAGTAATAAAATTGATCTAGCTTTCATCAACTTCTCTAGGATAAATTAAAAATAAAAAAATAAATAAACTGAGAGTGAGAGGTTTCACCAAAAGGAAAGTGGGAATAATTTTTCAAGATGATGAAAAAAGTATGGGCATAGTTGTCAACACATTTTTCACACTTTGAGAAGATATTCTTGCGACTCATTTGGTGTCAAACCTTCGGTTTTGGATATTGTTTTCTTATTTATGTCAAACATTTTGTGAATTTTTAGTACTGAATGAAAATGACTATCTATCGTTCTACTTATAATTATATTTTTAGTAATATTTTAAAACACCAACAGATATGTTTATATATATATATATATATATATATATATATATATATATATATATATATATATATATATATATATATATATATATATATCACTAACTGTCATTTAATATACATAGAAACGTTCATATTCATTCATCATTAATTTTGGCATCCTAGATAATCTATGGCGTCGTAAAAACATCACTAGGACATTTCCTGAAGGGACTGACTGGGAATTGGTGGCTGCTAGAGTCAAAAGAGTGAGCGTAGGACCTAAAGATCAGGTTTGTAATAATTATCATTTATTTAAACTCTGATTCTGCAACACTTTTACACAGTCTTGTCTTATACAGAGATCAAGTCATTGTATACAGGTACAGTCCTTATATACAGATATAGGTCTTATAACACTTACTTCCAATCCTAAAATAGTGCAATATCAGGAAACCCAGACCATCACAGATATTGCCAGAAAACTGTCCAAATCTCCCATGAATCCATACTGAATTTAATTCTATTTGACCACATGCCATAATCTGATCAAAAGTTTGTCAAATAAATTACTGAAAATACATCGGATTTAAAGTCAAATTGTCTAATTTTTATCAATGAATATTTGCTTTTCTAACAGCTTATGAAAATGCATTCGTTATCCCCAATGTAATTAAACTCAATTTACAAATTTAGAATTAATATTCACTGTTTATGGTCTGTTTGTCCCTACATGATGCGAGATGGTGCTAATATGTACTTTTTTTTACAAGTCTTGATACTACCTAATTTATTATGGTTACACTGTTGTTATTGAAACTCAACACAACATGTTCTCAATTACAACAATGCTAACACAAGCTCATAATTGCATCAATTTTCAGTCCTGCTAATATGTGCACTTCGAATGGATCAAATAGATTATCAACTTACCTTACCCAAGTTCTGTCTCCCTACAGAGGTTGAATGTCATGGAACGCCATTCTTCATGCTCAAGGGCCATTACCGATCAGTTGATTATCTTTTTGCCAGTTGTTGCCTCCATAATTCCTATCTAGGACTTCCTTGGTTTGCCTCGTGCCTTTCTTCCAGCTACTTTTCCCTCTAGCGCAGATTTTTGGATGGTGTTGTGTCTCAGAATGTGTCCATAATAGTTCAGTTTTCTCAGTTTAACTTCTGCCAACAGTTTTCTGGACCTTTGGCCTGCATCATTAGGAACCAGAATTTTTTGAACTCTTTCTGGTCCATGTTACTCTCAGAATTCTGCAGTACACCCACATCTCAAAGGCATCAATATTTCTTTCTATCTCCTTCGTTATGGTCCATGTTTCAAGGCATACAGGAATGTGGACCATACGTAACATTTAGCTCTACATACTTTTGTTTCTGTTGATATCAATTATGCCATATTATTTCAATAACAGGTTTGGATCATAACAACTAACAGATTCAATAACTCAAGTGAGGCATCTGGCTGCATATATCGTCGCATTGGAATCACAGATGATAAGCCAGGTGGCACAAAATGGGAAAAAGTCATTGGGGTTTGTACCTTTTATCATTTCCTTGTTTAGGTACATGATTATTATGGGGATGTGAGAATAGGAAAGAAAAGTGTGAACGTAAAAAAACTGGTTCCTATCTCATTGGAAGTGTCAGGAGGACTGAATACATACCTTGTGTAAATGATCTTCTTGTTTCACAGTGATGGCATCTTATTTTCTAGTCTAAATATATGCTCGCTCTTTTACATCCCATAATTCTTAGAATCTGCCAATACATCTTGCCACTAAAATAGTTATGCCCCCTAATGATTCAATATGTAACCTTTTCATTATTTATCCTACGAAGGAATGGTTACATACACACTTCCAAAGATTTAGGAACCAGAAAAGTAGATGTGACGTCATAACTTTGCTTCCCTATTTTGTGCTCATTTCATAATCATTATCATCATCATCATCATATAATCATCACAATTACCATTGTCATTCTGGTGATTATGATTGTAATTATACTCAGTATTTTCCACAAAATTTAAATAGGCTCTTAATATCCTCTTATTTCTTGATGGGTTTGTACATCAGAAATAGATAAATTAACATATATTCTAATGCACGCGTAGTTGCATACATGTTAAGTCTTTGTGTCACTGTGTGTGTGTGTGTGTATATGTATGTGTACTGTGTGTATGTGAGACTATTCTCTGTTGTAACCAAATGAAAAATTGCTTTCATGGACAATAAAGATTATATTAGTATTATTGATTGATTGATTATTATTATTATTATCATCATCATCATCATCATTATTATTAATATTATTATTATTATTATTATTATTATTATTATTATTATTATTATTATTATTATTATTATTATATATTATTATTATTATTGTTGTTGTTGTTGTTGTTGTTGTTGTTATTATTATTGTGGTTGTTATTGTTGTTGTTGTTGTTGTTATTGTTGCATGAGATGAATATTTGGTCCCATATGATTTACAGGGGGAAGTAAATGAAAAGATCATTGAGCATGACAAAAACGTGAAAAAGTATCTATGGTATATAAATGTACATATTTTAATTTTTATGTTTTACAGGAGGCTTGGTCTTATGTCTCTATCAGGGGAACTGGAGAAGGTGAATTGTGACCTGAGAGATTGTAACTACTTAATGAACCAACATGACAGTAGCTGAATGCATATATTAGAAAATCAAACCCGTCTTGATCAGCTACAAATACAATACTATATCATTCATCATTATTATGACATTGGTCAGTATCATCATCTTCATTATCATTGCCATCACCATCATGATCATCATCAACTTCACGGTCGTAGTCATAATCATTATCTTCATCCTCTTTGTCATCATCATCATCATCATCATCATCATTATCATCATCATCATAGAGTCAAGTCATTCAAACAATCATAAAAATGTCTTGGAATCATTTATTTTAAAATTTCAATGATTTTCAAACAAGATGTAAGAATTGGTCTATGTACAGTTTGACTTACGTACTGAAATAGTACCATAGATTTTATTTAGCGTTAACCATTTCTCTTTTATTTCTTTTAGTTAGAACAATGAAGATATCTAAAAGCTGCAGAGCAACATTTTTCTTTTGGCTTTGCAACCTGAACAGTGACACTCACCTAGACTGACTTGGTCATTCGGTTCACACTGGGAAGAAAAATACAATTGGATTTTCATTGTATTAGAATATAGAATATTTATATAATATATATATATATATATATATATATATATATATGTATTTATATATATAAGATATATTATATATTAACACTGTCATTATGATGAAGATTATTGAACTTTTTGAAACTTGACTGCAGTGTGATATTATGCTAATTGATATTATTTTTTTTATCAAATTAACATCGGTGCATTACATTTTCCTACTACAAAATGTGTATAATATATGTGTGTATCCGACCTGCCCACTTCTGTGAAAGATTTGCAGAATTACAGATTATTGGCTATAACTATTATATTGTAGATAGATTATTGTAATGCTCTGTTGTTTGGCGTTTCGCAATACAATCTGAAACGTCTTCAGATTGTCCAAAACAGCGCTGCCAGACTAGTATTCATGAAGCGTAGGTGCGACTCTGCCGGACCTCTACTTCATGACCTGCATTGGCTGCCTGTTGGGAAAAGAATTAAATTCAAAGCTTGTGTTTTAGTGTATCGTTGTCTTGAAGGTACTGCCCCTTCCTACCTTTCAGAACTAATTGAAAGATATTCAAAACCCCGCCCCTTACGTTCGGCCAGTGATTCCACAAAACTAGTTGTCCCTCGAATTCGGAAAAATGCTGGAATGAGATCCTTTTCTCATTTCGGACCCTCTATTTGGAACGCCTTACCGCAGAGCATTCGTGAAAAAGAATCTTTGTCTATTTTTAAACGTTCCCTTAAAACATATTTGTTTCGATTTTAGTAGATGTATGAGAAGCAAGATAGGTTTGGTTTGTGTTGTGTGTTGTGTTGTGTGTGTGTGTATGTGTGTGTGTGTGTGTGTGCTTGTGTGTGTGAATGAGTATGTTTCAGCCAAAGTAATTTGTAATTTAAGCGCTTAGAGTCTGGTGTCTCGGAGTTATAGCGCTATATAAGTTTTCAGCATTATTATTATTATTATTATTATTATTATTAACTACTGAACGACAAAACCATTTTAATTTGACAAAATCTGTTGAAAAGGAAAATCTATTGCCAGAGCTTATAATTTATTAACCATTTTGAATGATTATTCAGTTTTGCTGAAAACATATTAGTTATTGATATAGTTAGATGAAGTGGGCAACATATTTTTTCCTTGAAAACTACAAATTAAAAAATTTTCAAGTAGACAATAATATATATATATATATATATATATATATATATATAAATATATATATATATATATATATATATATATATATATATATATGAAGGTGAAAAATTCGTCTCAGATATTCCCTCACCCGTCTCATTCCTCATCAAAACAGTTTGATCTATGATATTCAAATTCCTTTATTGCCGTTTGATGATTATTATTATAATTATTCCATGTTTTTTTATAAAGCTTTTTTTTTTCAATGGGCCATCATTAAACGTTATCGTTAATATTTGAAAAACCAGAAATGGATAAAAATAATCATTGTCTAATTGAAAACAATTTGAAATGAAAATTATTCATCTTTGATGTTGAAAATCCAGAGACATTAATCTCTGTACTGCCAATATACTGAAAAATGACCCTTGATTTTGTTCCGATTCACTTTGAAGTCACATGACCTAAACCAAATTAGTTAAAGAAGTCCCTTGAATTTCAATTTTACCATTTCTCAATTGATACTTAAATCATTCAGATCAGATTAAGTATTGTTTCCACTCAAGTTACGACCCATTTATCTTGCTTTTTGGGATGACAAAAAAAACAAAAGACGAAAAAATACATTTTTCTCTTGAAATGATGATCTTTTCAGGAAAATGTAGTGATTTTTAACTTTTTTTTTTAGCCTTTGACAGGTCCGATATTTCATCATATTATTATTTTTGGAAGCGTGAGACGAAATATATTGAGACTTTGAAATCTTTTTTTTATAAATAAATAAGAATTCCCTACAAGGGAAATTTTTATTTTGGGTGTATTTCGAGAAAAGACTGAAATAACCCAGGCATCACATTATGAAGTGCAAGACACAGAAAAAGAAAGATGCCAACTTTACTCATGTATAATAGACTACACTTCATAGTTTATTGATATTATTGTTATTAGTCCTTAATATCATATTTTCTGGGTTTTTTTCAATAATATATCTGGGTGGGGTTCACTACCTCCACAGTGGGCAGGGAGGTACAAACCGCGTCTTCTATCCCCTTATATCTGTTTTCCAACATACTTTCTGTCTTTGTCTTGGTATGAGATTGCTTGATTTTGTCCTGATCTTGGCCGGAGTCCTTGGCTGGCAGGGAAACAGTCAAATGCATAGTTATTGTTTTGGCAGATGATATTTTTTTCCTTGTAAATCATATCTCTGTTATGTATTATTATATTTGTTATTTTTAATGTATAATGAAATGTAAGCATTTGAGTGGATTCCTCTTTGTTGGCTCTTGTGCTTGTGTCTGGGTGAGACTTATAGGTGATATCAGACTAAGTATATTGATGGTATGCTCTTGGAATCTACATCTGATCCCTATTTGTTCCCAATTCCCCTTTGTCTTACTTTCTCTTAAGTGCTTTAATTGTAATTCTAGAACTTTCTACTATCCCATTTTCTTCCTTTTAACTGGCGCTGATATAACCTAAATGTATTGCAAGCGCTGTAAAACCCTTAAAACATCAATAATATACACACGCAAGAAAAACGCATTGACGTGGACACAAAATTCAAATGAGATTCTATTATGCTTTTTGTTATAAAAGGCATACTCTTCGTGTAAAAAGAATAATTTTTTTAAGGGATTTGTAATTGATTTTATCTCTTAATAATTGTGTCATATACATATTTTATAATGTATCATTATTATTATCGACATAATGAGTTTCACAATTTGATTTTTTAACCTATGGATTTCCATGCGTAACTCACATCTAACCTCAGAGAAAGTTCGGATAAAACCTCTGTTGTACTGCCATGTCTTAGTTATGGGCATATTTTGGCAATATAATAATTTAGCCTTAAGTCAACACCCTTGATATCTCTTTTACCTACCTGTATAATTTGTCATGTATATGCATCTACGTAGCTTTGTTCTGGAATTAATGGATTTTATATTTTTTGTTAAAGATGAATTTTTTTTTTTTTTAATCAGCTCTCCATAACATGTCTTTGTGTGGCTATGTGATCTTGTGGTTTGGCACTCGTCTTTGAATCAGAATTTCCTGGGTTCGAGTCTTGCTCTGTGCGGCGCATAATTTAATCCTTGGAAAAGGCTCTTTGCCCACATACTCTCACTGTACTCAGGTGTAAAATGAGTATCTGGCCGTACACAGCATTTTCTCTGTTGAAAAAAAATGTACTATCGCCTAAAAGGCATCATGCCTCGCCCTTCATGTTAGGTGTTGCTGTTGGCTAGGGACCCCTTGTAAAGCGCTTTGAGCATGTTTAGTGAACATTGCACTATATAAATGCTCGTTTTTTTGTTGTTTTTTTTTTTTGTTAAGTTTTTTAATGTAATTCTTATTTTATAATCATCTCTTTTGACGAGGTTCTGGTATGGTGTCTGTTTGGCACTTTTAGATGGCTTTTGGCTAGCCACAAGGATATAATGCTCTTTACTTCAACTTTGACCTCTGTTGAACTTGTCCCCTTTTGTCATACTTTTTTCTCAAGCACTTGCAAGCTTGATCAAACCGGTGCTAAAATGACCTGATACTGACATCATATAACTTGTGAAACAACAAATAAACAAATAGCTTTATCATTATTTTGATATGGCCTGTTATTGTTATTTTTAAGTTGGCTATAAGCAATTTATAGGGATCAATGGTCACTTAATTTTCGCCCTCCTCTCGGTTATCAAAATCTAAAAATTGTGCTCATCATTTGTCAGAAAGTGTAGGCATGATGATATTGTAATATCTATCTGATTTCATTCATATGATAAAGCACATTGTTTCCCATATTTTCACATTTCGAGCCCCCCCCCCCCCCCAAAAAAAAAAAACAACAAAAAAAAAACACTGCTGTATGGTTCGTCTAGAAAGATTCAATTTTTAAAAAAGCCTAGTACACTATATAATAGAGGGGTCAATTTTTATTTTTCATTTCATTCACGTAATGAATTGATGTTTTAGTCACTGCTGATAAATAGTTACATACTACATACTTGAAAGCACAGTAATTATTGAAGTTTAGAAATTGCAATTATACTCTTCCAAAAATTGTTTGGAGACCAAAAAGCTACAGTAGCATAATATTCCTTTTAAGTGCACACTACACACCTCCCCACTACTACACACTTGGCGACACAACATTAGTATAGTATGTCAATACCCAGAGTAGCGTATGCCATATTTGAGTCGTCAATAAAATCTGTGTACATCACATAGTGTTATTTAGTGCCAACATGGTCTGAACTGGAATTTTAAGATACAAAAAAACACTATTCGTAATAGAGACAATTACTTTAACTCATGTTTTATAATTCAATTTTAATACACTAGTGGAGAACCTGCAATATTTGCGGAGAAAATAAAAGCTATTAGGAACAGGCAGTCATCTATTATACTTATTATATTACTGTATTGTATTTTTAGATTTGCCAGTAATTCTGTGCTCGATACCATCAATTTTACATTGGCTGTTCGGATCAATGTTGATCCCCAACCCTACTTTTTTTAAATAATAGATTTAACCTGAGATAATACTTTTTTGAGACGATTGGAAACATATTATAATTTCCAATGCCGATGCATGTTGACAACAGTTGTATGGCTTCATGGGTTGTTTTTTTTTACTTATGATTTTTTTTTTTCAGGATGGGCTCATTTTATTTTTCAAATTCAACGGCAAGAGGTACTAACAGTATATTTGTTCTTAGAACATTTTGATTTGCACAACTGCAACTGCAGTCTCTTTAAAACTCGCCTTCACATAGAGTAAACATTTCTTATCTCCTGGGTGGGGTTCCTAACCTCCCATAGTGGGCAGGGAAGTACTTGCTGTGTCTTCTATCCCCTATATCTGTTTTCCAACTTGCTTTCTGTCTTTGTCTTGGAATGAGATTACTTGGTTTTGTCCTGGCCCTGGCCTGAGTCCTAGCTGGGAGGGAAACAGTCAAATGCATAGTTATTTTTTGGGGAGATGATATTTTTTTCCTTGTAAATCATCTTGATGTTATGTATTATTATGTTTGTTATTTTGAATGTATAATGTAAGCATTTGAGTGTATTCCTCTTTGTTGGATTTTGTGCTTGTGTCCGGATGAGACTTATAGGTGATCTCAAACTAAGTTCATTGATGGTTTGCTCTTGGAATCTGCATTTGATCCCTATTTGTTCCCAGTTCCCCTTTGTCTTCCTTTCTCTTGGGTGCTTTAATTGTAATTCTAGAACTTTTTTACTATCCCATTTTCTTCCTTTTTACTGGCGCTGATATAACCTAAATGTGTTGCAAGCGCCGTAAAACCCTTAAAAACAAAAACAAACATTTCTTATCTCCTTGAATTTATTCCACCAAAATAGAAATAAGTAATGAACAAAATGTGTACCTAAGCAGTTTTCAAATAATTTTAAATAATCACCGCTAATACTAAATCATAAGATCTCATCCCATTTGTACTATTCACTCTCTCAGAAACTTGATTTGAGTGATTAATTGATTAATTAATAGGTTTTTTGTTTTTTTTTGTTTAAAAAAAATTCTTTCATGCTGTTGAGAAATATGATTTGATGAATGAATTATCCAACAAATTTAGTCGATAAGAAGTAAACAATTCACAGTCGATGCACTACTAAGTCAGAAAAGTTGATTGCAACTAATCCTAATCTGTTTTTCGTGTCTTGTATTTGTTGTACTTAATTATTTCAAATTTCTATAAAAATGATATTTAAGCAAGATTTATTGACTATCTATACTTTATTTTTAGCATCACTCTAAAATATGTCAACTCAGAATGGACGAAATTCTAGTCAACTTTTTACTCACAATATTTTTCCCGTAAATTCGAATGAAAACAAGTTACCTATTGTAACATGAAAACAACTGTCTGAAACCTTTGATTAATGTCGTTATTTTGTCTGAATTTTTGTTTTTCTTGACTAAAACAAATATTTCAGCAAATGTTGATAAATGCCCTCTAGCCATTTTTTAGCATTTGTCAGAAACCAATACCAAAGCAGTTTCCAGTGACATTTGTGCAATTCCTTTATTCCTTTTTTATTATTTATCAATTTATCATTTCTAAATTAAATATTGTGTTTTACTAGGTATTTGTCGGGACAAAGTTTTCCAACAACTTTACTTATATTGTGTATCATGATGGATTTGCTCACTTTTGGTGGGGTCTTTTGACCTCCCATGGTGGGCAGTAGGTCACTTACTATATGTCATCTATTCCCCCTGTATCTTTTTTTCTGAGTTGCTCTCTGTCTTTGTCTTGGAATGGAATTACTTGGTTTTTGTACTGTATTGTTTTAGTTTTGGGAGATGACAATTTTTTTTCCCTTGTAAATCATCTCTCTTATGTAATGATAGTTGTATTATTTTGTTGTAAGCAAATCTTGTAAACATCTGAGTGTATTCCCTTTAGTTGGATCCTGTGCTGGTGTCTAGATGAGACTTTCTGGTGATCTGAAACTAAGTCCATTGATGGCATGCTCTTGGGATCTACATTTATACACATTAGAACCATTTGCCCTTTGTCTTTTTCTTGGGCGCCTTTAATTGTAATTCTAGAATCTTTGGACTCCCCCATAGTCTTCATTTTTTACTGATGCTGATAGGACCACAATGTGTCGCAAGCACTGTAAAACGCTTAAAAACAAACAAAACAACGAGGGAGGTACTTACCGTGTCTTCTATCCCCTTATTTCTGTTTTCCAACTTGCTTTCTGTCTTTGTCTTGGTGTGAGATTGCTCGGTTTTGTTCCGACCCTGGCCGGAGTCCTTGACTGGTAGGGAAACAGTCAAATGCATAGTTATTGTTTTGGGAGATGATATTTTTTTCCTTGTAAATCATCTCTCTGTTATGTGTTATTATATTTGTTATTTTTAATGTATAATGCAAGCATTTGAGTGTATTCCTCTTTGTTGGATTTTGTGCTTGTGTCTGGATGAGACTTATAGGTGATCTCAAACTAAGTGCATTGGTGGTATGCTCTTGGAATCTACATTTGATCCCTATTTGTTCCCAGTTCCCCTATTTCTTACTTTTTCTTGGGTGCTTTAATTGTAAGTCTAGAACTTTTTACTATCCCATTTTCTTCCTTTTTACTGGCGCTGATATGACCTTAATGTGTTGCAAGCGCCGTAAAACCCTTAAAAACAAAACAAACAAACAACGATTTGCTTACAAATTTATGTCCATTGAGTCGCTTTTAAAATCCAAACATCGAAGGATTTTTGTCTGATTAATTTATTTTATTATTATTATTGTTTACCTATAAGATTTTTTTTCTTCTTTAACTTTATTTATTTATGCTCATTTTCAATGCTTTAACTTTTAAAATTCTGTTCATAATCTTTACCATCCCGACCAAATAAGCACTCTGGCTTTACTTTGTTTTTCCCAACCCTGATTTCATTTAAAACTGTGTGTTGGAGGATGCATTATTTATTTTACATGTTTATATGGTGTGTCATTTTTTTCCCTAAGTTAAAAGAATTATACATGTTGCATAACATTCCAGAATATCTTGTATTTTATGTTACAAAGTTATGTTATTTTACTGCCTACAATTTGTTTTTGGTTGTCTTACTCTATGATTCACGACAATATTCCAGAATTATAAACTGGTTTTATATTAATAGAGACTTAAAATAAATATCATCGTGAAATGTGAATGTATTTTTGGTTGGAATTATTTTGAGACATTTCTTATAATCATACAGGATACAGGTAATAGGAAAGAAATACTCGATATACAACTAATTGGCTGTTTGGCTGGGTCTGCTGTCTTCTTCTATATCCCTAATTTGTTCCCCTCTCTCTGTAGCTTTCTGTACTTGTCCTGGGGCAAAATGACTTGACTTTGCTCAATCCTGGCTGGAATTCTCTCTGTAAGGGGGAAATAAAGATGTCAACAATTTTTCTTTTTTTTTTCTTCCTCGTTTTATTTTAAATATAGATGAGATTATGAAAATATTTTTTGGTTCCTGTCATTTCTCTTAGTGATCCTGACCTCCCATAGTGGGCAGGGGGGTACATACTGTGTCTTCTATCCCCTTATATCTGTTTTTCAACTTGCTTTCTGTCTTTGTCTTGGCATGAGATTACTTGGTTTTGTCCTGGCCCTGGCCGGAGTCCTAGGTGGGAGGGAAACAGTCAAATGCATAGTTATTGTTTTGGGAGATGATATTTTTTCCTTGTAAATCATCTCTCTGTAATGTTTTATTGTTATTTTAATGTATAATGTAGGCATTTGAGTGTATTCCTCTTTGTTGGATTTTGTGCTTGTGTCTGGATGAGACATAGGTGATCTCAAACTAGGTGCATTGGTGGTATGCTCTTGGAATCTACATCTGATCCTTATTTGTTCCCAGTTCCCCTATGTCTTACTTTTTCTTGGGTGCTTTAATTGTAATTCTAGAACTTTTTACTGTCCCATTTTCTTCCTTTTTACTGGCACTGATATAACCTAAATGTGTTGCAAGCGCTGTAAACCCCTTAAAAACTAAAAACAAAAACAAAACGAATCTTAGTGATCAATATTAGAAACCCTCTGAGTCTCTCACTTATAATATCGCCTCATGCTATCCTTCATATGAAACTATGGAAAATTTTAAGCAAGGCAGACAATTAGATTGCTGCTGGGATTTGCTTATAACGATGTTCTTTATTTTCGCTTTTCTTTGGCATTTATGAGCTAAGAGTGTTACAGGCGCTGAACTCTAAATTTGTTTGTCTTGGGTGTAGTCTATGATCTTCCTTTTCTAACACTGAAATAGTCAGAATTGTTTAGAATGCTGGTCGACTTTTAAAAATGAGGTTACTTTATGGTTTGAGCATATAGTGTTTGGGCATCATATGTATAAGTTAAAGAGTGGGTTTTAGAACAGGTCCCTTTGAGCACACATGTTGTTTTCAGAGCACTAGTGGTAAGGTCTTGTCCCTGACATTTTTTAAAGACCTGAAGTGATTTCTTATAGTTATAGTTGGCTTGTCTGTGCATTGCCACCATGGCATTCAGTATAATAAGGTATTCATAGGTTTAAGTTAGTAATGAGGGAGTAGGCACTGGTGTAAGATAAAGATTTGAAAAAGTGTGTATGAAACAGTGCCAGACAAAGCAAGAAAAAAATACAGGAAAAATATCCCCCAAAAAAATCAGTCTTCCTTGACAGTCAATGGAGCACAGGCATAAATCTTCTCCAAGCCCAGGGAAATTCAAAGATCTTGTTTACCATTTTATGGGACAATGAAGGCATACTTCACATGGAATTTCTTGAACAAGGACAAGTAGGGAAGTCGAAACTATATGTTTCACCTCCACGAGCCCTCAAAAATAGACTCGCACGGTATGAGGTGGTAGAAATTCGATATTGCAGCATATGCAACAATGCGCGACCCCACACTAGTCGCCAAATTCAGTTCAAACTTCCGATCCTACAACACCCTAGCCCTGTATTTAGTCCGGATCTTGCTCCATCTATTTCTTGTTCCCCCAGCTCAAGAAGTATTTGAATGGAAACAGTTACAGCAGTGATTTGGAGGTAGTGGCAAATGTTCGTCGATGATGACGAGCAAAATCACCGGGATTCTACGTCTTGCTCGTGATTGTGAATATGTGGAAAAATAAAGAGTACGATACGTAGCTGAGATTCTAAGCTTTCTTTTCATGTCTCATGTTTGTACGAGCTGTTTAAAACGAAAAAATGTTAGAACAAAACAGTACTTATATATCAGCTCATCCTTGTACTACTACTACTGCTACTACTACTACTACTACTACTACTACTACTACTACTACTACTACTACTACTACTACTACTACTACTACTACTACTACTACTTATGGCCTCTAGCTTGTGTGTGTATGTTTTTTTTAAATAGTATTTTATTTAAAACACAGTTCAGCATTAAAAATTCAAACAATATGTTGTAAAAATGAACTAAGGTGACGTGTTATCTTTGTTTTTATTGATAAAATACGACGGCTCCTCATGGAGAACTTAATATATTTGTAAAGGGGGTGATCGCCATCCTTCATAACTTTCTCCAGTTTACAAAATCTCTTGAACAATTCTTCCACATTTGAAATTAGGTGAGTATAACTCCTGGCCTTATTAATTATCCGATCAATTTTCTTAAGGTCACAAATACTGGCATTTCAACTCAATGCTGTAATACAAAAACTAATAACGGTAATCACGGTCTCCAAAACAGATCTATAAAAACGGGTGCATAAAGTGTTGTCTATGTCAAATTCTGAAAGTTTCCGAACAAAGGACATTCTTTTGTTCAATTTAGTGATAACTTTAGAGTTGGGTAGTATCTGGGCTCACATAGTAGTTCGCTCCACATTTAAAGTTTGATCGGTAACTCGGAGTTCATCATTCAAATTACATGAATTCACAATCAACTTGTAGAATAACCATGTGTCTATTAGGCTACAAACTGAATGCATTCATTCCCGTTTCAAGTCGGTGTTGCCCTCAGTTTGATCTTCCCTCTCAGTCCATCTCTTGTTTAATCATTACAACAAGATTTTAGGTGATCTCAAACTAAGTACACTGATAGTGAGCTCTTGGAATCTACGTCTGTTCCCTATTTGAACCAATTCCCCCTTGTCTGCTTTATTCTTGGGTGCTTTAATTGTAATTCTAGAACTTTTTACTATCCCATTTTCTTCCTTTTAACTGGCGCTGATATGACCTTAATGTGTTGCAAGCGCCGTAAAACCCTTAAAAACACACAAACAAAAAATATATGTAATTGCGTAACCCTGATGCTAGAGTTTTGCGACCATTGTCTTGTCTGTCTGGTAAGTTTTATTAGGGGGGGGGGAGCGGTACTTATTGCACGAAATAAAAAATAATGGTGGTTTAGCCCGTCACGAACATAATAAATGTGAGTCTCCTGGTGACGAAGGATTGCTTACTCTTTTTGCTTCTATGTAGTCACTTCAATTGATTGTTCCGATGTAGGTACCTATATTATTTTCACATATCAAAAGAGCTCCAAAACAACAACAACCAAGCTGATAGTTGAGCATCAAGCAGCGTGCGGATATGTGAATGGAATGTGATGGTTGGGTAAAAAGAGACTGGCGACCCTTCTTTTTAAGTTTTGCAGGTAAAGTAACCGTTTCTTTAATATAGTTGTGTCCATTAAATGTTTGGGGGGACGTCCACCACATCGCCATCGCCGACAGGAACTGGAATCCTTTGTTGACAAGTTATGCTGCATCGAAATATTGTGATGTGCTAAAAAATCACAGTGTCGTGAACGGATTTCCCAATCTCGTTCACGATGTAAAAAATAAGGAAAAAGTTTAGAAAAAGTCTCCACCGAAGTGGGCGTTCTCCATATATGTAAAGGACATATATGGGCGGTTAAAAACTGCTCTAGAGCACTTCGGGAATCGTCCCGGTCTAGCCTGATTTTTATAACATACCAAAAGTATGGCGGATCGGATCTTAGTAGCAGATACAACGATGGGCGAAGATAGTTGATATGTCTATTTCAAATAAGGCTGTAGATAGTCGAGAGAAAGAATGAAAGGTGTCGCGAGCTTTTAAAGGGTAGAAATGATGACGTCACGTTTACGCGGGAGACAGCGAACGAACACCACATGAAGATTACTCACAACAGCTCGATCGAGACACTGACAGTCATGACATGACAAACACTCACAACAACAACAACAACAACAACAACCTATCACAATAATCTTCCCCACATTCCTCCCCCTTCTAATTCATGCATCACTTCAATAGCTATATTCATAAGGGGAAAAAGGAAAATTCTTACCTTGTGAGAATCCGAAGATTATGTTGAATAAAATCAATAAAAATTTGTAGTTGGGAATATTTACACTAAACACACGAAAAAAAAATAAATCCTCAGGGGCGAACTCTTCCTCCTGGACGGTCATATATACAAAGGGGGAGGGATCCACATCTGGGTATGGCTGTACAATATATATACACGAAGGGAGAGGTATCCTTAGGAGCCTGCAAAATAGTAAAGGGATTATTCCTGTTCTGTGCAGCTTAATATTTAGGCTAGTATTTAATGACAGAGTGGAATGCTGTACTTCCCTTATCTATTTGTATCTTGAATGCTTGCTCAAAATTTATGAAATTGGATTCAAGGATGTCAGTTAAGCTTAAACCTTTTAAATCTGCGATGGCCTTAGCAGATTCCCCTAAGTAGTGTGGGTGATTTCGCTTTACCAGGGGATTGAAAGGTAAATATGGGGAGTCTGTTTCAAGCAGGAGTCTGTTAATTGGTGTTTTCCTCACTGCTTCTAGCTGCTCTCTTTTAAATGTTTTTATTAAGCCTGAATAACTGAAAAAGGTATTTGGAAACCTACCGAGCCACTTGTCCAGAACTACACCATTACCTGAGAAGGAGTGCAATTGGAGGAATTGTTCTTTACTTAACCTCTTAGATAGAAAATCTAGACAATGCATATATGCTCGGGTTCCAAGATAATCAGAACTTTCCCCTCTGACATGTAAAATTATTGGTTTTAGGGGATTTGCACCTGTTATGAGTGTTCCCACTACATGTTCCTGATCTTCTTGGGTCCCCTTCTTCGTCCAATCAAAGCCAATTTCTCCCAACCCCTGGATAATGTCATTTTGACTCAACCGTCTGACTTCCTTCATAGCATAAGACAATGCTTTACGGTTCATAGTGGCGTGGGAAGGGTGGATACCTATGGCAATGCCAAAGTTAAGAAATTTGCCTTTCAGCGCTCTTAGCTCGCTTTCGGGGGGAAAGTTTATGGGGTCACAGTAGACTATCATCCCACCCAGGATAGGTAAATCAACTGAGGGGGCGGGGTTGACATGGAACTTTAGTAACTGCTCTAACATGTCAATTTGACCCTTTTTCCCTTTGTGCCATCGATCCAAATGGAAATGGGCATCAATAAGTCCCACACACTTACCTTCTTGCTCAGACAAGTCCATGAGCAGATCTAAGTCTGCTGACTTGTCAGGCTGAAAGCTCCTAAACTCTCCCTTCAGACGGGCCAGTTCTGCCTGGGTTTCCTTCAGGTCATTCCGAATGTGGGCTAGGCTCTCCTTGAGTGCTGCATTCTCCTCTTTGAGCAGCCGGAATTGCTTTTGCCTAGCCCCATTCCTCCTGGCCGACTTGCCATTCCCACTGCTGTCTGAGTGGCTCTCCCTCTTCGCCATTGATTCAGAGGGATGATCCCTTGTATCATCTGGCGTTCGAGGTCGAGGGGCCTGTCGTCTAGCCTGTGGTTCCGAGGGGTGACCCCTGGTATCATCAGGCTCGTTGTGTGAGGCAGGCTTTGGGCCTCTTCGGTGGTCCCTAGAACCCTCTGGCCTGGTATGGGTTTGGTAGGGCCTGTACCGGTTTCTTCTGGCAGGGGAGCTGTATTTTGGTGGGGAGTTGTACCTGGGGGAGGTGTACCCTCTACCCCTTCCTCTCCTCCGTTCTGCTGGGGATCCATGCCTTCTACCCCGGACTGATTGGGAGGCGTGGCCTCTACCCCGGGCCGATGGGGAGGTATGGCCTCTACCCTTTCCTCTCCCTCTGCCTTGCCTGCCATTGTGTCTGTCCCCTCCTTTCTGGGCGTCTTGAGCGTCCCGAAAGGCCTGAAATTCCGCCATCAGCTGGATGACTTTGAACTCAGTCTGGCGGTTCATGGTGCTGTGCATAAAAAGAAGATTGATTAGTTAATTTACTTCATTCACATTGAGCATTGGGGACAATGATATTGACCTATTTGAGCCATTTGTCGGTTCGTTAAATTTATACATCGCCCGTGATACCATTCAAAACAGTTATCACATTGGATCATGGTATCACCATCATCGGGTTGATTGCAAAGGCAATAGGTCAGGGCATTACCCGTTATTATGGACTGCTGTTCTTTGTTTATCCATTTCGGTAATGAGGAGTCAGTGCACAGCTTTAGGTTGTCATGGTTGACTACTTTCAGTTCATTATTTTTGAGCTTAATTCGATAAACAAAGGGGGAAAAAACCGTCATGATGATAGCGGGGCCAATCCAAACTGGCTTCAATTTCTTTGACACTGTTTTTCCACCTTTCCTATTCAAGAGGTACACAGCATCGCCTCTTTTGAAGGTGTGAACGTGGATATTCAGGTCATAGTCACGTTTCATCCTTTTAAGCTCTGTCCTTAGGGTTTTTCTAGCAGTCTCATGAGACAGCTCTAGGCTCTCTTGTAATTTTATGACATGCTCCTCAGTGAGTTCATGTTCTCTTGCGGGTCCAGGTGTCACCAGATCACTTGGAGTTGTCAGCTCCCTTCCTAGCATCAACCTGTTTGGAGTGTAGCCTGTGTGTCGATTGACTGAACTGCGGATAGCAGAAGCAATTAGTGGCACATATTCATCCCAGGTGTTGGGTTTCGAGTGGCTAAAGCTTCTAACTGCTGCCATCAACGTCTTGTTCATCCTTTCTACCTGGCCATTTGCTGAGGGTCTATA
Source organism: Berghia stephanieae (assembly GCF_034508935.2). Lineage (NCBI taxonomy): Eukaryota > Metazoa > Mollusca > Gastropoda > Nudibranchia > Aeolidiidae > Berghia > Berghia stephanieae. The sequence goes on from NC_088364.1 coordinate 20,382,125, forward strand.
GGCGGTAGTTCGCATCTTTTTAATGTGGAGAAGCCGACACATTTCTTTAAAAAGGCTACTCTCGAAATTTCTTCCTTGATCTGATACTATTTCTAGGGGTACCCAAATCTAGAGAAGAACTCATTCACGGCTGCTCTTGCAGTGATTTCGGCTCCTTGTGATGGTAAGGGTATGCACTCAATCCACTTCGTGAATTGGTCGATGATCACCATGATGAACTCATTACCATTGCGTGTCTTCGTCAAGGGCCCAAGAAAATCAATATGTACCTTTTCCATAGGTATACCTGCATGATTCTGTACCAAGGGGTGCCGATGTTTTTTATTTCTATGTTTACTTTGGTTACATAATGAGCAGCCTTGAACATATTGTTGGACATCCCTTGAGATTTTATGCCAAAAATAGGATCCCTTAATCCTCAATTTCGTTCGTTGCAATCCTTGGTGTCCTGCACTGGGAATGTTATGGCATAGATTTAAGACCTCTTGCTTAAACTTTGGGGGCACCACTAGTAGGTCTCTTTCATCCGTACCTCTTTTATATATGATGTCGTCTTGCAGGTAGAAAAGGTTACGGTTTAGCCAGTAAAATTTTTGTGCCGCATTTGCCAGTTTGAGATCTGCTTGGCGTGGTATTGTCTTGTCTTTGAACCAGTTGACCAAAAACACTAGGCTGGGGTCCTCAGCTTGTGCTTCTCTCCACTCTTGCTTAGTATTTGTGAATATTTCTTCTGAATTGATCTGGTTGTGAGGACAAGCACTTGAGAGATCTCGGACAACAATGCGAATTCCAGATGACAATCTCTCTTCACACCTGGGTGCTCTTTTGATTTCAGGGTTGATGATAGGTAACTGGACAACATCATCAATGTCATCTGAGAATTTTGACCACATCCCGTGTACGCGGGTACAGTAATTGCATCCACTGCAGGGTAAATCCTTCAGGTTTATCATGTCTGCATAATGTGGGCAAGGTGTGTCGGTTTTAGGTGGTCTGGAGAGTGCATCTGCGTTTTTTAACTTGGTCCCAGGCCTGTATTCAATTTTCATGGAAAAGATGCTCAGCGCTTCTAACCATCTAGCGAGTTGACCCTCTGGTCTCTTGAAATTCATCAGCCAGGTTAGACTCCTATGGTCCGTGCGCAATATGAATTCTTTCCCCAATAAATAGTGACGGAACTGATTGGTAAATCTAACAACTGCCAACAATTCCTTCCGTGTGGTGCAGTAGTTCCTTTGTTGGGATGTTAAAGTAAAACTTCCATATGCTATGACTCTCTCTACTCCCTCTTGTATTTGAAGGAGCTCTGAACCTATAGCGAAATCAGAAGCATCAGTGTCCAGTATAAATTGGCCTTGGGACATGGGAATCGCTAGAACAGGCGGGGTACATAGGATCGACTTCGATTGATCGAAAGCTTGCTGCTGTTCGGACTCCCAACAGAATTTCTTTTTCTTCAACAGCCTGGTAAGTGGTTCCATGATTTTTGCCATATCTTTTATGAATGCTCTGTGAAAGTTTACTAACCCCACGTATCTTTCGATATCTTTAACTGACTTTGGTGGGGCCAGTTCTCAATCACTCCAATGGAAGCATTTGTTAGTTCCAGGCCATTTCTCCCTACCTTCCTTCCCAGGAATTCAACTTCTCGTTGAAACAGATCACACTTCTTTGGCTTTAATCTAAGTCCAAATTGTCGGAAGCGCTGAAAAACTTGTTTTAAGTTTGATAAATGATCATCAAAAGATTTTCCAAGGACCAGGGTGTCATCAAGGAAGGCTAGTACTCTTTTCCAGTTTAACCCTCTTAGCACTAGGTTGATTACTCTGGAATATGTACTTGGGCTATTGGACAGTCCAAATGGGAGTTTGTTAAACTCAAAAGTCCTTGGCGTGTACGGAATGCTGTTTTGTGTTTGGAGTCCTCATGGACTGGGATCTGCCAATAAGCCGAATTGGAATCCAGCTTTGAATACCATATGTTACCTTCTAATGCGTCGATGCATTCAGACATGAAAGGTAGGGGAAAAACATCTTTCTTGGTAACATTATTAAGTGCCCTGTAGTCGATGCACCAGCGAACAGATCCATCTTTTTTCCGTACCAGTACAGGCGCCGCAGCCCAGCTTGAAGCCGAGGGTTGTATTACCCCTGCTTTTAGCATCTTGTCTAACATTTCATCTTCTTCTTTGGTAAAGTGAACGGGGGTGCGTCGCAAGCCTAGTTTAATTGGCTTTGCATCTCCTGTATCAATGTGGTGTTGCATTGCTTGGAAGTCACCAAGGTCAAATTCACTGGCTGCAAATATGTCTTGATATTCCCACAGCAATTGTTCAACTTTACCTAGTCTCTCATCTCCCAGAGTGGACGTAACTCTCTGCCAGAGATCTATAAGTTTGTCTGGTAGTTGGATCGGCTGGCAGGAAGTGCTTGATATGGAGCATTCCCCCTCCGCTTCTGTCATGGGGTTGCTGAGTTCATCCACTTCTGTTAAATTCAGCCAGTCATCTTCGTCACCCTCAAATATATCTCTTGCTTCCAGGGGAAGCAACTGTCCTATTTCCGTCCCTTTTTTGAGGAAGCATTCATCACCTGTGTTGATCAAGCACACTGTAACAACTGGTTTGGTTACGTGCAGGGTATGGCCCACAGAAATTGGCAGATTTCTATATGGTTCCAGGTACATAAATGGTGAATTGGGCAAATAGTCTAACTCAACATTAGTGATTACTTCTGACTGGGCTGGTATGATCAATTTGTGGGGAATGGCAATCTTTATAGCTATTCGGTTTCCATCATCCACTGGTAAACCTGTTTGTGCCATGTCACACTTGGGACTTACATTTTCAGTTGAATTTGTTGCAAGAGGAATAATTTGATTTTGACAAAATAATTGTTGTTTTTCCACATCAATCTTTGCCCTTAATTTCCTCAGCAGGTCTATTCCTAATAGCATTGGGTCGAAAATGGGAGCAACATAGATATGAGTTAGCAGATGAATCTCTCCCAATCGCAAGTGTAGTGGCCCCACTAATTTTGCAGAGAAGCTTTGATCTTTTCCTGCTGCAAACATCTTCATGGACTTCGTACAAGTGGGGGTAGGTAGGATTTTGTTATGGGTGTTCTCAGAGATGATGGTAACATCTGCTGCAGTATCCACCACTGCTTGTACAGGGACGTTTTCAATTGTACATTGCACTTTAAGGGCAGATTCTGACTGTAACCTTGCAATACAGATACATTCCTCATCAAAATAAGGTTTCACAATCTGTTCTGGATCTTGGCTAGACCGATATACATTGTGGCTTCCGTTGTTGGTCTGCTGGGCAAGGTTTTCCTTAGTTTCTTCATGTTTCATAAAATTCGTACAGTCAGAAGAATAGGGGCACAAATTGCTCATAGTCTTATATCTGTGTTGTGCCTCAAAAACTGGGTCCTCTTTAATTGCCCTTGCTTGAACTGGCATCAATTCCGGGCTCAAACTGATCCCTGCCCGTTTGGCGCCTTGTCTTCCTTTGGGCGACCTTTCATGGAGCAGTCTCTAGCATAGTGGTCTTGACCTCCACATGAAAAACAGGCACTTGATGATGGGGAATTGGAGCGGGATCTTGGCTGGGCACGTCGAGCGCCTCTTTGCATAACTTCCAAGACTTGACTTTGGAGTGTAATGAGAGTGTCTAATTTACTTTGGGTTTGTTCATGCATTGATAACATCTTTTTGAACATTGCCTCAACACTCATCTCAGTCTTCTGCTGTGCACCAGCTGTCTTAATGCTCGTGTTGCGAGTCACTGCTCTAATTTGGCTATAGTCTTCCAATTCCTCAGATTCTGACCCAGATTCTTCATCGTACACATTCACCGCTTGGATAGAGGGCTCTCTGAACCGCACGGTGTTGCTGGTACTTGGTCTATCCTTTCGTGCACGCCAACCAACTTGCTGAGAATTTTTAAAAAGCTTATATGTTCTCAGGGCTTGGTCCATCGTGGTGCACTCCTGACATGCAATATATTGGGCTGCCTTCACGTCATATAGTCCTGTTATAAAATGGGCTACCACTTGGGACTCTAAATTGCGGGGGGACTGTCCAGGAAATGCCTGCAGTGCCAACTCCCATAGCTTGTCAACATAGTCTAAGACATCTTCTTTTTCAGCCTGCGTAGTGCTGTTGAATTGTATCAGAGTTGCATGTTGTAGCTGCTGACCACCAAATCGATTTCTCAGGGTGTCATATGCATCTCGTATGTCTGTAAAGACTATCGACTGATGGATCCGTGAGAGATAATCCGCTGCTTTTCCTTCCAGGGCTAGGCCCAGGAAAAATAGTTGGTCACGGAGATGTTGAATATTATGATAATTCAGAAAGTTCTGAAAATTATATTCAAACGTATCCCATCTTTTTGTCCCATTGAAAGAGATAGATTTAGGCAGCTGTACCTTGGACGGGGGTGGCATAAGTGGGCCTCCACTGCTCATATCTCCATAATGATCCGTGGAATTGCGATCCGCAGGTGGGGCCTCGTAGGAATGCATGTAACTAGTCTCATCCCTCCATCCTCGTCTTTCCCTGTGCATGCTTGCCTCAATTAGAGCATCCTCCTGTTCTAAGGTTCTTCTCATAGATGGTTTTCTTCGTGGTAGCCGGGGGGTTTGCCTTACTTTGTCTCTTGCATATCCACAATCCTCTCTTTGCGGGCCCATTGATGTGAGACCCTTGTTTGAGAAATCTTGAGAGGGTGGGTCCAATGTGTGAGTTATAGATTCAGGACATTCAGAGTAAGGCACCTTGTCCATGTAATTTTGACAAAATTTAGCTTCATGAACGAAAGGAACCCGCTCGCGGTCGGATGCCAAAAAGGATGTTGGGTAATGGTCTTCGGTAGGCTGATCGTGCCACGCATTACGAATGGTGCGTTTCGCATTGTTACAAAATGTCGGGTTCGCAACACTACTAGCACCTTCTTGAGGATTGCTAGTAGTGTCATGTTCAGGATACGAACCTGCAGCTTTAGATGGGGTCTGCTGCGCAGACAGTTCCCTTCGTCTGTCTCCAGCACCAGACGCATTATCATTCGAATCCATTTTATTTGGGGAACTGTCGCGAGAGGTACCAGGGGCATGTTCACCTGGTTTCTCAAAAATGCACGATTCGGAAACCGAAAAATCAAAAAGTTCTAACATGTCACCATTACTGATCTTATCTATCACATCCTCCTTAGTGAGTAAACCCTTACGTGCTCGAATGTCAAGCAGGGTTTTAGCCAAAGGCTTGCTTATATGAGATGACCTTAAAAGGTCCTTAGCAGTAATGACATTAATCATTATCTTTGCATCCATTTTGGATTAAACTGAAATATGATAATTATTTATTTCAGTTAAAGTGACAGACCAGTTGATGCAAATCAATTAAAGCAATGATAAAGTCTGTAAACTTGGAATACTCTCAGATCCCTTCTCACTTGAATACAATCTCTACACCACAGCTGATAGATTTCACTATTTTCACTGTTTAATCACTGGGTTAGAGTTAGAGGTGGTTCTTATCCTATTTAGACACTGACCAGGTGTCTAAGGCAAGTGGATATGTTTACAGAGTCTGGATGTAAAGAGTTCAGAGAAACATCCAATATATAGGGGGTTTAGGAGCGTGTAAAGCTGGAAAATAGTTTCTGTGTTTGGTGAGTAGAAACACTTTTACATGGCTGCCTAAGCTTTGACTTTGATCATCTAAATAAAGACAGATGATACTGACTGTTACTGTTACCTTTTGTTTAGAAAAGCACAGTGAGATTGTTAAGCAACAATCTTGGCGCCAATTATTTGTATATTATTCACAGAAATAGTATTGTTGATGTCAAATATTGGAAAGTATTTAAATAGACATGCAAATAATTTAGCTCACATGCAGGTTGATGAATTCCAATCTTAGTTGAGACATCAGTGCGGGAGTGAAAACCATGACCCCAATAATGGTTCACCAGGCTAATTCTTTGAAGTGAATTGATTAAGCCCTCATGCACTTTCAAGTAAAATTATTGAATTGTACTCACCAATTTTGCTCCATTTTGTTGAATAGAAATCACAATTGCACAATTTTATTGGCAAAAATAAACGAAAGTTGAGCTCGAAGTCTCGATGAAAAAATTGAGCTGAGCTGAGATCTTAATTTCGCCAATTCAAAAATAATTGCCGACCCCTATAAACGGCTTTCCTCTCTGGTTTAAGCAATGAAAAAACACAACTAAACCAGGGGAACTCAATTCAAGGCGCTACACTTACAACACAATCAGATGAAACAAGTTTTTAGATTCATAATTCTGATTTGTTTACAAGAACTCTTTACCTTGAAGAAGTCAATTCCCGTGCACTGAGTGCTACCATACACTTTAAAAATGGCAGGGTTCGGAAATTAGTCGCAGCGCCAATTGTCGTGAACGGATTTCCCAATCTCGTTCACGATGTAAAAAATAAGGAAAAAGTTTAGAAAAAGTCTCCACCGAAGTGGGCGTTCTCCATATATGTAAAGGACATATATGGGCGGTTAAAAACTGCTCTAGAGCACTTCGGGAATCGTCCCGGTCTAGCCTGATTTTTATAACATACCAAAAGTATGGCGGATCGGATCTTAGTAGCAGATACAACGATGGGCGAAGATAGTTGATATGTCTATTTCAAATAAGGCTGTAGATAGTCGAGAGAAAGAATGAAAGGTGTCGCGAGCTTTTAAAGGGTAGAAATGATGACGTCACGTTTACGCGGGAGACAGCGAACGAACACCACATGAAGATTACTCACAACAGCTCGATCGAGACACTGACAGTCATGACATGACAAACACTCACAACAACAACAACAACAACAACAACCTATCACAATAATCTTCCCCACAACAGGTTAGCTACACACACAAACTAGAGGTAATTGAAAAAATCGGAATGGTGAATGTGGCTAGATGTGGATGGAAATCATATCAATAGTAACAATCAAAGAGTGGAGGATTGTGATTGAATTGTCAATGACAATGACAATGTCGTCATGACTAACCAGCCCAGCCAACAATCAACTACTGGCTACTGGTACGGCTGCGGCTATTCAAACTAAACTCAAGTCTGAATAGTCTCTCATGGCTTTATTTGGACTCAAATTCCAATGCTCATGTGCAATAAACATACTATTAGTTCATTTGGACCGGACTCCCATGGCAGTGTGGTGTCGGTGTGGTTGCCTTTTATTTGTATTTTTATTGTTTTTCTTTGTTTTGTTTTGAGTTTGTTTGTATTTTAACTATTAATAATAACATAAAATTGATCCAACTGAAAATGACAATTGAAGTGACTATAAACCCTCTTATTTTGACGAGAAGGAGAAAATCAATAGATCAATTAATTGGAAGTCCAATTAAAGAATAAAAAGAAAGGAGTTACATCTCTTCGAAAGGAACAAAAGTCAGTCAAAGTAACTGTGGTCTAAAGGAAAAGCTTTTTTTACAACATAACACAATGTCCAAATAAGATCAAGACAAAGAAAAAACATTGTGCACCAATCCTTTCCACTATTAATAATAACATTGTCATTGTCTCAAGTGAGTAAAGAGCTACTCGACTATGCATAAAGATATATGTAGAATGAGGCCCCAGAATTTACTAGTTACTATAAATGAAAAACAATTAACGATTTGTTTACAATGAAATAAAAATGATGATGAAATTTAATTAAAAGAGATAAACAGTGATCGTGGCAGTTACAAATAGAGATATGAATATTTTACGTAACTTATAATAATATGTCAGGTTCATAAGTTTACGTTTCCAGGCAGTTGATGGGCTTGGATGATCTATTCCTCTGATAACAGGATTGGACTCGTAAAATTCCACTTCCAGGCAACTGGTAAGGAGTTATAATGTAGTACAGCGGGCTTGGGTTTGATCCTTGAAGATTATACAATCAAAGTTAAAAGCTCCGGCGTCTTAATGGTGTAGATATAATATCTACAAAGTCCCAAAAGATAAAAATCTTACAATATATATATAGGAATAGAGTGACTGGCCGTCCGGCATAGATTGTGGAGAGAAAGTGAGTGTCGAATGTTAGACCTATCAGCTTTTATAATAAGTGGCTACGTGACAGAATGTAGAACGAAAAGTATTCACTAATTAGAAATTAATTCGAGGGAAGGCTATAAAAGGAAAGACGATCTAATATTAGAAGGTAAAGTTTATCTAAGCCTACCGAAATATAACTGGAGTGAGATGAATTCAGTTCTTAATAAAATAAAATTTAATAAGATAATTGTGAACAATCTTTACTGTGACACCCCCCACCCACGTTTAAAATATACTCTTTAACCATTATGGGAAAGATAGATTTTACAAACGGAAGTAAATTTACTATCATGATACTCTAGCATTAATCCATTGTTATGATTTGTGCTACAATTAAATTATTTATTAACTAGACATGGAAATGTTTATATTAACGTAGGTATATGAATGGGTGACAATAACAATGAAAGATTGTGATTACAAATCATTGTGATAAACAATATGATGGCAATGTGATTACAAATCATTGTGATAAACAATAATGATGGCAATGAAGCATGATTAAAGTCGATGATATGAAGGTAATTTACTAAATGAAATGAATGAAAATGTAAATGAAATATTGACATTTCAATTATTAATCATAAATGAGTTAAAATTCATAACAATAATAGATAAAGAGAAGATTTCCCAAATCATGAATGGGTATGGTATATATATCCAAACAATACTCAATGTTACATTAAGTTGGGTCATCATGTTTACAAATAAAATTATCGAATTTGTGCGTTCTGATTTGGCATAGTTTGCGAGGTAACTAACAGTATGCATGGGAGGTTAAGTTATACCCTTCTCACGTCATTACACTAATCGAGAAAGTAGGTCGGCGTGAATATTTTCACAACCTGGTATGTGAGAGATACTGAAAGTGTAATTTTGCAAAAATAGACTCCACCTTAGTACTCTACTGTTATTCATTTTGTTATTTCTTATGTACGTGAGTGGTTTATGGTCCGTTTCGACCACAAACTCTTTTAGCAGTAGATATCTGCTGAATGTCTTTAAAGCAAAGACGATGGCCAGTCCTTCACGCTCTATTACAGAGTATCGTGATTCTCTGTCCAATAATTTTCTGCTTGCATATAAGCAAGGCATTAGAGTTCCCTCATGCTCCTGTAATAGTACACCTGCGATGCCCTTATCAGACGCGTCAGTTCTTACAACAAATTCTTTTGATATGTCGGGTAATTTAAGAATTGGTTCTGAACAGAGTAATGCCTTTAATTGGTTAAAGCTATTCTGACACGCTTCTGTCCAAACAATTTTGTTCGGTGACCCATTCTTTGTCAGATTTGTTAGCGGTGTCGCGATGTGCGCGAAGTTGTAAATGTATTTCCTGTAAAAATTTAGGAGCCCAAGTACTTTGCGTACTTCTTTTTTTGTCTTAGGTGGTTGCAATTTTGCGATTTTTGTTTGTTTTTCTGTCTCGGGTGTCTGTGTCCCATGACCAACGGTATGACCGAGAAAATCAATTTCGTAAAATGCAACGCTTGTTTTTGACGGTTTTGTTGTTAAAGAATTACGTTTTAATGCTTCAAGCACTAATTCTAAGGTTGTCATGTGATCAGTCCATGAGTTTGAGAAAATACATGCGTCGTCGAAGTATGAGAGTGTAGACGGGATGTCTTTTAATAACATACGCATCATTCTTTGGAATGTCGATGCGGCTGTCGATAATCCAAATGGCATATAGTTAAATTCTAACAATCCTAATGGTGATTGAAATGCTGTGTATTTCTTACATGATTCTTTCAGTGGAATCTGCCAGTAACCTCTAGAAAGATCACATTTTGTCATGTATTTTGCTTGAGATAAGGCAGCAAATAAATTCTCTTGATTTGGTATTGGTTCTGCATCAAATACTGTTGCTTCATTTAATTTGCGAAAGTCGATACATAAGCTTATCGATCCGTCTTTCTTTTTCACTACTACTATTGGTGATGAGTATGGGCTTGAAGAATATCTAACTATTCCTGTATCTAGCATATCCTTAACTTCCTTTTCAACTTGTTCTCGTGCGTGAAATGGAATAGGATAGTTTTTCACGTTGATAGGGGTGGATGTGGTTAACTTTATGTCGTGTTCCACTAATGTTGTATGTCCGGGTGCGTCTGTAAAGACTGACTGGTACTTTTCTAATAATGACCTGATTTCTCGTTTCTGACATTCGTTTAGTTGAGGATTGATTGTGACGTCGTTAATTGTACTATTTTTAGAGTTACCGTGTTGTGGGGTGTGTTGTAGTTCGACATCATCGCTGTGAGTTTCGATGATTAATCCTACATTTGCAGCTTCAACATGGTTAAATATTGGTTGTGATAATCTGTCTCTATCGAAATATTTTTTTAGCATGTTTGCATGGAATGTCTTTGTTGTGTTGTTAATTTGAATCTCGTAATTAACACCAGATCGTACTGCTAATACATTGAATGGTCCTTTCCATGTAGCTAAAAGTTTACTCGAGTCATCGGGTAAGAGTATTAGTACTTTGTCACCAATCTCAAATTTTCTTGACTTGCTTTTTCTATCGGAGTATTCCTTGTATTTCTCTGCTTTTTTAGTGACGGATTCCTGTGCTAGCTTACATGTATCCTCTATTCTGTCTTTCAGGTTTCTTACATATTCGTAAGCAAACATAATTTCGTTATTGTCCTCCTCATTCCCTTTACAAATGTCGGCTACTATATTGATCGGGCCGCGAGGTGATCGTCCATACATCAACTCAAATGGGAGTAGCCTGTAGATTCTTGGGGTATTTCTCTATATGCAAATAGGATTGCTGGTAAGTATCTGTCCCAATCATCTGGTTTTTCTGCTGACACTTTTCTTAACATATTCTTTAGAGTGCCATTAAATCTTTCACAAAGACCATTTGCTTGGGGGTGGTAGGGAGTTGTGAATGAGTGTTGTATTCCCATGAGTTTCATGGTTTCATGCATCATATGTGATGTAAATTGGGGTCCATTGTCCGACAGTATCTCATTTGGTATGCCTATTCTAGTAAAAATTGTCATCAATGCTTCAGCTATGTGATCCGATGTAGTTGATTTCAATGCTATCGCTTCTGGCCACCTGGTTGCGTAATCGACTAGTGTTAGTATGTGTGTATGGTTTCTATCTGATTTTGTTAAAGGGCCTATAATGTCAATTGCAACTTTTTGAAAAACTTTTTCAATAACTGGGGTTGTCTCTAATGGCAATCTCGGTATTCTGCCTTTTGCGACTCTTCTTTGACATGTGTCACAAGATTTCACATATTCTCGGACGTCTTTAGTAATTCCAGGCCATGTGAAATTCTCGGATATTCTCTTCAATGTGGAAGAGCTCCCAAGATGTCCAGAGGTTATTGAATCGTGCGCTATTCCAAGGATTTTGTTTCTGTAAATACTCGGCGTGACCAGTTGTTTAGCTATTTTGTTTCTTTTCCTATGTAACCTGAACAGAATATCTTTTTCAATGATGTATTCAACTTTTGATTTCGTCCCTTTGTTTGCGATATTGAAATATGAAGTTAAAGTCGGGTCCTTTTTCTGTTCTTCAATGAACGTGTTCCTGTCAAATTGTTGTGGTTCTAGAGAAATAGTCATTGGCTTCTCTGTTGTCTTAGTCATCTTTCTTGTTTCTGCTAGACAAGCTGTTTCTTGGGTTAATGACCATTCTTTTACATCTGTTGGGTTGTCTTTAAGACCTTTTATATTGCCAACAATAACATCAGCGACGGGGTTGGGAAGTATACAGCATTCCACTATTCCTGTATAGTATGGGGTTTCTATGTACACATTAGCTGTTTCAAAGGTTTCGACTGTGCCACTGAATGTGATGCATTGTACCGTTTTTCCAGTTTTGTCTTCGTCATTGATCAAAGATGCTTTTATTCCTACTGTACTGCATCCTGTGTCTCTCAATATTTTGCAATCAGTTCCATTAGCTTTGCCTTCACAAAAAAATAGCGATCCTGATTTGTGAGTTTGTGTTAAAAGTGACATACCTTTCACGCAATACACATTTATATTTTCTCCTGACATTACTCGTGTCTGATTGTTTACACCTGTTTGGAGTGATGCATTTGCAGTTTCTTTTGGATATCCCACGATTTTGTAACATTTGTCTGCTGTGTGGCCTTTCATTCCACAATATTGACATTTAATTATAGGTTTGTTGGTTTTCTTATACTCAGTATTATTGTCAGTGCTATTTCTTGTTTTGTTTTGATAGGGTCGGCTATGGTCTCTATTGAACTGTTTGTTCCATGGTTTGTTACTATGGTCATCCTGTTTCACTTGCGTGTTCCGAGTGATTGATCGGCTCGTCCTATTTGAGTACTGAACTTTAGGTGTACCTGGACTCTGAGCAGCAGCAGCGTAGTATGGTTCCTTCAATGTTCTGCTAAGGGGTGTCAATGGATGTGCGCTGTTAAAGTTTTCTGCGTAGATTTTTAATTTGTCCAAGTTTTCTGGCTTTCTTTCTTTAAAGAATGCGACTAAATCTGGGTTGCAAGCTTGATAGATTCGATTCTTCAGCGTGAGATAGTAAAGGCCTGCAAAGTCGTCTTGTTTTACGTTTGCCAACTCAAGCCACCGATTTAGAAATTGAGTAATTCGGTTAACGAATGTATTAAAGTCTTCTCCACTTTCCGGTTTTGCAGTGTGAAACCTTTCCTGGTAACCATCTTCCGTTAATCTAAATCTTTTTAGTAGAGCGTCTTTAATTTTACCATAATCATCTGCATCTTCAGTTGTTAAGGTATAGAAAACTTTTAGCGGTTCTCCAGATAAGCAGTTAATCAAGGCTGTGGCCCATTTGCTTTCTGGCCAACGATAACCTTTAGCCTGAACTTCGAATCGGTGTAAGAAGGATTCTAGACAGTCTGAGCGTTCATCGTATGTTGGCATGCGTGGAAGTTTCACGAAAAATTCATCACTATTATTATGTTTTCTTTCATGACCGGTTTTTGTTTTTTCAATTTCCAGCATCATTTGGGTCCTTTTGGTTTCTTCTTCTGCTAAAGCTATTTGCCTTTTTAGTTCCCTTTCTTGGGCTCTTTCTTCTCGTTCTTTTTCTTCTCTACGAATTCTTTCTTCGTTTTCTTCTCTACGAATTCTTTCTTCATTTTCTTCTCTACGAATTCTTTCTTCTTTTTCTTCTTTTATTTTCTCTTCGCACCATGAAAATATTCTTTCCTGGGGTATTTCTAAGTCCTTTGCGAGACTTAAGTATCTTTTATATGCTTCCATGTTTTAATAAATTAGTTACGATATTTTATATATATTATATTGACAGGATACTGTTACTGACTGTTTTATTTATTTACACTTACTGGAATGAACTGTTCTATTTTTAGAAATCTCTCTCTCTTATTTCAACTTATTATGTATGTTGAATTTGATGCCTTTTATCGTTATATCTTATAAAGCAATGTGTCAATACAATGCGGAGTTATTATGACTTGTGTCAATAACAATGTGTCAATCGCGTGTACTCTAAACTATGTTACTACGAAAAATGTATCACCAATGTGTGTGACTCGTCGTTAGTTTGTGTACAATTATTCGCAATGACGCTAATATACTAGAGTGTGATAACAATAATAGGATGCCAAAATAATCCCAAGTTATCTATCACTAAATATAACACGACGGCTAGTAGACTCCTTTTATTATTATTTAGTTTTTAAAGACTCACTTTTCAGAACATAATATATAAGTGGTTTTCGGTAACAGTAGTATGCCAAAAATGCATTTAAAACAAATCACTATGCAAAACAAATCACGATGTCTATAGTTACTATGTGATGCCCAACTCATGTAAAAGAGAATAATGAAGGATATATTTACCAACTCAGTTCGTGGCTGGGACCTCTCTCTTGTTCAATGGTTGTTCAACAATTGTAATTAGGCATTGAAGAGTGTTTAACAGTGATGTCTGAAATACAAAACAATAAAATATCGTAAGATTTACAATAGTTACAAAATGTGTTCACAACACTGAGTGATTGGATGACAGGTGAATGAATCGTTATGGAATGTAAACATATTGAAAACAATTCATGAATGAGGCAAACAACAAAATGAAATGAGTGATATAATAACAAAGTGGACAAGGAATGAATGAATGAATGAAAAACTGAGTGAATAGATGAATGAATGAATGGATAATGTATGAATGAAAGAATGAAGGGAGGAATAAATGTATGAATGATTGGATAAATGAGTGAATAAACGGATGAATGGATGAATGAATGAATGAATGAATAAATAAATGAATGAAAAATGAATGAATGAATAATTTATAAATGAATAAATGAATGAAGGAATGAATCAATAAAATGCTATTCAATTTGAATGAAAGAATGAATGGATAAATTGCTATTCCATTTAAATGAAGAAATGAAAAAGAAAAAAAAATGAATCCTGTAAATAGGGAGTTCAATTAAAATATGATCAAGTGGGGCAATTAAGAGTTTTACAATTTAAACTTTAAAGTTAGATGAAATAGATATAAGTAACTAAATAAATTCAATTCTTTATATGTGTCCCCTCCAAAATGTCATGGTCTCAAGTGAGTAAAGAGCTACTCGACTATGCATAAAGATATATGTAGAATGAGGCCCCAGAATTTACTAGTTACTATAAATGAAAAACAATTAACGATTTGTTTACAATGAAATAAAAATGATGATGAAATTTAATTAAAAGAGATAAACAGTGATCGTGGCAGTTACAAATAGAGATATGAATATTTTACGTAACTTATAATAATATGTCAGGTTCATAAGTTTACGTTTCCAGGCAGTTGATGGGCTTGGATGATCTATTCCTCTGATAACAGGATTGGACTCGTAAAATTCCACTTCCAGGCAACTGGTAAGGAGTTATAATGTAGTACAGCGGGCTTGGGTTTGATCCTTGAAGATTATACAATCAAAGTTAAAAGCTCCGGCGTCTTAATGGTGTAGATATAATATCTACAAAGTCCCAAAAGATAAAAATCTTACAATATATATATAGGAATAGAGTGACTGGCCGTCCGGCATAGATTGTGGAGAGAAAGTGAGTGTCGAATGTTAGACCTATCAGCTTTTATAATAAGTGGCTACGTGACAGAATGTAGAACGAAAAGTATTCACTAATTAGAAATTAATTCGAGGGAAGGCTATAAAAGGAAAGACGATCTAATATTAGAAGGTAAAGTTTATCTAAGCCTACCGAAATATAACTGGAGTGAGATGAATTCAGTTCTTAATAAAATAAAATTTAATAAGATAATTGTGAACAATCTTTACTGTGACAAACATAAAATTGATCTCTTCGAAAGGAACAAAAGTCAGTCAAAGTAACTGTGGTCTAAAGGAAAAGCTTTTTTTACAACATAACACAATGTCCAAATAAGATCAAGACAAAGAAAAATCATTGTGCACCAATCCCTTCCACCCTCTGCCCCAACCCCCCCCCCCCCTCCCTCCCCTCTTTGTGTTTGCACACAATGGAGTTTGAGTCCGAATAGATACAGGAGACTATTCAGACTCATCTGAATTGCCACTTCGATCAACTACTGGTCATTGAAATTATAGTAAATGAGTGAAAGAATGACAAAACATATATATGTAATTTTTATCATATACCTATTAAAATGATGAGCTCAATTTTAAATTTGACTGTGTTGTGATTCTCTCTTTTATCTTTACTTGAACTCCACAGATATATAATCCACCTGACAGAGCAATGGAGAGCGATTGGTTGTTTTCAAATGAGGACGAAGTGGATGAGACAGAATTGGAGGTGGCACTTTACAGTCAGATTCATTTTGATTCGGTGACAGATAATTTAACACCAACAACATCAGCTGGTAACAAAGACAAATTAGATTTAGACTTTGTGAAGCCATCATTTCAAGTTAAAGTTAGAAATTATATACGAGAGAAAACTAAAAAAAGCTCAACAAAAAAGATAGAAGCTAAGAAACCACCGGTTTATAATTGCGATTTTATCAGCCTGTCAACTGTTGCTGAACCCAATGAAAGCGATGGCAGTGGTACTAATGATTTTGTTGAAGAAGACAAAATTCACAAGGAAGACAAACAATTATCAATGCCAGAGTGTTTGCCGGATATAACCTCAAGATTTCACCAAGGCTCTGATAAATCCATGTGTGACATCACTATCAGTAAAGGTGTTAAAAGTCCCTTAGAAGAAAAGTATGTGTGTTGTTCACCAATTTCAGTCTGTGATATCAGCAGCGATGCTGGTTTTGTTGAGAATAAAGACACATCTATTCAGGGAGAAACACCGACTTCAAAACTGGGTCATTCAACAATTATAATTTCTGACAGTGAAGAAAGTTGCAATGGTGACAAAGAAAAAACTCACCAGAGTAAAATGCCTGCATCACCTTCTGGCCATCCAACCACCAGGGTGTGTGACAGTGACAGTGATGACGATGATGAAGAAGAAAGTCATACGCAGACTGTAGTGTTAAGCTATCACAGAGATTCTGAAAATTGTGACAGTGACAGTGATGCAGGAGAAGTTGACAATAAAGGCAAGATACAAAAGGGTCGTTCACCTCATGTAGTGCGGAAACGTCATCAGAATTCTGGTAGTGAAAGCAATAATGAAAATGAATCCCTTTCATCACCAGCTGAAATGCTTAAAAACGAATGTGGATCTGCTTTCATTGATAATAAGATAAAGAATACCAGTCTTGACTCAGGTAAGCCATTTTATTCTGCTTAGAGACAGCCGTGCAAAGGTTAATTTTCTTTCAGTTTTTATGCTGAAATCATTACATTAGGTGTCATGTTGGAGCTAGAGTTGACTACAAAATTTCTTTCATATATTTCAATACATTAAATCCACAATCTCTAGACTACATTCAATATATTATCACCAGTTTTTATGCTTGCCTCAATTTTTGCAAGTCAACAGTAAGTTTTTATTAAGTTGGATTATTTATTTAAAATCTTTTCTACTGTCTGTCAGGAAGGAGAGCAGTGTTGAAAAAATTCTGTCTCAACCTTTTAATGTGCCAAATTTTTTACAATACTTGTCATTCATCCAGACATGGACCATACCTCTTGATGTTGTTTGTCTTCATTATAAGATTATGCATCGTTCTGCCAGTGGCACCAATAATATGGTAACACTGTGGTGATCACCTAAATGCCCACTGGCTTGGTGCCCGTTTTGCCTAAATGCCTGCTAATTTGTTAAATCCTGGGTGGGGATCCTGACCTCCCATAGTGGGTAGGGGGGTACATTGTCTTCTATCCCCTTATATCTGTTTTCCAACTTGCTTTCTGTCTTTGTCTTGGCATGATATTACTTGGTTTTGTCCTGGCCCTGGCCGGAGTCCTAGATGGGAGGGAAACAGTCAAATGCACAGTTATTGTTTTGGGAGATGATATTTTTTTCCTTGTAAATCATCTCTCTGTAATGTATTATTGTTATTTTAATGTATAATGTAGGCATTTGAGTGTATTCCTCTTTGTTGGATTTTGTGCTTGTGTCTGGATGAGACTTATAGGTGATCTCTAGGTGCATTGGTGGTATGCTCTTGGAATCTACATCTGATCCCTATTTATTCCCAGTTCCCCTATGTCTTACTTTTTCTTGGGTACTGTCCCATTTTCTTCCTTTTTACTGGCGCTGATATAACCTAAATGTGTTGCAAGCGCCGTAAAACCCTTAAAAACAAAACAAACAAACAATTTGTTAAATCAGAATAATTTCTCTTTAAATGTAACTCTAAATGCCTGTTTTTCAAATTGGAAATGGTCTTAGTGTCCTCTCTAAAAACATTGGCAAAAAAAAAAAAGAAAGAGATTTTTCAATGCCATTTATGACCAAAATAATTGATTGATCCCTGTTTGCAAGAGCCTTATTTGACATCTAATAGCAGCGCTTCAAATTACTGTCAATTCATTTCACATTTGCTCTACCCTCACTGTCTCCAGCAGTCTCATCTCATGTCCCTCAAACTGCTTTCTCTCCGTGTAGAGTCCAACCAATTTCTTTCAATTGTCCGCTTCCAATTGGCTGCTGAAAAAGGACAATTTTAATTGTCCATCTATTGGTTATCAGCAAAGTAAATCAAGTACTAAAATCACACATACTCAGGATATGATGCCCAGTAGACTGGTCCACAAGGCGATGTATGCCCTGGAATGCTGTGCTGCCCTTCAACATTACAGAAGAATCGTGCATTGAGGTGCGACTCATGAAGATCTTGCAGAATAGCGTATCAATGTTTAAGTTATAGGTTCAAAGTTAAATTTTCATAGAAAAATCAGGAGAGATTGCAGTGAGCAGGCAATAAAAATTGTTCTGTGTTAAAATGTTGAGTAAATGGGTTGTATGCACACACAAACACAAACACAAATGGGTTTTATATATACACACACACACACACACAAACAACACATGTACAGAGACATCCGCATTCTTTCTTTGTATGTGTGTGTTTGTGTCTGTGAAGTAAAGTAATCAGAGCTATGGAGCCGGAGTTTATCCCGGTTTCTATAGTGCTATATAGACGACAGCAATTGCTTGCTGACATTTGAATAGGACGATAATCTATATAGCAAAGTACTTTTCAGATCTAACAGTCCTAGCAACCAATCACTGCTGGGTGGGCAGTGAGTTTAGAACCAAAAACCCTGGGATCGCTTCCACCCCCTTTGCACGTGAAGCAAGTACTCTACCAACTGAGTATTCGGGATCCTCCCCATTTTTATGAGTACATGCGTGTATATACATATCTATTGACAAGGTCAAGCAGTGTTTAGCGATTACCTGTTATATGTGCTACTATTACGTCACAGAAGTTACTTGATAGTTGTATTTGTAATTCTGCTTTGTCTGGCAGCTTCATACAAACCTTTTCAGATTATTATCATGCACCAGTGCCTGATTATTATTTTGTAACTGCATTAAAGCAAATATCAGTTAGCGTAGTAGTAGTAACTCTGGTAAGCTCAGCGCATATTTTAATTAAGAATAAAGTATATAATACGGTTCATTATAGAGATGGGTCTTAAGGCATTTTAATAAAGTAATAAAGGTTAATGATTCTTAGATGTCGGTTGTTCTGGGTTTGTTTGTTTTAGCAGTACATTTTCCAGCCTTTGGTCCTCATCATGGGATCGTAAGATGGAAATGACTGTCAGTTGAACAAAGAGACCTTAGGGGCTAGTAGAGTCCAAGAAGATTGCTGATATATGATGTAGAAGACCATGGCTGTCCCTTTATATTTTACTTGTTCAATTGGCAGCCTCTGAAGTTACTTCAGAAGTACAGAGGCATTATCCTTTCTTTTCTTCTGCAGAAATGATGTGGGAAGTTTTGTTTTGGAGTTTTTGTAGATGTTCAATTTTACCTTCAGGGAGTCAGGTAAAAAAAAAAAGAAGTATAATAGTCCAGCTTTGAAAATATCACAGATGTTAATGGTAATGAATAAACCATTTTGTCAGTTGAATGGCAAAATAATGGATGAATGAGATTTATTTATTTATGTTGGAAAATTTTATCAGATAAAGATTGCGTACAAGATGAAAAACATGGAGACCAAGAGCCCCAAAGTGAAGAGAATATGGATGAAGAAAATGCAGAAGAAAGCTCATCAGAGGCCGCTTTTAGCTCTGGAGAAGCTAGTGAAGAGATGGACTCTGGGCAAAAAGACCAAGAGATTGGTACAGGAGCAGCGACAGAAGATGGGGTGACAACATCAAAAAGTGGTGGTATGATAATTATTTTTCTTTACACTATAAGGTTAAGTACGAATATATATATAAAATCATCTCATTTTCATGGTTATCTTAAAATAGATGGTGTACAAAAAGATGAGTAGGTCTGAGGTTCAGTAATCTTGTTATTATGGGTTTCATTGAATGTTTTCAAACAAGATAAACACCAAATAGAGGGACCGATATTTTTAGAAAATGTTAACATTAACATTCATTTTATGGCGATCCAAACAGCTCACTAACAAACAACATCAAAGCGATCATGAACGTTCATAGACAACACATAAATACACCACCATACAGATTGCAGCACATCTTTCAACATGAAAAGTACAATTTGAGATTATTGCATTGATAAAAAAATTATTCTAAATATAGACACTTAAAAAAAGTTTCTGATCTGAAAATGGTGAATTCAGTCTGTTTGTTTTTCCTTGTTACCTGACAACCGAGCCTTGAACGTAAATTACTGTATTATATATTAAAGGAGAAAGCATTTGAATGTTTCTGCAAACTTTGGAGTATGATTTGGTAAATTTCTGCTGGGACAGTAAACTAAAACAAAGGCATTTAATTTTAAGTAGCGCAATGCTTTCTCCCACTGATAATTGGGGAGTTTGGGTCTCTGTATTTTTTTTAAAGTGAAACGGTTTAATAACAATCTATGCTGAAAAAACATAGTAGCTTCGGTTTGTAGAAAACACATATACTAGTTTTAATAAAGCACGTCGATATTGTCTCTTGTTGGGCTTTGATTTTATGTTTCAGGTTAGTGGTGTTATTTTTAAAGGAACCTTAAAAACTGCATCACTTTCCCGTCTTTGATCCTTAAGTTCAAAGTACTTGTGATTCTTTTGGCTCTATTTATAGAAATGGATAAAGATAGCATTGGTTTGTATAGTTAATTTTAAAAAAATACAAAAATAGGCAAAATGAAATAAAAATCATTTAGAAGAACTTTAAAAAGCAAACAATTTATCGTGGAGAGTGAAATAACCTGGCATTAGCTGTAGTTGAGGGCATGGTAGCAAACTCAAATCCACACAACATGGTTGGTATGTATCGAATCCAGTACTTCAATGTGACAAGTTGAAGAATGTACCAGGAAAAGTGACCCTTAAATTCCAATTAATTAATTTGAATTGTTTTTTATTTTCCTTTTCATTTCTAAGAAACTGACAAGAAATGGGCCATTAATGAAGATGACCGAATTGCATCCAAGACTCCTGTTAATCGTTATTTTAACCCAAACAAAATCAGATGTAGGAATTGTAATGAAGAAGGACACCTGGCTCTAAACTGCACCAAAGAAAAGGTGGGCATTTTATATAACTGATCAATTCTATGATAAATATACAATTTCCTGACATGGCGGTTTTTTTACAAAAGAAAAACATTCCCAAATTTTGCAAGCTAAAAACAGCAAAATTTGCACACAATTTGCAAAAGTTTGCGATTAATGTTCCTGAAAGCTAAAATTAATTCATGAAAGAGCAGGGTATTTGTTTGTTTTTAAGGGTTTCACAACACTTGCAACAAATTTAAGGTCATATCAGCGCCAATAAAAAGGAAGAAAATGAGATAGTAAAAAAGAAACTACTCTTGATTAATTATCTTCCACATTCTACACGAGCTATCAAATTAAAAGAAAAAAAAATCTCTTTTTTTTTCTTCTAAAATATTTTTTTATTTTGTGTGTTTTTTTTCATTGCAAAATCTCATAACTTAAAAAAATTGCAGATTTTGCTGCCGCATTGCAAATCAGTGATTTTTTTGTTTTCATTTGAATCATTTACTTTGTTTTATTTTCATTAGAAATTTCGGTGTATATTTTGTGGATTGGAAGGACACCGTCATTTTGACTGCCCCTCTGCTATTTGCTTCAAATGTGGTTCTCCTGGTCACAAGCCATCTGAGTGCACTGAAGCTCGACGGAATCGCTACACTGAATGTTATCGTTGCTGGATGAAGGGACACATAGGGAAGGTTAGTTTTCATCCTTCATTTCTATTACATTTGGGCTAGACGCATAAAGAATTAGATTTAGATTGAGAATTGTTTTGTCGTTCAAAATGGAAAATTTATCATTTTAAAAAATCTGTTATGTGGATATAACAATTATATTTTGATTAACTTGATTTGGAATATTACCTTGCCTTGTGCATGTCATGATTATTTATCATTGAGAACTTTATATATATTTTTTAAACTGAACCACTCAAATTTGATTTTGTTCATTTTATATTTCTAGACACATTGGCCCTGTGCTGTACAGGATCAGTGCCATTTTTACTGGCAATTTTACACATAAAGTAGCGGGTGGTTGGATGGGAGCATCACCCTTGAATCATATACCTATGATGTTCGCATGGGTGTACGATCCGATAGTGATGTCGTTTCTTCTTCTCTTTACTAGCCTATCCTGCTTCTTTGGTTTGTGATTGTATTTTTGACAGGGGATATTTTTTTTTCTGTAAATCTTCTGTCTGTTTGTTCTTGGTTATTTATAATTTAGCTTATGATATCTTTAGGTTATGATTTTGATTTACATTTGTACTATTTTTGTTAGATTGCTTGTTTTTTTGTTTCAGCGGTCTCTCATATAACCTCAATTGTGTTGGAAGAGACCTAAAGCAACAAACAAAAAAAAAAACACATAAAGTTAATGCCAATTAAGGTTGGAAAAGTTAAATCGGAAATTGTTTGAGATATCAGTTTTCTCTTTCAGTTATTGTTTACAAACTTTTGACATTTTAGAGGCACAAAATTCTTCTTCTTCTTCTAGGTTCCATGCCTGGTCCAGGCTTCGGATACTGCATGAATTATCTTTCTCCATTCCTCCCTGTCTCTTGCTTTTTCAAACAGCTCTTGGATTGTTAGGTTGGTGAAGCCCTTCAGTTGGTCTATGAGTGTTTTTCTTTGTCTCCCCCGGGCGCGTTTACCAGGTATTTTCCACAACTTGCCAGGTATTCATTCTTATCTTTCCTTACTATGTGTCCGAAAAAGGATAGTTGTCGATCCGCTATTAAGGGCATTAGTTTCCTTTGTTGGTATGTTTGTTTTAGCACTTCTTCGTTCGTTTTGTGTGCAGTATACGATATTCTCTGCATCCTTCTCAAGCACCACATTTCAAAAGCTTCAATGTTCTTTTGTGTTTCTGCATTTGTAATCCAGCTTTCGCATCCGTATAACAAGATTGGCCACATGTAGCACTTCAAGACTCGGAATCTAATCCCGAACGACATCTGTTTGTTTTTCAAAATGTTTCCCAGGTCCATGAAGGCCTGTTTGGCTTGAGTTATTCTTGCTCGTATGTCTCGGTTACATCTTCCATCTGTTGTCACTATTGAACCTAGGTATTTAAAACTTTCTACGTTGGTAAGTTGCTCGCCGTGAATCGTTATATTGCAGGTGTTGTTGTTTTCTATGCTTGTGTTAAAGCGAAAAGAATTGTGTCCTCTTCTCTTTTCACACTCACATGAACAAAGCTTGGAAATAAAAAGATTGATTTACGTATCCTTAGCTTAATCCTCTACTCTTGGCCCAAATTTAGCAATGACAATGAAGGTATGACATAACATCAATGCAAAGTGTTATCTTTTGATTTAACCTTCCCCCTATTGGAAAGTCATCATATTCGTAATGCTACAACCAGCAAGGTTACCAATTTTCCTTATTGTTACGGAATTCAGTATGTTATAAACCTTCAGTATATTTTTCAATCAGAAACAGAAAAAAATGAGTTCACAATCAATATGTTTGCTTAAAAGTTCAGGAAATTTTTGAGTCCTGAATTGGCAACCTGTGCAACCTTGAGCACACATCTTTCTTATTTAGATTACACCTGTTCATCAAAATATTGAAGAAAATGTTGAACTGTACAACACTGTGTTGTGGAACTTATTTTTCTGAATACAATGGTATATAATATAATTTGTTGTCATCGATTTTTAACTTGATTTTTAAAGATTCATTTTGTCTCAGATGTTAATAGCATTTATGGAAAAATCATGAACAGAGTCAGTGTCACTTTGGAATTCAGTGATATTAGACAACAATGGAGATCATGGATCTTTTGACTAGATTAACAATATGCTAACTTGACCATCTATACATAGGTGTGTTCTGGCTTTTTTTGTATTATATGGGCTTTATGATTGGATAATAAACGTTAAATTTTCTTCTTTTTTCATCTTTTTATTACATTTTTTTCAGGCATGTCCAGATTCATGGCGTCAATTTCATCGAACAGTAAGTAAATTTTAAGTATGTTTGAATTGGTTTATGATGGGCAAGATATTGTTATCTGTTATTAATTGGTCAGGTTATCTTAAACGACAGACCGGCTATTTATACATATTTAATTGGTATTTACAGACTTTGGGGTGGGGGCTCATTTGGTTCAGATTCATATTTTTGACGTTTAATTTTATAAATGTAATTATGTCCATCACTCGACTCAGGTGTTAATGAGTACCTAGCTAAAGGTAGCGAGTTATTGTAAGAGTGATAGTTCAAATAAGGATGTCTAACAGGTGACTGGTTCTGAATGAAATGGAACTATGGTTCCATGAGGCCTTTTGGAGGGAAATAAATAAAACATTGTGAAGTGCATTGAGCATGGTTAATCCTTGGAAACCTGCTATACAAATGTTCATAATTTTTTATTTAAATGAAAATGAAGACATTTCTATTCAGAAATTAATGTAATATGTTTAAACTGAACTACACTAAAAAAAAGTCGTTTATTTTAAAGTGGCGATCCATACAAATGAGAGTGAAAAAGATACATTTTAGGTTTATCCATTTTTACTGATTATTTTCTTCAAATACATATTTTTTTCTAAATCATATACCTGCGGCAGGTTTATCAGAAAAGCTTTGGATGTTTAGATCTTTTGTAAATAAGCACAATGAAATAGATGTTTTCGTGGGATATTTAAAAAAAATTTTTTTTATTTTTTTAAATAATCGATGTAAGACGGAATTGTAGCTAGCTCCTTTATTGAGAATTTCTCTCTCTCTCTCTCTCTCTCTCTCTCTCTCTCTCTCTCTCTCTCTCTCTCTCTCTCTCTCTCTCTCTCTCCCTCTCTCTCTCTCTCTCTCTCTCTCTCTCTCTCTCTCTCTCTCTCTCTCTGTGTGTGTGTGTGCAATATTTGAGATTTTATTATGCTGTCTAATCAAATTGATTCTTGCAGTTAAAAAAAAAAGAATCCAAGTCCATGCTCTGATATTAGAATTATTTCTTCCATTATTTTATCTTCAATTGCACTCAGATCTACAGTATTTCCCCAACCATCTTCCTTGTTACTGGTACTGAAATGAGAAGCGTCTCAATACTATAGTTATTTATCTATTTCTTTTTGTGCAGATTGGTCTGGATAGCAGCAGGATAGTAAAGGCTAACGTCAAACAGAATTCCAGGATTTATTGCTACAACTGTGGAGAGGAAGGACATTTAGGTTTTGTAAGTTCAATTTGAGATTTAGATAAATCCAGCAGGTTTCTAAAAATGTTTTTAAAAAATTAAAAAATTAGCACCCTGTAATTCCTGTTAATTTATTTAAATATAACAGCTTTTGACTCATTAGCTTAGGGACTTGATTGAGTAGATTGTTCTAGTTTTTGTTTGTTTGTTTTTGTTGTTTTTGGGTTTTTTTTACCTCTCTCACTTAGCAGTGATTAAGTAGTTGAGTCAGTTAGATCTAATGATAAGCCTCTAAGCTCTGAAGGAC
The DNA here is from genome assembly GCF_034508935.2 of Berghia stephanieae. Lineage (NCBI taxonomy): Eukaryota > Metazoa > Mollusca > Gastropoda > Nudibranchia > Aeolidiidae > Berghia > Berghia stephanieae. The sequence goes on from NC_088364.1 coordinate 20,407,701, forward strand.
TTTGTTCCCAACCCTTTTGACTACAAATTCTGTCTGGGCAGGAGGTCACGCTGTGTCTTCTATCCCCTTATATCTGTTTTCCGAGTTGCTTTCTGTCTTTGTCTTTGAATGCGATTACTTAGTTTTGTCCCAGCCCTAGCTGGAGTCCTTGATTTGGGAGGGAAACAGTCAAATGTATAGTTATAGTTTTGGGAGATGATTTTTTTTTTTCCTTGTATATCATCGGTTATGTATTGTTAGTTGTTTTATGCATTCTGTAAACATTTTAGTGTGTTCCTCTCAGTGGGATCCTGGGCTGGTATCTGGATGAGACTGTAAGGTGATCTCAAACTTAGTACGTTGATGGTATGCTCTTGGAATCTACACCTCTGTTCCCTATTTGAACCAATTCCCCTTTGTCTTACTTTTTCGTTGGTGCTTTGATTGTAAATCTAGAATATTTTGACTATTCCATTTTCTTCTTTTTACTGGCGCTGAAATGACCTAAATGTGTTGCAAGCGCTGTAAAACCATTTAAAACAAACAAACAAATTCTGTTATTTGAAAATCTGGAACAGAACTTTTGAAGGTGTAAAGACTTGTGGTAAACAATCTTATTGTCTTTACTGAATAAGTGACTTTCCACTTCACATTTGGCTCACCCAGAAAATGAATGGTGTGACTCAAATATTTGAAGGAGCAAAAGAATTCATAAACATTAACGCAATACAATTTTAGGTTTTTACTGTCGATTTTTAAATAATGGAATATGATTAACACCAGTTAAACGGAATCCCTTACTCTGTTGCTTGGGTTGACTTAACACAATTATATTTCTCTATCAGTGGGGTACTTCAATGTCACAAATTTTGACCTACCGTTATCGGTTAGATTAGTTGTTAAATTACTTTGTGATGAACCAATGTTCTATTCGGGTAGTAGAATGCAAATGTTACTGCCCATTATTCGTGTTAAAGAAACTGAGATAAAGTCTGGCTTCATAGGCTTTATGGTTCTTAAGAACAACTTTACTTTTAACAATTGATCTTTGAATTATGATTCATTGAAGACATGCTCTTTTTTTAAATTTTTAATTTATTTATTGATTTATTATTTTACTTCTTTTCCATAATCCTCCTCCAACATCAAGGAGTGTGATGGTGAGAAAATGGGCCTCTACGTCTACCCGTCATATCCATTTGTGGCTGAATATGACACAGGAAGAATTAAAAGAGATAGTCATCGTGATAGAGAATACAACAAAGAAAGGCAAAAAGATAGTTCTCATCGGAGAGACAAGCATAAGGAAGGGCATGGTGAAAGTTATTACAGAGGGGAAGGATATAAGGATAAAAGAGATAGTAGCCCTTACAAAAGAGATCATAGTCTTGAGAAAAGAGACGAAAGTTTTCACAGAAGAGAAAAGCAAAAGGGTAAAAGAGACGATAGTTTTCACAAAAGAGAAAGACAGAAAGAAGACAGTTTTCATACAAAAGACAAAAAATACAAACACAAGAACGATGATAGTTTTCACAGACAAGAAGAATTGGAAGAAAAACAGGATGATGGTCATAACATAAACAAAAAACAAAAGGAAAAAAAGGATAAGAGTTTGCACAGAGATAGAAAACGTAAAGCAGCCCAAGATGTTGACTCTCACCTTAGTGGAGAACAAGAAAGACAACATGGAAAGAAAGGAGAAAAGAAGAGAAAATCAGAGGGATCAGAAGGTATGTAGAGAATTATAAAAGCCTTACGATATCAGTTATTGTTACGTTTCACTGTTATGTATTTGTTCACAGATGGTGCAATTGTCTTTCTTCGATATTCTGTATCTCTGAAATAAAATTGAGATTGAAAAAGGACAAGGCCTTATTCATTTATATCGAAGAAACTAAAAGTATGACGGACGCTAGAGATCTCGCGGATATCACCGCAATAAGATGTCCTGCCCCAGGCTGTCTAGAGTCATGGACATCAAACATCCCGTCAGACGTCCTGCTCAGACTCCTCGACATCCACGAGAGGACTGCTCATCCGACTACATCCCCTGCAACAGCGCCCACGGCCACAGGGGTTAAAGCTGAAAAAGTCAAGTGACCGATCATCTCTGTGTCAGGAACAAGCGAGGAATGGACATACTTCAAGCAGAGGTGGTCGGAATATAAGCTCGCCACGCGACTTAGCGGCCAGGACATCATTTTTCAACTCCTTGAATGCTGCGACGAGGCCCTCCGTAGAGACTTATCAAGGAGTTTCACTAACCTCACGTCATGTGATGAAAATACTCTCCTCGATAATATTAAAAAACTCGCAATCCGCCAAGAAAACGTCATGGTGGCTAGGTTACAACTCCAGCAGATGCGACAAGACAGAGATGAACCAGCCCGGACCTTTGCCGCACGCATCAAAGGTCAAGCTAGTGTCTGTCAGTACGATTTGAAGTGCACATGTGGAGTCAATGTCTCATACAGTGATCAGATGATTCGGGACACTTTGATAATCGGCTTAGCAGACGACGACATTCGCCTCGATGTGCTGGGACAGGCTGACCAAGACATGTCACTCGACAACACCATCCGTTTTATCGAGGCTAAGGAAAGCGGGAAGCGCTCGGCTGGCAGGATTAACCCCCTTCCTCTAACGCTCACCCCTACATCAGTCAACGCAGCAAGTAGCACGTATAGACAAATGGAAAGAAAACGCCTCACTGGGCAAAACCGACCCCCTGAAAGGAAATGCGGCTATTGTGGTAGAGATGGACATGGCACTAAGAAACAAGACAGAGTCAACCATTGCCCTGCATACGGTCATATATGCACCAATTGCGACATTCCGCACCACTTTGAAAATGTCTGCAGAAAACCAAAACAGAAAAGGCAAGGCAACTCTGCAACAGCTGTGTTTGAAGCACTATGCTCGACTGATCGTCTTGACCATCATGTGTACAATTCTGCACGCGAGTCATGGGAAAAGCGCCCATCTGCACAACAGCCGACAGTCCAAATTGAGATCCAAGCCCTCCCGTCAGATGCTAACGACCTTGGAATCGATTCCACCCTGTGCAACCCAACCAATACGGCAAAAGCCCTGGCCATTGCAGACACCGGCTGCCAATCATGTCTTGCTGGAACCTCACTCCTTACACAGCTAGGTTTAACCACTGCCCACCTCACTCCTACTTCAATGAAGATGAGAGCTGCAAATCAAAACCCCATCGAGATCGTGGGTGCCCTAGCCCTTCGAATAACAGGCTTCACACATTCCATGCAACGGAAAACAACGCGTCAAATTGTTTACATCTCGCAAGCAACTGACAAATTTTTCTTATCCATGGAAGCCTGCAAAGACCTTGGTATCATACACCACTCATTCCCTTCAATAGAATCAGCCATAATAACAGACTCTATGAAGACCATCCAATCTGTCCTACATAGTGAATCTAATAATACTGCTGACAAAGACCCTTGCGATTGTCCCCCTCGCCAGAAACCACCACCCCTCCCAACAATCCTGCCCTTCCCAGGCATAGAAGAAAACAGAGAAAAGCTTGAACAATGGCTCTTAGACTACTACAAAAGTAGCACTTTCAATGTCTGCGAGCACCAAGGGCTACCAATGATGTCTGGACCCCCAATGAGACTCCTTATCGACGATGAGGCCACGCCTGTTGCACACCACACCCCTATCCCAGTACCCATCTACTGGCAGGAACAGGTTAAGGCTGGCCTTGATCAGGACAATCAACTTGGCGTACTGGAACCAGTTCCAATCGGGACCCCAGTGTCATGGTGTCATCGGATGGTTGTCTGCGCTAAGAAATCGGGAAAACCTCGCCGAACCGTGGACTTCCAAGCCCTTAATCGCTATGCCACTAGAGAGACGCACCACACTCAGTCGCCATTCCACCAGGCCCGCATGGTTCCACACAACTCGAGAAAGAGTACTTTCGATGCTTGGAATGGCTATCACAGCATAGCACTAGACCCCGAGGACAGACACCTGACTACCTTCATAACCCCTTGGGGCCGATACAGATATCGCGTGTGCCCTCAAGGGTACATTTCATCTGGCGATGCCTACACAAGACGATTCGACGAGATTATACGTGACATCGGCAACAAGACAAAAGTAATTGATGACACTATCATGTGGTCCCAATCCATAGAAGACAGTTTCTTTCAAACAGCCAAGTTCCTGGATACATGTGGCAGGAATGGGGTCATTCTTAACCCATCAAAGTTCTCCTTTGCAAAAGAAACAGTCCAGTTCGCAGGGTTTGAAATTACGCCAACAACTGTTCGTCCATGCCCACAAGTCTTAGAAGCAATTCAGAAATTTCCCAAACCCCGCACAATCACCGACGTGAGAAGCTGGTTTGGCCTTGTAAACCAGGTCGCATATGCCTTTGCGTCAGCAGAAAGAATGCAACCATTCCGCACACTGCTTCAACCCAAGACACCATTCGTGTGGACCGAAGATCTAGACAAGCTGTTTGAAGAAACTAAGTCCATCATCGTCCAAGAAATTCAGAGAGGCGTGGAAATATTTGACAAAAACAAACCGACATGTCTGGCCACTGATTTCAGCAAAGATGGCATTGGATTCTGGCTACTACAAAAGCATTGCACATGCGCATCAAACAAACCATTCTTCTGCCGAACAGGGTGGAAAGTGACATTAGTGGGCAGCCGCTTTACATCACCAGCAGAGGCAAGATACGCCCCGATTGAAGGAGAGGCCCTGGCTGTGGTAGATGCCCTCAACAAAACTCGTCATTTCGTGCTAGGCTGTCCCAACCTGATTATCGCAGTTGATCACAAACCCCTCCTTAAGGTGTTCAGTGACAGGAACTTGGATGCCATCCCAAACCCACGACTCAGGAACTTAAAAGAAAAGACACTGAAATATCGGTTCCAGATTACTCATATCCCTGGTGTCCATCATGTTGCTGCAGACACCATCTCACGCAAACCAGTGGGCGAAGCCGAACACCTCCATCTACCCGACGATGCAACCCACATCTCCACTGACCTCAGCCTCCCTACTCTGCCTCATGACTTCCTCGTGGCCATCAGAGCACAACCTGCAAACCCCAATTTACACGCAGATGAAGAAATACCCATTGGAGGTATCAGCTCAATAACTTGGAACGATGTTCGTGTTGCCACCAGCAGTGACCACTCAATGGTTGAATTAATTGACCTGATAGAAAATGGGTTCCCTGATGCAAAAGACAATTTGCCAACAGAACTTAGACCTTACTTTCAATTCAGAGACAAACTTACAAGTTTCGACGGTGTGGCTTTGTACAATGACCGCATAATTATTCCTCCTAGTCTGCGCGACAAAGCCCTTCGAGCCCTCCACTCAGCTCATCAAGGTGTGTCCCAAATGTTCTCCCGCGCTGACGCCTCATTTTTCTGGCCTGGGATGACCGCTGCAATAAGTGAAATGCGAACGAAGTGCCAGTCTTGCAACCGCATAGCCCGAACTCAACCAAGTGCTCCCCCTACCCCGCCAATGCAACCCCAATACCCCTTCCAGTGTATCTGTGCAGACTTTTTCCAATATGCAGGACATAACTACTTAGTTATTGTCGACAGATATAGCAATTGGCCCATCGTGGAAAGAGCACATGGTGGATCCACAGGCCTCATTACCAGCCTAAGACGCACTTTCACTACTTACGGCATCAGTGATGAACTCTCATCTGACGGTGGCCCAGAATTCACCTCTACAGCCACAACAACGTTCCTGCGCAACTGGGGGGTCCAACACCGTCTCTCCTCAGTGGCATTCCCCCACAGCAACAGCAGGGCAGAGATTGGCGTCAAGACCATCAAACGAATGATCATGGACAACACCGGTCGTGACGGGAACCTTGACACAGACTCCTTCCAATGCGCCATCCTTCAGTATCGTAACACGCCAGACAGGGACACTCGGCTATCCCCTGCGATGTGCATATTTGGAAGGCCAATCAGGGACTTTATTCCGATACACCCAGGAAAATATATCCCCCATAAAACCTGGCAAGAGACCTTGGCCAACAGGGAAGATGCCTTAAGAAACAGGCACATGAAGGATGCAGAAAGACTATCTGCCCATACTCGCATTCTACCCCCCCTTACTGTTGGAGACTGCGTCAGGATACAAAATCAGACAGGGCCATTTCCCACGAAATGGGACAAAACAGGAATCGTTATTGAAGTCCGTCAGTTCGACCAGTATGTCGTCAGAGTTGATGGATCGGGCAGAATAACACTAAGAAACAGAAAATTCCTGCGCCTATATCACCCAGTGATGCCAGGGCCCCTCTAGCCACACTGCCTACACCCACCACAACAGTGGCAAAGAGCAATAATTCAACGCCTGCAACACCCAAGATGGTCTCCAACTCAGCAGGCCAGAAAGCAACTCCAGAGACAGTACAGCCCGATGCTCCACCGCTCGAAGAGCCACCCAGCAACGGTCCTGCTGACGAAATTATCGTCCCAACAAAACAACCTAACAAACCGATTGCTCCAGCCGGTGATGCCGAAGGAACTCCACCTCCTAGGACAGCTCGCTTGCCCCGCGCTTTGATGGCCCTCCAGCCATACAACAAGCCTGGTCTGAAGGAAACAGACCAGCTACCCGAGAGGCGCTCAAGAATTAAATGACTTTCATTTTACGTTACTTAAAACTCGAAAATCATTTAGTAGAGTCTAATCTATATCCCTGTCCTCTATCTGCAAAGAAAGCACCATATTATTGCAACTGATCATCATTTTTCTAATTTAATATCAGTCTTTGTCCCCTACTTGTCAAGAAAGCACTATCCAAAGACTTGGGGGGCATAGAGAATTATAAAAGCCTTACGATATCAGTTATTGTTACGTTTCACTGTTATGTATTTGTTCACAGATGATGCAATTGTCTTTCTTCGATATTCTGTATCTCTGAAATAAAATTGAGATTGAAAAAGGACAAGGCCTTATTCATTTAGTATGATGCTTAATTATTTCTTTCCTAAATCTACTTGATTGTTTTTGGTTCTCATGATATTAATTATGTACTGTCAGAGCACATCAAATATTGTGCTTTGTTTTGATTATTGGAATTTACTGTTTCTATTGCTGTCTGAAAAACTAATCAACTCATTGAACCATAGATGGACAGACAGAGAAGCAGATGATCATCCTTCTGCATTTTAAAACTTTAAAATTGACGCAAATGAAGCTAATTATAAGTTCAGGATTGCAATTGTAGATCAAAAGTAAAGCCCATTCTAACTTAGGAGTTCCAAATAACTAAATAGAATGAGTGACCATATTATATGACAATTCATTTGTATTTACAGCACATTTAACAATTTCAGCCATTGTGATATGCCTTGACTTGTCTAAAGCAAATAATAAATTACATCACGACCACTGATTTATTTCCTTTTTGTTGATTCACTGCTCCCAACAATCATCGATTTGGGAGATAACCTATGAGACTCAATGGCATTGTTTCTTGTTAATCTATTACTATTAATCAAAGTTGCAGATTTTCCGTGTATTTACAGAATTCAGTGTGTCATTGTCCACCATTTTGTCAATTGCCATTCTCAACATTAGCTTTGCTCATCAATCCTACTTTGCAGTTTAGGATGCTTTCTCTCGTTTTACCTTTTTTCAAATAAGTGTATAAAACAAATTTCAATAGTATGTAGGATTCTCAAGTTATGGTTAAAGTAATTTTTTTTTCTTTTCTTTCTTTTCGAAACTTTCAGGCAAAGAGAGGAAAGTTAGCAAACACAGCAGGCAAGATACAACAAATGGTTTAGAAGACCTGCGCATCCAAATAAATCGAGACCAATCACCCTCTCACAAAGATTCATCAAAAAAGTCAAAGTCTAAAGCCAAAAAGAAGAAGGATGTAGAAAAAGAGAGGGACCTTCCAGAGCCTTATATCTCAGGAAGTTCAGTGTTTAAATATCAAGAACCAGTTCATTCCAAATATGCTGATATTGCAAACTCCTTCACAGATATGCAACCTATAGAAAATAGATACGACAGCCACCATCATGATGATTTTACATGGAAAAGGGATTATAAAAGTCATCATAATTCAAATGAAGAAACAAGGAAAGGAAAGAGAAAGCGAGCAAAGTCGGATCAGAGGGAGTTAGTGGCAGAGGAAGGTGAAATAATTGATGGTATGTAGGAAAATCTTCTCTTTTATAGATCATCTCTCTTAATCTATTTCTCTCGGTTAACAGAGGCTAATACTTTGCTTTTGTCAAGATTTTGAATACTTGATATGATTTGGCAACTGAAGAGATTTCAGACTATGTTTTTACATTGTGTGTCTTCTTTACTTTCCTGGTTTTGTAAATTATTTTGTTTGTTTTTACTAGGTGTTGAGGAGTGATTTATAATTGTCTTTAATTTTAGGTCATGCAAGTGCACACATTGTGTTCTTATTTTCATATTCCAGCACAGATGTCCCAGTTAGATGTGTGAAAGATTGGTAAATTTTCATTAGATTGGTCAAGTGTTAGGGGACATGCTATATGATTGAAATTTCTTCCTATGCTCACAACAAAATCGCTGTTCAATCTTCAATGGCTTGAATTTTCAAAAGGCCACACGGGCCCATCACTGCAAATGTTCAGTTACAGTCCAATCAAAACAAGGAACAGTCGTAGATTACTTTCAAGCAAGTGCATTCAAAACTGTGTTAAAGTTTCCTAGCATTCAATATTCATTATGTCTGGGTGGCAGGACATTCCAGTCATTTATTGTTCGTGGGGGAAAAGCTGTGTTTGTACGTGTCTGTTTTTGTAAACGGTTGTATGTATTGTGATGCATTGTATCTACGTGTAATGTACCAATCTGATTTGCTTTTAATGTAGTTTGGGGTGGTGATGGGTGCGTTTGGGTTGTTAGGGTTTTGCATAATGTAACATTTCGGGATACCTTGCACCAGTTTTTCAATGATTTCCATTCAAGTGACTGGAGGGAGGACGTCACACAACCCGAGTCTCTGGATTTGCATCCAGCTGCGAATATTGCAGCAGCTCTTTGTACTTGTTCAATCTTGTCTATGTTCTTTTTTTGTGAAGGGGTCCTGCACGGTGCTGACATATTCTAATATTGGCCTGATAAGTGCTGTGTATGCCTGGGCTTTAATTCTTCATGGGCATTGGTTTATGTTCCTTTTGAGAAACCCCGGCATCCTGCTTGCCTTTGCTGTGATATATTCTATACGTGTTAAACAAAAAGATATCAACATGACAAATTAGGGAGAGGATAATGTGTTGCAAGTGCCATAAAACCCTGAAAAACAAAAAAAACAATACCAGTGAATTGATAGCTGAGTCTCTTTGTAGCCAGCAATTATTTTGTTTTTTAATGCCACGGAAAAAGGCAATAAACTCTGGCTTCATGACCCACATTATGTATCTGATGATGCAAAAGTCAGTGGGGTATTCATTCCTGCATAAAGGAGGGTAAAAGCAAATGCGAAAAAAAATAAATTAGGCTTAGGATATTCTTTACATGTGCCACTTTTCCAGTTTATGCTTGAGTTCAGACTTTGCAAAATTCTACTATTGACAATTTCTAGGTTTAGTGTTAATATGTCATAATATGATAATGATAATAATAATAATAATAATATTAATAATAATAATAATAATTCATCTGAGAATGGATATCTTAATCAAAGATTGTTTTGTGGATTTTTACCCCTTTTCTTGGTCTAATCCCTGTCTGTTTGTTATTGCTTTAAAATAAAAGATAGGAAGCGTTGACTCTGTGTGACTCAACACATGTTTTCTAGAGAACTCACAAAGATAGATAAGGAAAAGGCATTTGATTGATTTTCCACTCAATTCTCTCACAAAGATTTTACCATCAACTTCAAAGTTGAATCATTTTGTGAAACCATTATTTGAAAGAAAGCGTGAAACCTTTTTACTTTTTGTATAATACAGTAGGCTTGCCAGATTCTAGGACACTCTTGGGAGAAGCCAAAAAACATGCTAGAATCTGAGCATCATGTCGAAATTCAATGCCCATGGGAGGTAACGACTTATTATTTTGATGAAATTCGGTCACCCAGCTCTAGCGTGGTATATTATTGCAGACTGTGCTACTTGAATTTGGTGGGCTAGACTAAGAATCCAGCAACAACTGTCTTTTGTTCTTTTTTTTTTTTTTTGCTCAGTTTTTAAATTTTCTTTCATTTCTTTCCATTTGCAGATGATTCTGATCCAATATTTATTGACCATGAACCATCAAAGCCCCCAGCTATGAAAAGGAGAAAATATAAGGGGAAACACAAGCCTCAAATCACATTTATAGGATTAATGGATTGATAGAATATCAGAGAAGTTAATTTTATTTAAAAATAAAAGTGCATATATATTATTTCACCTTCCTCCTGCTTAAAATTGGTTTATTTATTACACCAGTTATGTCATATTAAACAAATTTCTGTTTCACACAATACAATCCCACATTGTTTTAAAATGTGCCACTGCCTAAAAAAAAAAAAAGAGCTTTTATATAGCGCAATATCCACTAAATGTGCTCAAAGCGCTTTACAAGGGGCCCTGACCAGCAGCAACACGTAACATGTAGAACGAAACATGACGCCTGTTAGGCGATATTATCATTTATTTTTTTTGACAGAGACAATGTCAATGGCCAGGTACTCATTTTACACCTGAGTACTGTGAGAGAATGTGAGTAAAGAGCGTTTTCCCAGGACTCGACTATGAGCCGAGTGAGGCTTGAACCCAGGACCTTCCGATCCGAAAGCGAGTGTCATACTACAAGACAACATAGCCTACTGTCAGGTATTATTAGGAAAGTGGGAAAATGTATTTCTTTAGCTGGGATCCTGTGTTTTGTCTGGTTGGAACTCGAAAGTGGTCTCAAACTAGACACACAGATATAGATTGCTCTCAGGCCTACTTCATTTACCTGTTTTAACTCGTCACCTCTCTCTTACTTTCTCATGGGTGGTTGTAAATGCAGAACTGTTATATTTTTTCATAGTGCTGGAAAGACCTTAAAGTGTCACAAGCAACAACAAACCACTGCACCCGGACTGATGTGATAATAAAAGACAATGAGGGGGTGGGGGTGGGGTAATCTAAAAGAATAAATGGCTTGACCCAATAAAGATTCTGTCTCAATTTGTACGCAGTGTATTTGAATGAGTCTGAAGATTTGAAGGAAACAGCTGTTGTTATTTTTGCATTTGGTCACATTATATAAAACTGTACTCATTGGATTCCAGCACGCACTCATGTGGAAAATAGATAAGATCAAATTTGGTCACCCAGCTGCAGCATGACACATTGCAGAGCATGCTGGAATTTGGCAGACTAGAATCCAGCGTGTAGTGTATTCGTAATGCTCGGCGGTTTATTTAACTTTGATCCAAGAATGGCTAGTCTTCAGCAGAATAAGTTGTGTTTTCATGTTCACATAATATTTTCTTGTTATTCAGCAGTTCAATGTGCTTTTTATCGTCTTTCAGTCAATTTCATTGTTGATGATTACTGTCTTATACAAAGAACTGTATTGGATTATTTTCATTAAAAGTTGTTTTTTGTGGGATTTATTTTGTTTTTGTTTATCAAGTCATCAACTATGTCTTGTATGCAAAGTTACATAACAATATAGAAATAAAATGTTAAATTATCGATTGCCTTTTTGTTAAATTTCTATGTGTTTATCCTTCATTAATCATATATTGGGTGAGATTTAAAAAATGGAAAAGTTTAGAAGGCTGCAGCCACCAGACTATAGATTATACAAGTCTGAAATGTTACCACAATCGAAACCCAATTATTCAAATTTATGTATACAATTTTTCAAAAAAAAAAATATATTGAAAAAATTGAATTCCACGAGTGTTTTTAATAAACATGCCCCAAAAATGCTATATCGAAGAATTTGGACATAAATCACAAATTTTGATGTGATCTTTCCATCCATCATTTTGCTTTATCACTGATCTGTTGTATTTTTTTCCAATGGTCCAGTTAATTTTCTACTATCTTGAATAGTGAGTCAATCCCATGCAGTTTGAATTGACTCTTTTAACTCTGTTCCTGTGTAAAACGTTATACTAGGTTGTCAATTTTCAGTATATTTACTGAATTCAGTATGATAAATCTGTCATGGCAGTTTTTTGCATTGCGGCCGCAAAATTGGCATTTTTTTTGTTTGCAAGTTTTCGAGATTTTGCAAAAAAAAAAAAAAAAAAACAATTAAAAAGAAGAAGTATTTTTTAAAATACAGTGGGGACCAGTGATGATAATCTTCCGCGGAATTCTGGGATTTTAGGATTTTTTCCTAAATGTTCCGTTGTTTTTGTCATGTCAAGCATTCTCTGCTAAGTGGTAATTAGGCGGGGGGAAAAATATGCCTTCTATCATTTTTTTGACACCTCTGCTCAGTTGCATGAATTTTGGTGACACTCTTTTATTTATGACGTTAGTCTTGACACACTGGCGCTAAATGTCAAAAGTAGCACAAGACACATGGTGGCCATGGATGAGAAGATGATCGAAAGGGAAGTGGATGGAGCAAATGGGTATAAATATTTGTGTACTTTTTAGCTGTAGCATGATACATGTAGTACATTTGGCGATTTTATAAGTTTTATAAGCGTGTCTTTTTTTTTTTTTCCTTTTTGATTTTTGTTTTGTTTTTGTTTTTGTTGGATTGTTCTGAATTTGTTAATAGAATTCATTACAACTTGTGTCTAATTATATAACAATTTTTTAAAAAAATCAATTCATCAACTCTCTCTCTCTCTCTCTCTCTCTCTCTCTCTCTCTCTCTCTCTCTCTCTCTCTCTCTCTCTCTCTCTCTCTCTCTCTCTCTCTCTGTGTGTGTGTGTGTGTGTGTGTGTGTGTGTGTGTGTGTGTGCCACCCTTCTATCTTCATATTATGTTTATAGATATCATTTGGTAATAGAGAGACAATAAGTTAGGCTGATCGATTTAAGAAATGATTGTTTATAGGCTAATTTAAATTTGCTGTGTTGATGGAATATGTTTTGCAATTGATTAAAGATTCTTGTTTATAAGCTGCATCATCACAAGTAATTCTAGAACTTTTTACTAGATCCCATTTTCTTCCTTTTTACTGGCGCTGATATGACCTTACATTTGTTGCAAGCGCCATGAAACCCTTAAAAACAAACAAATACCTTTATCTTTGATGAACTACTCAAGGGTTTTAGGAAAATTTATCGCAAATTTTTGCAATTTTTTGGTGCAAATTTTGCTGTTTTTAGCTTGCAAAATTTGGGATTTTTTTTTTTTCAAAAAACCGCCATGTCAGGTAAAGATCTCATTTTTCCCGGTTAGATCGACATGGCGATCTATAGAAATCGGCACCAATTTTTCTAAATAAGCAAAACAAAAAAAGAGTACAATTTATAATTGGCTAATGATATCCTACCGGTACCATACAACAGCCAATGAAAATGTCCAGCTATGAGTGAGGCGTAAAATAACAGCCAAAAAAAAAACCCATGAGATTATTTTCCAACGACATCCTGTGAATTGCAAATGAACTGAACACACTTAGATAAAGGACAGAAAATTTGGGACCAACAAGATTTTGACTTTAAACAGACTTATTGCGGATTTCAATGTTGGGATCCCATGCTTGGGAATTGTAGGTGTTCTCAGTCTCAGACTACAGACACGATGATAGATTTCACCTGGAATTTACTTCGATTCTCTGTTTGAACCTGTTCCCTTATGTTATACATTTTCTTGGCTGCTTTCGATCGCAAATTAAATATATAATATCTTAGCTATCCCATCATCCTCCTTTTTATAGCCGCTGAAAATAAATGCTCTCAGAGTCAGAGTGTTGCAAGTGCCATAAAACCATTTAAAGACAAAACGGAACATTTTATGAGGTTTTCACTGTACTATGTTTATTGTTTTATTCAAATTTCACTGAATTAATTCTCTCATGTTTTGTTTCGTTGTTAAATTTGAAAAAAAAAAAAATTAAAGTAATGTTAACTGAAAAGGGGTTATGTCGTGTTTCATACTGTCAAAGCGATATACTGTATATATATATATATATATTATGCTGTCTATTTTTGTGCCCAAAGTCAAACACAGTGAACAGTAGAGTGGTCAGTGAACAGATGGTTGACAAAAATAGCAAGCTGTAGCCGTGTATCCTTGGTTTCACATTTACACACATCCCATTCGACTGAGGAATGGATCTGTATCTGGACTATAAGCAGCGATGGATGATTATAAGTCGTGTGCTACTACTACAACAATGGTGCTTAACTCGTCATTTATACTTCATGAAATGGACATATTTAGTACCGTGCAACATGGTGGAGAAATTCATAAAGGCTCTTTGTGGAGATTCACTATACTTTGATTTTAATTTTAATTTATAATGAATGCTCAACTTTTTGTTGTTTGTGTGTGTAGGGACTATTGAGTATTGTCCTCCTTCCCCTTTACTACAAAAACAGGGTGTCCATAAAGCGTTTTGAGCACGTTTAGTGGATATTGCGCCATATAAAAAAAAGCTCAAAAAAATTTCAGACTTATTATTCTTAAACCGTTATAGTTATAGATATGTTCATCTGGTTTTCACCATATTCTATTGAAAAGTCATACATTTATACCCAACAAATTTACCAAAATCATCATGGACTTAAAAGATCTCATTTTCCCCTCTTATTTCGGAAAAGCAACAGTGCGACAAAAATCACGTGGTTGACGGTACTGTGATAAATCTCTGACTATGTGTCTCAGTAAATTTAGTGTATCCAATTTTTTTAAAAGTCGTTTTCCTTTAATGGTCTGCAAACTGAGATATGACGATGAAAGGTTGTTGAGCTACCTTTGACAATTTTGTTTCATGCCATCACATTACACAAACAGATTTGTGTCGCACTTTTGCCATTCTGAAATAGAAGGAGAGATATGTCTTTTAACTCACTCAATCCAAGAGATTTTTGCTACTTTTCGAAATTGGAAGAAAAAAATGTATTTTAAAATGAGCATTCTAGATAGTTTTATTCAACTACTATTAACATGCAAAAAACTAAAGACATTAGCTTTGATACTAGTCTATAATTTGTCTCATAAAAATGTAATATATAGGCATGGGTAAAACTAACCCGGGTAAACTACGGATATAATTATAGGTGTCAGGGTTGAGTGAGTTAAGTTCAAGTTGATTTTGCTAAATTTAGGGATGTAATTATTGCAATGTGGATTGATGACTAATGGGCATAGATGTATGACTTTTCCTTAGAATATGACGAAAACCAGATGCAAATATCTAAAACGGCTTTAGAATAATGAGTTTTTGAAATGAGGAAAAGACTTTGTGGACACCCTGTTTTATGCTGTCCCCGTCCCGTCGCTCTAATAATAACAATAATGATAATAATAATAATAATAATAATAATATAATTATTATAATAATAATTATTATTATAATAATGATAATATTAATAATAATGATAATAATATAATTATTATAATAATAATAATAATAATAATAATATGATGATGATGATAATGATAATAATAATAATAATAATAATAATAATAATAATATAATTATTATAATAATAATAATTAATATTCTGGGTGGGGATCCTGACCCCCCATAGTGGGCAGGGAGGTACATACTGTGTCTTCTATACCCTTCTATCTGTTTTCCAACATGCTTTCTGCCTTTGTCTTGGAATGAGATTACTTGGTTTTTTCCTGGCCCTGGTCGGAGTCCTGGCTGGGAGGGAAACAGTCAAATGCATAGTTATGGTTTTGGGAAATGATATTTTTTTCCTTGTAAATCATCTCTCTGTTATGTATTATTATTTTTATTTTGAATGTATAATGTAAGCATTTGAGTGTGTTCCTCTTTGTTGGATTTTGTGCTTGTGTCTGGATGAGACTTGTAGGTGATTTCAAACTAAGTACATTGGTGGTATGCTCTTGGAATCTACATCTGATCTCTATTTGTTCCTAGTTCCCCTTTGTCTTACTTTTTCTTGGGTGCTTTAATTGTAATTCTAGAACTTTTTACTATCCCATTTTCTTCCTTTTTACTGGCGCTGATATAACCTAAATGTGTTGCAAGCGCCGTAAAACCCTTAAAAACAAAAACAAAAAACAAACAAATTATTATTATAATAATGATAATAATAATAATAATAATAATAATAATAATAATAATAATAATAATAATAATAATAATAATAATAAGTCATCAGTAAATAAAAGCAAAAAGACTGAGTATCGAGTCAGCAGTGTGGTGTACCCCATTCCCTCCCCGTGAAGGAAGGAAATGAAGCACAGATCTTCAGCTTCAGGCTCTGATGAATAGAATCGGTCTCTAACTCACACTACCACGGCTCAGTCCGACTGTTAACGTTGGGAATTGCTTTTATCATTGAGTTGGGAAGTCACTTGGTTTGATGGTGAAATAATTATGTCTTTGGAGATCATTCAATGTTTTCGATGACGAAGATGCTATTTAAAGTTTCAAGTTTTAATGGTGTAAGGGAAGCAACTGCTGTAATGGTAGATTATTATAGTATATGGTTGTTTCCAATAGTGAGCTGTAAATTAAGACCTGCCTACTTGAAAACTTAAAAATTCGTAATTTTTAGAAGATAAAAAAATGTACGCCCTATAATTAACATTAAAAATCAACAAGTTACCCTCACAAGGATTAAATAACACTTCATGTTCCTTACAATTATGTAGTCTGGCATCGATGTTCATTATTAATAAGTTTTAATGACTTAAGAGATGCTCATGAAGTTCTGAATTTGGAGTCAAAATTTCGTAATTCTACGAATTTTTCATTGTAGTGGGGAGGTCTACTAATGTAATTTCTAACGTTTTTTTTAACGTTTCTAACGTAGTTTTTATTTATTTTGTTGTGTGTTTTATCTGTTTCCGTTTTTTTAATAATAATAATAATAATAATAATTATTATTATTATTATTATTATTATTATTATTATTATTATTATTATATTATTATTTATATTATTATTGTTTGGGGTAGGGGGATATGGAGGGCTGGGTAGTTTGATTTGTTTTGTTTTTCTTGTTTGTTTGTTTTTTTTGTTTTTTTTTTTTTGGGGGGGGGGGGGTTTGGTGTGTTTTTTTTTTTGTGTTGTTTTTAACTAAGTGCTAGTTTTATTTTGATAAACATAGATTGTGTCAGGAGCTTTTATAGTTTTAATGATGAAGCGCCGACGGCTGATGTGATAATAATAATAATAATAATAATAATAATGATGATGATGATGATGATGATAATAATAATAATAAAATAATAATAATAATAATAATAATAATAATAATAATAATAATAATAATAATAATAAAATAATAATAATAATAATAATAATAATGATGATGATGATGATGATAATTATTAGTAATAGAATACGAAGTTGTAGGCCAAATCGAAAAGGGAAGAGGTATCAGAGTACACAAGGGGTATCAGTTATTAAATAACCCCGAATGTCTTTTCAAAAATATATTATTACAGAAATTACATCAGTTTCTTCCCTTGACATCAGAATTGTTGAATCTTGGCTGTCTTACCGATTTAACATTTTTAATTATAATATAATAATTTACTTTCGCTTCAGTTGCAACAGCAGCAGTTGCACCAGAACAGTAGCAACAACAACAGCATCAGCAGCAGCAGTAGGAGTCGTCGTCGTTGTAGTTGTAGTAGTAGTAGTAATAGTAAAAAAAAAACGAGCTTTTATACAGAGCAACATCCACTAAACGTGCTCAAAGCGCTTTACGTCCTTGGTCAACAGCAACGCGTAACATGTAGGACGAGACATGACGCCTGTTATGCGATATTACACTGTTTTCAGACAGAGACGCTGTTAACGGCCAGGTACTCATTTTACACCTGAGTACGTCGAGAGAATGTGAGCAAAGAGCCTTTTCCAAGGACTCAACTATACGACGAGTGAGGCTCGAACCCAGGACCTTCCGATCCGAAAGCGAGTGTCATACCATAAGACCACATAGCCGCACAAGTAGTAGTAGTAGTAGTAGTAGTAGTAGTAGTAGTAGTAGTAGTAGTAGTAGTAGTAGTAGTAGTAGTAGTAGTAGTAGTAGTAGTAGTAGTAGTAGTAGTAGCAGCACAACAACAACAACAAAACCATTTTACGAGAATGTAGGTATTAAAGCTCAGGTAAGCAAAACATTCTCCTTCACCGGACTGCAAGTGCCCCAGTCGCACGACGCGCCGTCACGGTCTATGACTATTCGCAGAACATCTTGTTGTGTCTCGTGTTGGGGAAAGTGTGTCAACCGCAAGCCTCCGAAGACTGCCGACGATTCATGACGACAGTCAGTGTCAAAAACAGCCGACCTATGTCTCCCAGTGTTATTGTCTGAAGGTAAATACAGTATTGTAACTCAATTAATTTAGCTTGTTTGTTTTCTTTAAATGATAGTCTTGGTTTATGCGAATATCATGGGTTAAATAAAGATGGGCGTATTGAATATAACATCAATATTCTGTCTTTGTAAACCTGTTGGTCGGGAGCAGCATCTTTAGTCTGCTAAGTAAGTTGCAATGCTCGTGCTGTTCTGACCTTGTTTGTTTTCAGGACAGTCATCTCGTGTTTGGATAAAAAAAAAAAAAAGGATCAGAAGTTCTGTCTTTGATTTGGAAGGTGTAATGCATGAACCTGCTCGTTCAGTTTCAGTTTAACTAATGGCTAATGGACTTTTACTCAAAAAATACCCGATCTGCCTCTCTATCTCTTACACTTACACTATCACGAGAAAAAATCTTTTTTATTTCATTGCACCAATGTCCAATCACCTCCGCGTGAACTGCAAATGAAATAGCAAAAAGAAACAACCTGATGAGAAAACTCGCAAATACCACCAGGAAATATCAGGCAGCTTCAGAGACCAGCGATCACATCGTCCTCCACTGTCCAGTTACTAAACTTGCAGATGGATATGAAACAGTACTTCTAAGGACGGAGGAAGACTTACGAAGCTCGGTTGACGAAATTAATTTGGGGTGCAGCCTTTTATGCTACTACTACTACATCCACATATTTTAAAATATGTATATGATATTATATAACTTTATTAGTAGATAAAGATAATCCCAATCAAGTGATTAACTTTTATCTCAGACTGACAACGATGTGTTCTGACTCACAGACTCACAGACTCACAGTGGCTAAGTTCACGGCGCCGTGAATGTAGCCTACCGGGTGTGACCAGGCTAGGTTCACGGCATTCCAGCTCTCTTCGTTTATGACAGTTATTTATATCGTTTTGGAAGGTTTTATGAAGTTATTGCTAATTTTCGAGTTTCTGTCATAATAAAGCACTTCCTGTATCAAAATTGTCTCGAATATAATTTTCTCTTTTTCAACTTCAACAAAGTCAAGCATTCCTATTTTCCCTTTGATTACATTCACTATAAGGATTATCCAATGGATTTTGTCTAGTTGTGATCTCTTCTTCTTCTTCTTCTTTTTCTTCTTCTTCTTCTTCTTCTTCTTCTTCTTCTTCTTCTTCTTCTTCTTCTTCTTCTTCTTCTTCTTCTTCTTCTTCTTCTTCTTCTTCCCTTCACTCAGGAGGCTCATCGCTCATGATATGATATGATATGATATAAGTCCAGATTTATGTAGGCTTTTACAGCCTTTTATCTGCTCTTGTGCATTCGTGAACGTATATAATTGAAGTCTCTCAAAACTGGCATGCCACATAGTGGAAGGAGGTGTCTAAATTTAACTTTAAACAGTATTTTTCTGTTTCACAATGAGCATCAAGACGGCACTTGAATGCCTGCAATGAAGGGGCGTCGACAACTGTTGCAGGCAGGCGGTTCCATTTGTCGACTACCCGAACTGAGAAAAAGTTCTGCCTAAGGTTTAGAGAACACCTTTCCTTGGAGAGTTTGAATCTGTGTCCTCTCATGGGACCTACTTGCCCACTGCACTCTTATAATTCTTCGTATGGAGTTGCATATAAGCTCACAGTTTGATTTTTTGCTGCCAGGCTATGTTTAAGGCACAATTTAGAGCTCTTGTTTGGAGCATGTCCTCTTGAGGATGGCAAATGTTTTCATTTCTTCATCTTTTCAAAAGCTCGATGACCCATTCAAATCCAGTAGAACTAGTTGTTTTTTTCTTTTCTGGTGGACTAAGGTTCACACAGGCTGCATTTTTGCATTGCAGGCCAGATGTTGTTTTTAGAAAAATATCGCTATTGAATTTTCTATATTTCAATATCTTGTCGATATTTACATTTGTCATGCCCCCCCCCCCCCCCCCCCCCCGAGTCTGTAGATTTGTGGGGCGCAAAGATTTCGATTTTTACCATGTTTGAGATATCGATACCAAAATGTCAATATTTTGCTGACCTTTCTTTCGGTGCCTAAATGAGCCAGTTAATTAAATGGAGAGAAAATTTAGAGTGGGTAATTTTGACTCATGTAATTGGAGACAACACATGACAAACAATTTTTCAGTCATTGTCCTTCTTCACGAGACAAAAACTCGACACAAACCAAAAAAAAAAAGGAGAGAAAAATGTCAATGAAATGACAGTAAGATGTGTGGAGGGAGAGGGTAGATGCGGAGGCAAGAAGAATATAAATTTGGGAAAAATTAACAAGTGAGTAGTTAACAGTGTGCATGTGTGTGTGACAGAAAAGAGAGAGAGAGAGAATTTGTGATATATTGGTGATGGAGTCGTTAAAAGGAGAAGTTAGGGGTACACTAAGACAGGGATAGATAATCATTAGCTTGTCTCGAGAAATGGAGAGAGAGAGCAATGTATTGGTGATTGAGAAGTTAAAAGGAGAAGGGAGGGGTACCGTAAGAGAGGGATAGACAATGATTAGCTCGCTAAATGGAGAGAGAGAGAGAGGAGTGGGAGAAGGCAGATTTACATTTGTGACTTGCGCTAGGCTAGTGTGGATAGTTAAGGAGGTAATGTGCATGCAGTTGAGTAGCAGGTACAGTGCAGAGCGAATTATCGACAATATTGACACCACGCTTATATCGACATGACATCAAAGTCCTGTTTGTTTGGGGGTTTTTTTTTCGCTACATGACATTAGTAAATATTTATCGCTTACATCGACAACAATTTTACCACAAGTCGGTTATATCGACATACGAACCATTGATACCGGCAATAATTTGTCTTTCAAAAAAAAAATTAAAATTTTAAAGGTCAAGATAGCACAGCAGTCAATGAAAATGCAGAGAGATTCCGCTGTGGTGTAAAATAATAGTTAAAGAAAAACCAAGATTATTGTCCAATATAACTTCCTGTGAATTGTCATTGATCAGAATTGTGATGTCAATCGTCAAACCTAGTCCCAGGCCGTGCCATCATATCTCGATACTGATACCAGCAATGGGAATTCCCGATATCAATATTCTTGACTTTCAACAAATAGGCTAATGAGAAACGCTCCCCACATCATTGCTGTCTATCTGTCTTTGCAAGTTGCCCTGCCAATCCCGGTCTGGAAATGAGACTGTGTTGGTAAATGAGTCAGACCTCTTACTCCCACCCCATTCTCGTCAAATAAAATAAACCCATCAAAAAACAAAAACAAGAAAATAATGAACAAAACGAAATCATTTCTCCAAAATGCAGTGCTGATGCTCAGCTTATCGGTCTTGATGTTATGGGCATGGTCATTGCCTCTATTACTGGTACTCAGTCTCAATACCACTCGACTATAGTTAATTTTTGAAGACACCATTGCCGATGTTGAGTCAAGTGAGAATAAGGTATCATTGGGACCAGTTTCCAGCCATGCCACTATAGTAACTATCAAGACCATACACTGTTTTTCACAGCAACTTCATGAGGGCGCTTCCTTATTTGAGGTCCTTGCCAGTGAAGAGGAATGGGTCCATAAAATTATTCTTGGTCTTCAGACAGACCAAAATATTAGACTATTAAAGTCATATTAAGTGAACCGTCATAAATTTCAAAATCACCCCTTTTAAAGGCCACCAAACCACCAAAGGCCACTGTCATAAGATTGACTTAGCTTGTTATTTTCTGGCATTTTCTCATTTGTTTCCCTTTTATTTTTTGGAATGACTAATATAGTGACATCACGCTTATATCGACATTTTACCACGGTCCTACCGTGTTGATATATCTGTTCTCGACTGTTTTACATTGAGAGAGAGAGAGTTACATGTTGAAAATATATGTAAAAATATAAGCCAGTTGGTTACAAGTTTTTAAAATTTTACCACTAAGCTTATCTGGCCCACATGATTTGTTATTTTAACTCATGTTCATCATTTGTTAACAAATTATACGAGTTACTATTTTGTAGTAATAAGTGTTTAAGGTCTTAACATTCATTTGAGAAATCCAAACAATCAAATCTTGGGTAATAAGAATTAAGATCATTAGCATAATTTGGTTTGTTATCAAAACAAAGGGATTGCTTGTCAGCCAGTGATTTTTTTTCAGATGAGACCATGTGATGCGCAAGTTGTTGCAGGTGAAGGATTGTTCAATTTAATTTTTGAATTTATTTTTACATCCTCTAATTTTGTTTTTGAATTTTAAATGTAAAACAGCTATTTTTGTTTGTTCATGGAGCAATTTATTCCTTTCACACGATACAAGGTTTGATATTTGAGTAGTATGTCACTGTCTAATGTGGAATCAACAAATCTTTACAACATCTCCCAGTCCATTGTCTCAAAATAGTGTTGAAGTTCAGCTGTCAATCCGTCTGATGTTCACCGACCTCGTTGCTGATTTTGTCATCTGTAACTTCTGTTTGAATTTTGGAATTTGTAGTATATTGTTGTGGTCCGAGTCTCCCAGTGGTGTTAGTTGTGAACTTTTGTAGCTGTTTTTGACATTTCCATAACACGTGTCAAGAATGTCATTACCCCTTGTAGGCACAGACACATATTGGTTGTATTTGAGACATACTGTGATTATATTACATTGGTTAAAATCACCCATTACAATGTGTATTGAGTCTGGATGTGTAGTCTCATTATTATGTATACATTTATAAATAATTTCTTTTGCATTCACAAAGTTAGCACTGGGTGGGATGTTCACAATGTTGAAAATGCTGCTTGTTTTCTATTCTTTTTAATTTAATTTTTTTAGGGTATACAAACCCTTTCTTTGCTTCCATTTAGGCGACAACATAACTCCGTATTTGTAGGGAAAAAATTAATTAAAGTTGAGCTTTATATAGCGCAATATCCACTAAATGTGCTCAAAGCGCTTTACAAGGGGTCCTTGGTCAACAGCAACATTTAACATATAGGACGGGACATGATGCCTGCTAGTTGATATTACAATTTTTCGGACAAAGACAATGCTGTTAACGGCCAGGTACTCATTTTACACCTGAGTACGGTGAGAGAATGTGAGTAAAGAGCCTTTTCCAAGGACTCAACTATGCGCTTAGCGCAAGGCTTGAACCCAGGACCTTCTGATCCGAAAGTGAGTGTGGAACAAGGGGCAAAGAAGCTTTTGATTGTTGCTTGATTGACTTTTGATTTGAGGCACTTGTTTACGTCATCCTCTACTTCTGTGAACTGGTTCTGACTGTTCTTGGTCATTAAACTGAAGAAATTGCTTTTTTAACATCTTCTTTTTTCTTCTTCTTCTCTCAATAAAAAAATGAAAATTTGTTATCGTTGCATGTAGTGGCATGACACTTTTTTCTATTACTTGGGTGAGATTTACCTGCTATTCAGTTGGCGATTTTTTAAATAATTTTTTTTTGCAAGTTATTTTATTTAGATTTTGACATTTTAAGTTATCAACACAAAATTCACAACTCCGAGGAAAAATGTCTTCGTTCAATAAAGAGAAAGGCTACAGTAAAAATATAAATTGAATGGAAGTAAAATAGAAAAAGCCCATAAAACGTAATCCATCCACTTTAATGACAGGGGGGGGGGGGGAGAGAAAATATAAATATATAGAGTATGTAACAACAAAAAAATGTGTATAATTCAACCCTGCTGTCAGCAAATGACAAACGTGATAAGAGCAAATATACGTTAAGTGGAAACAAGACTTGTCATCCATAATTATTTTGTTTAATCTTCTATCCTGTTGTTCATGTACAATTCTGGGTGGTAAGAAAAACTTTTTATATATATATATACCTATATGGAATTTTTGCGTTATTTAAAAAGTTGAGGATTTTCGGGTTTGTTTTCTTACATTATTTATTTATTTTTTATTTATTTTTTTGCACAAATACCGATATCTTTTTTATTCTATCTTTTTTTTTCACCTTTCTAACCGCATAAACTTTTATTGCGTGAACTGTCTCTTATTCAAACAGTTTTTTAAATCTCTACAATAATATTATTGGCATCTATGCAGATTATGTGTCTTTAGAGAACCGAAGAGTTAATTACCTATGTCCTCACGAGACTCTTGTGACCTGGAGATTTAGACAACCGTTGCATAATGTTGTCTTCATGAAAAGAGAAGCTTATAATTAGTTGTATGGTTTAGAATTACGAAATTGGACCCGGCACTAATTCCGATAAAATTGTGGTTGTGGTGCTTGTAGAAGTAGTGGTAGTAAGCTTATTATTATTGTTATTATTATTATTATTATTATTATTATTATTATTATTATTATTATTATTATTATTATTATTATTATTATTATTATTATTATTATTATTATTATTATTATTATTATTGTTATTATTATTATTATTTTTATTAGTAGTAGTAGTAGTAATAATAGTAGCAGTAGAAGAAGTAGACGTAAGCTTATTAATATAATAATAATTATTATTATTATTAGTAGTAGTAGTAGTAGTAGTAGTAGTAGTAGTAGTAGTAGTAGTAGTAGCAGTAGCAGCAGCAGCAGCAGTTGTCATGGCAGAAGGATCACTGTCATTAAATATTCGCTATCGCTGTGAGTGTATTAAACAAGACGTCCATTGGCCGTCGTGAAATGTTGGTAGTCCTCCGTGCAAGGTCAATGTCGCTTGTATTGGCCGTAATTTAATTAGATTACAACGTACTTATAGTAACTTTAATGTGTCCTCTCTATGTCATTATGAGGTGTAAAGTTCATTGCAAATAATACAGGCTTATGGCAATTAATTGCTGTTGTACACGTTGTGTCGCATTATAAATTTGAAAAGATCAATTTACCACCACTGTTCGCTAAGATGACCGCTTTCATAATTGAAATAACAACTAGTAATAATGATAATACTGATAATGATAATAATAAAATTATTATTATTATTATTATTATTATTATTATTATTATTATTATTATTATTATTATTATTATTATTATTATTATTATTATTATTATTATTATTATATTATTATTATTATTATTATTATTAGTAGTAGTAGTAGTAGTAGTAGTAGTAGTAGTAGTAGTAGTAGTAGTAGTAGTAGTAGTAGTAGTAGTAGTAGTAGTAGTAGTAGTAGTAGTAGTAGTAGTAGTAGTAAGAACAAGAAGAAAAGGAAGGCGGGTGAGGAGGAGAATAACCTCTACACAAAATTGTCCGAGGCGTTTGCCTAATCATTCCATGAAGGAATAGAATCAAACAAGTAGCCAGTCCAAACCGATTTTTCAAATCGTACGTACTGCAAATATGTTACCTGTTATGGAAAGTACCTACATATAATTCTAAGACTTTTGATGCCTCAATCAATATGATAGGCCAATTAGTTCAAAAGTTATGCAACTTGGCTTTGGACTTTTTTGGTCGCATTTCAAATAATAGTAATGATGATGATGATGATGATGATGATGATGATGATGATGATGATGATGATGATGATAATAATAATAATGAAAATAGTAATAATTAATAATGATCAGGATGATGATGATAATAATAATAATAATAATAATAATAATAATAATAATAATAATAATAATAATAATAATAATAATAATAATAATAATAATAATGATGATGATCCATCCTCTACCAACACCACCTTCCCTCGTCGACTCCCCTACTCACAATGGAATCCCTTGCTCGTTGGTGGAGATTGTTGATGCGTGCGCTCGTCCTGGCTGATCGTAGAAAAGAAAAGAAATAATATATTATTATTTCTTGTCGTTTCTGGATCGATGGTATTGATTTATCGTCTCTCGCCGCCGATGTTTGTTGCCGGTGTTGTTATTGTTGTTGTTGTTGTTGTTATTGTTGTTGTTGTTATCGTTGCTGTGTATCCTATTTCGTCTATTCTTGTTCCATATTATTTTATAGTATAGTGCTGGTGTTTCAGGACATCAGTGTCGCCTGGATCATACAGACCTGCCTACTACAACGAAACATTCGTCGAATTACGAAATTTCGGCTCAAATTTCAGAACTTCATGAGCATAATTTCTAAGTCGTTAGAACTTAGTGAAAATGAAAGTTGATCCAAACCACACAATTTTAAGGATTTTGAAGTGTTTATCTGAACCTTGTGAGGGTAAAACGTTGATTTATTAAATGTTAATTACAGCGATTACAATTTTTATAATGATAATATATGGTTTTTATATAGCGCCTTACCCCGTATATCAACAAGCTCAAAGCGCTTAACAGTAACGTGGCTTTAACGTACTTTCACTCAAACATACAACCACTCAAACATGCAATATGAAGCAAAGCAATATAATTCTACAGTGCTACATATTAAAAAGAAACGTTTTAAGATGGTTTTTAAAATAAATCTACATCATTATTGTCTCTGATATATCTTGGAAGAGAGTTCCAGATAAAGGGTTCCAAATATTCAAACGCGTGCTCACAATTTTGCGAATTATTTTTGGCTTCACAAGTGGGTTCTATGTGATTATCAGACTTTGATCTCAGATTTCTGGATGGGACGTAGAATTTAAGCATGTCATTATTGTTTCCATGACAATCAGAGTGCTGTGATTTAAAAACAATAGCACAGATCTCCCTAAATACTACGACTTTTTAAAATTTTCAAGTAGGCAGGTCGTCTGTCTGATCATAAGACCAAAGGTTAGCAAGCAGTCTCGTCGGACTTGAAAGTTCCATGGAATTGAGTATGTTCCCGTTTCTGTAACTCGACACCGACAGTATCCTTCGGATAATAATATTATGAGGACCGTGGTTTGTATGCACGGAAACTATGAGGACGTGGTTTGTATGCACGGAAACTATGAGGACGTGGTTTGTATGCACGGAAACTATGAGGACGTGGTTTGTATGCACGGAAACTATGAGGACGTGGTTTGTATGCACGGAAACTATGAGGACGTGGTTTGTTTGCACGGAAACTATGAGGACGTGGTTTGTATGCACGGAAACTATGAGGACGTGGTTTGTATGCACGGAA
>NC_088364.1:20440068-20512568 GCF_034508935.2 Berghia stephanieae
TGTGTGTGTGTGGGGGGGGGGGGGTGAGGTGAGGATTCATATTGTTGTGGAATTTTCTCTAGAGTGCTTGCTGTTAAATTTGTTACTTAATGCTTGCAATCATTTCTTTTCTGAATATATGTTTCTGTTAATCGGGCATATGAAGTACTTTTCGCCAGATTTTAACAATCCCAGTAATTCAATCTATCTAGATGGCTTAGATGGACAGAACAAAAGATGTAGTTTGCTCAGTATTTGATCGAAACCAGTCCCTTGTCTTGTGAGGCTCTCGTGGCGAATGGGGGACCCTCACTGGGCTGTCTCCATTGACATGGCTGTTGAAATTGATCGGTTTAGAGAGCTGCATTGTAAAAAGGTTTTCCCACCTACTTCGACGCCGTTAAAAAAAACAACAAAACAAAATAAAATTTTTTTTAAAATTAAAAAATATAATAAATAATATATATATAATATATATATATATATATATATATATATATATATATATATATATATATATATATATATATATATATATATATATATATATATATATTATTTGCTTAAAGATAATTCTTTTTTTGTTTTTGTTTTAATACTTAAAGCGATGTCACTTCTTAGCAGGTCTGATAACCCAAATTGTTATGTGCTCATTTTTGTAGCGGAACCACTTTCAAACCAACGCAAAATATTGTCCATTTAAACAGTGTTGGTTAAACCAAGCCCATAATTGCGTTCGGTTATCAGACCTGCAAATATGTGCACGACGACTAAAAGGGTTAACAGGAAACATGAAATTGTGTGCAGAACGTAACTTGGCTTGGCCATTTTTAAAAAGTTGGACAATAAAATAAAATGCATTTGAGTTTGAGGAACGGAATATTTAAGTTTTGAACAAATATGGGATAACCCAATTGTATCCGTAAAACCGCCCATAAAATTAAGCTTTGACGAGATCATCCTCGCGCGTCTTAGATTGTAGGCATATTATGTAGGGCGGAGGAAGAAGGGGGGGGGGGGGGGTCTGAAGATGGGGGCGAGAATATTAATTTTAAAAATGTTACTATCACTATAGATTTATTTTTTTTTTTTAATCAACTCCGTTTTACCACAAAGCGGGTGTCTCGCCACATTCCACGGGAGTTCGTTCGATTCACCGACCGTAAATCCCGTCATTAGCCGATAATGAGGATAATCCTAAAGATGACACGAATGCAGTGCACGCATTGAACTATCTACTGCTCTCCGTTCTCGCAATTCTCACACCCACTTTAACCAGTACTCTGGAAAGACGCGCATTAAAAAAAAAATGGCCAGAAAACTCGTGGACTTCAAAATATCGATTGATTTAAATGACCCAAAATCTTGGCAAAAACTCTTAAATCCGAGACCTCGCAGTGGCCTTCCATATTCCCAGGTTTGAGAGTTTTTGCCAAGATGAGTGCCGTTTAAATCGGTCGATATTTGAAGGAAGAGTTATCTGGCCAAATTTTTAAATAGGACGTTTTTCCAGAGTACGACAGTCAATTTTTGTTAATAAACACGTCCGTACTGAAAACAAGAGTCGATCTCTTTCATTTTGCAAAAGCGATTCATTATTTGATTTACGATTCAGCATGAATAAAACAAAATGAGTAACCATCTTCTCAAGCGAATCGTTTTCTGTTGTGTTACAGACTGTTGAATTTGAAAGCATAGGCTACGTTGTTTTGTTTTGTTTTCATTATGTTTTTTTCCGGGTTTTTTTTTAAAACATTCTTTTGGTTGTTCATAATTTGTGACTCATTTTAACCAAGCGGTATTAGTAGGCAATGCTATTGGTTTTTGTTTGTTTTTTGTTTTTTTGTTTTTTTTAAAGGGGGGGGGGGATCTCATGGATGCTTGTTATCTTATCATCTATCATTCAGCTTGTAACAATAATTATTATTAGAACTGCTTAATGAATGAAGACTGGAGACTACGTACGATCTACGCAAACATAATTCGTGTTGTTGGGGGTGGAATGGAACGTGAATACTGCCGTGCTGTGAAAAGATACATTTTAAAAAAATTGGCCGAAGTCGCAGGTTTGGGAGTTTTTAACAAGATGAGGATCGTTTTCATTGATTGATTTTTTTAAATGTTTGTATTTTTAAATTATTTTTATTTTGTTTTGTTGTTGTTGTTTTTTTTTTTTTTTTTTTTTTTTTTTTTTTTTTTTTTTTTTTTTTTTCTCCTCGGAATTTTGATTGACTTGTGCATTATCAAACATCCTAGAGCAGAGAAAAGTTATTATGCATCTTCAATTGCTGTAATTTAATCACTATCAATTATATTTGCATAATTTTTAAGTTACCCGTGACGGCTCTCTCTCTCTCTCTCTCTCTCTCTCTCTCTCTCTCTCTCTCTCTCTCTCTCTCTCTCTCTCTCTCTCTATCTATCTCTCTCTCTCTCTGTACATTATTTTGTTTCTATCTCTGATCAACTCAAGAACATGAAAAGGTGGGTGGAGAGTGGAGAGGGCAGGGGAAGAAAAAATTGCCTCAGCCACCTGCTCGTCATGTGACTATGATTCGACATGCGATACATGTATTTAAAGCCTCCTTGTATTATGAGATAAACTACAGACATGGACCATAATATCATGTTTTTTTCTCAACGGAAAACAACTGCGAAATACATGAGCTCAAATTATGCTTTGGTCTTGTACTTGTACTCTGTCGACAAATTTAATATCTTCGCAATTTAGATAGACCATATTATGCCAATTTCGCGATGTGTGGCTATGTGGTCTAGTGGTATGACACTCGCTATCGGATCGAAAGGTCCTGGGTTTGAGCCTCGCTCGGCGCATCGTTGAGTCCTTGGAGAAGGCGCTTTACTCACATTCTCTCACCGTACCCAGGTGTAAAAAGAGTACCTGGTCGTTAACAGCGTTGTCTCTGTCCGAAATTTTTTTTTGTAATATCGCCTAAAACGCGTCATGTCTCGTCCTACATGTTAAATGTTTCTATTGGCCAGGGATCCCTTGTAAAGCGCTTTGAGCACATTTAGTGGATATTGCACTATATAAAAAAAGCTCAATATAAATAATAATAAATGAAACAATAAATTTGCAAATGTTCATAATGAATATTAACTAACTACTAACATCCAGATGCTCCTACCCTTCCGCTTTACGTGTGGAATCATTCTGCTTAATTGGTCGCGATTCCGCATTCAAGGCAAAAATTCCCCATTTCAATCGAGTTTTTTTTTTTTAATAATGTCTAGTAAAAAAAAAAATGTTTTTAAAAAATGGTCATCCTCGATGGTCAATCAACACATTTTGTGTGTCTGATTAGTCCCTTCATAGTGTGTGCAGTTGATGTCAGATAATATTGTATTTTAGAGGGGGAGGAGGGTCAATGGCCGAAATATTATTATTATGTTGGCTCCAATTATATGTGAGCTCAATGACCTAGGTAATATTTAATGTTGGCTCCAATTGGTAGTATTATTGAGCACAGTCGACAATATTATTGAGTACTATTTTCTCTATATAATTTTGGCCGTGTGTATTTGTGTTCATGTATGTGCGTGTGGGCCTACGTCTTCTATTATTATTTGACCCCCTTTTCAGTCTTTAAACAATCTGCACATTTTAACACATTTTATCATTTGGGTACTTTTTGGATTGTCTATTACATTATCTGCAGCAAAGCATGTCATAGACAATAACAGTATAAGTTGATTCCGCGTTTTGGTCTCAAATTCCGCTTTTTATGCATTCCAATCTCTCTTTGGGACAATTGGGGGGGGGGGGGGGGGGTAGGAGTCTCTGCTAAAAGCTCCGGACTGTAAAAAATATTGAGCACAAATGAATAAAACAGA
The DNA here is from genome assembly GCF_034508935.2 of Berghia stephanieae. Classification (NCBI taxonomy): domain Eukaryota; kingdom Metazoa; phylum Mollusca; class Gastropoda; order Nudibranchia; family Aeolidiidae; genus Berghia; species Berghia stephanieae. The sequence continues at coordinate 20,443,900 of NC_088364.1, forward strand.
TTATTTTGGGCTCAAAACCCATCTTCAACCAACAACAAAAGCAATAGAATTATAACGGTAAAGTTGTTTGGATAAAGGTTTTGAACCTGACATATCTCATGGTCGATATTTTGTTCTCTTTTTTTTTTACGCTGTTATATTTGTTTTTGTTCAATACTATTGGTAAATGTTTGTTGCTCTTTTCCACGGTTTCACCATAGCATATTTTATAACGCTTTCCAATGCTGTTTTATCATATCAGTTGGTCATACGAAAATGATTTTCTATATTATAGGATGCAAGTTGACAATTAGAACAATCCGTTACTACACGTAATTCCCACCTGAGTTGAGTAAAACGTGTAAGGTGTCTCACTCATTGACACAATGTAGCAATGACTATCCCGCACAAATCTTTGGGCCTCTTTTTCGCTCACGAAGTGCCCAAATTCGCGACAAAATATGGGACGAAGCCGTTTCGTACATGCTATTTTTAAAAATTAATTACGACGCTGTTTATAATTGAATATGACTGAAAGTTGGCACACAGTTAGAAAAGAGGTCATTTTAGATTATGTCAAGCCACAAAACTCGTACGATTACCAGAAGACCGTTAAAAATAGATTTTTACTCTTTGAAGTACAATATTTCTAAAACTACAGAGAGGAGAGATTTTGTCGCTCATAAGGTTATATATGCACATTTCTTCCATTTATATTTCAAATTTCATTCGATTATGATAAGTACTTTTCCCGTATTCTCACAAAACATCAACCCAATTTGCATTTCAATGAGTGAAAATATGGAGACGGCCATTTTGCTCCACCATCGCGCGACACGAAAATGACGTGAGCGAGGCAAGGCTGCCAGGTGGCCAGACTTTAACCTGACCAAATTCGACTTCAAAAGTAGCTAAATAGAAAATCGTATGGCTTTCAATATTAAGACTGGCCCACTTAAAATGAACTAAATTTTAACAAACAGAAAATTGAATAGACTAGGATAAATGCCACTGAGACAAACATAGATGAATAAAATGTAAAAAAAAAAGAAACAAAATTATATATCTGGCCACACACGTGGCCATCTGGCAACCTTGTTCGCGACGACGGATGACACAAATCCTCGCGCGCTTTTTAAAAAGTAAGTTTCATTGTTATGTCATAGGGATAGTAGATTAACACTTTCTCTCTCTCTCTCTCTCTCTCTCTCTCTCTCTCTCTCTCTCTCTCTCTCTCTCTCTCTCTCTCTCTCTCTCTCTCTCTCTCTCAAATAAATACTAGAACTAACATAAGCCATGGTCTCACGGGACTGATTGATAATAATTCAGCAGGCGTTTTCCGTGTCATTTGTATGGGTTGTAGACACAAGATTACACTTCGGAAAAGTTCCAAATGATCAATATTATGTATATTTTTTTAAAAATTTATAGTTGACCCTAGACATAAAGCTCTAAAACTATACAAGTTAGAACTCTTCTGATGTCTTCATCATATTTTCTGATAATTTTGCCATAAAATTGCCAAGTTTTAATATCTAATTCCACGTATTAAGCGAGATACAGGCACAAACCAGAATAAAACGCAGAAAAAGCGTCCCATATTTTCCGTATTTTTTTCTCTTTGTGAGTCATCCAAATAAATGACATCTTTGAAACTGCATAACTTTGTTATATATTAATGGATTTTCAAAATTCAAAAAGATTTTTACTCAGTGGGGATAGGGCTTTGATTTAAGAGTAGTATTTCCTACAAAAATAGAAAACAAAAATTTTCATTGTCATTGCTACACAATGCTCTGTCGTACTCTGAACAAAAAAAAACATTTTTGTCATTTTGGCCAGGCGACTTGTCATTCAAATATCTCAATTAAAACACCATCAGCTTATCAGAAACAAAATATCTCAAACCTGGGACTTCCTGGGTTTTTGACAAGATGCTCATTTTAATCGATCGATATTTGAAGGAGGAGTTTTCTGGTCAAAATATTTGAAATGTGTTGTGCTTTGTTTTTCAGAGCACGGCAGTGCTGGAATCAAGGTTTTTGCGATCATTATCCATCCATCTTGTCATTGACCACAATCAACATTTTATGACTTTGTTACAAGAAGAGACAACGTACAGCTTTGCCACGAAATCCTCATAACTCATAGACAACTCCAAACTAAACAGTTAGTGTGTTAAAGGTTTTACGGTGCTTGCGACGGGACTACACGTTCTGGAAACTACGGTCCACACAAAGATAAAGATAATAATATACGTTGACATATTCTAAAAACTTCTCTTTCAGGGGAACGATAGAGGGAATGGAAAGGAATAAAAGAATAGGAATCTAGGGATATGCTCCGTCGTATGGTTTTTGATAATTGAGATAAACTACGAAATGCTTCCTTAGTGCGGATGTTTAGTCCGGTGGCATGACATTCGGCTTTCAGCCGTTTGAGTTCCGCCGTGGGCGGCGCAAAGTTGAGTTTTTGGAAAAGGGCCTTTACTCGCATTTTCTCATGGTGTAAAATTAGCAGCGCCTGACTGGTAACAGCAATGTCTCTGATGGAAATGTAGCCTACAGTGTTGTTGGTAGCTTGTTAAGCGCTTAGGGTACATTTAGTAGATATTGCCCTCTTCCAATAGTTTTATGTGATTATCAGCATAGGGTTTTACAGGCAAGTGTCTTCTTTTAAAAGTTCCAACGCGCCAAATGCCACAATAAGTTGCGTCATCTTTTTCGATATCGAAGTTTTTTGGGTGGTGTTACAAAAATGGTAATCTAATTATTTTGATATTTTGCAATTCTATTAATAAAGAATGGTTCTAAAGTAGCTAATAGAAATCTGAAAAAGATATCTTTATAACTTTTTACAATGGAAAGAAATAAATATTGGCGCGTTATTTTGTTTTTTGTTGTTGTTGTTTGTTTGTTTGTTTTTTGGGTTGTTTTTTGTTTTGTTTTTTTTTGGGGGGGAGGTGACCACCTGCATATAATATATATATATATATATATATATATATATATATATATATATATATATATTATATATATATTATATATATGCAGGTGGTCACCTTTCCCCCCCCCCCCCCCAAAAAAAAAAAAAAAACAACCCAAAAAACAAACAAACAAACAACAACAACAAAAAACAAACAAACAACAAAAACAAAAACAAAATAACGCGCCAATATTTATTTCTTTCCATTGTAAAAAGTTATAAAGATATCTTTTTCAGATTTCTATTAGCTACTTTAGAACCATTCTTTATTAATAGAATTGCAAAATATCAAAATAATTAGATTACCATTTTTGTAACACCACCCAAAAAACTTCGATATCGAAAAAGATGACGCAACTTATTGTGGCATTTGGCGCGTTGGAACTTTTAAAAGAAGACATATATATATTCCTTTATCGCTTATTCGTATAGCCTGTAATTTAGTGCATCTCGTTTTAAAGAACAACTCCCAACAGCCGAGGGGCAGCAACTGCATTTTATCCAAGCAGATTAAATGCCTCAGCATTGCACTTCGTTTTAACAACGGTAACGCGGCATTCTTTCGTGCATGTTTGTCTGGGTTATTAGACAGAACGTGGCCTACATTTTCAACCTGATTCACATGCTCCTTTAACCCAGACCCATTGTTGGCCTCCTTTAACCTGACGTCTGCTCTGGCTGTTGTCTGTCTGTCTGACTTGTCTGTCTTTTGAATGTGTATATAGCGTGTCTAGTGGCTACTGTCTGTCCCGATCCGACCTCTCTTCACTGGAGGTGCTTCTAACCTCTAACCACCCACTTGTTTAGGATTTACATTTTGATGGTAAACCACAACTATCCTGGATATCCTAGATTTACATTGTGATTATTTCACATGATTGGTGTCAAGCGAATGTGTTAAAGACGTGTATACGGTGTTATTGAGTTTTGTTTAATTTTCAAGTGTATATTTTAAATTCTCTTTTTTAATCGTTTATTTTGTGTCATCTGATTGCAACTTTGGATGGAACGAAATTTACGTCACTCAGCTCTTATTATTGTTTTTAGCCAGCCGTTTTTATAAGTAGATCTCATTAAATGGTATAAATCAAACTATAAACGTTTGAGGTTACACATGGTTTTGTGTATTGGTACGTTCTATCCGTTATGAGTTTGTTTTTTTTTTTTGGCTAAAGGCATCAATAGCATCGATCGTTTGTTTTGTTCGGGGTTTTTTTTCTGTTTATTTTCTTGTCCTTATTTAAATCATCCTTTTTTCTGTTCAGAAAAAAATGGAATCAGAAAGTATGCTGTTACTGTGATTTAAATTATATTAATCTTTTTGTATTCTGATTGTGACAATTTGCAAGAAGCCGAGGGGGCCATTTTCATTCCAAAAAGTAAAAATGATCTGAAGCCGACATGAGCAAAGGAAACGATGTGCCATGGCAAGGAGTGAAACACAATGTCAATTATTATGAGTATAAATATCTCGATCTATGATTTTGTGCAATTGTTATTCTCTTTCTTCCCCCCCCCCCCCCCCCCCCCTTCCCCTCATTGCCTATAATGGGATCAGTAATAAAATTTATTCCAATTTTATTATCTACATTGATGAGATACATTCGCCACAATGTTACAAATTCGATTCGGCGGCAACATAAGATTTACACCAGTGACTAAAACTGGCAACACAAGGACTGAATCGTCAATTTATTTATTTATTTAATTTTGTTTGTTTTTTTTTTGGGTTTTTTTTTGTTTTTTTTTTTGTTGTTGTTTTTTGTTGTTTTTTTTTATGGTGTCTTTTTTTCCTTTTTCGTTCATTTCTCAAATTTATTACATTTACGCTTAAAATTTGAATTAATTGCAGTTATCTTCAGATCTTAGCAACATTAGACTTTTGGCTTCATCTTGTAAAAATCAAGCTATTTTAAACGAGGTTAGTATTCGTATGGGTGTTATTGTCATTGATCGTAAAAACCGGTCGCTTCGTTGTGTTCTTGGATAAGACACTTTACACAATTTACCCCACTCGACTCAGATTATAACTAGCACCTGGCTATAGGTAGTCACGGATATTGTAAGTGTGTTAACCCTCTCCTTACCACCTATAGGAAAAATCGCCACATTCGTTACGATGTAACCAACAGTTTTCATGTTCTGTTTTCATTTGTTATAGCTATAGCCATAAAAACTGGACACTGTGTTGCAGAGCTCATTTTTCTGAACAAAATATAGAATGTACTCGTTACTATTCTGTTTGAAAAATCTATTTTTGTGTTGGGTGGGTATGAAGTTGCAGGTAAAATTCTGAAAATAACTGGTAAGGAGAGAGTTAAAACTAAAAGAACGCCAAGTTGGTGGCGTGAATTGTTTTGACTGGAAATGAGGTTCCATATCGTCTGCTGGGGAGGGGGGGGGGGGGTGGTAAAGGTAAACGAAGCACTGTGAAATGCATTGAGCATAGTAACAAATAAGTTATATTATGTGTGTTTTCATGATTATGTTGGAGACACAATACCATATTGCAGCCAACCAATTTATGACAAATGGTCCCGTTGTTGATGGGAATGATTGTCCTCTTTCAAAATATCACAACGGAAAGCATTTTGTCATGATCAACTAGCTGACGCTGACAACAACAAAAAAATTGAATTGTATCAAGATGATTTTTTTCTCTTTTTTAATCTCTATTTGTGGCCAATCGTCTCTAACCAGTGTTATGTCGGGACGAGCCTGCTGTTTAACATTGAATTCCTTATTGAAGGGGATGAGTTTTATATCTTTAACTCCAAAAAGCTACTTACTTTCCAGTATTATTACTTCCAAGCTCAATTTTCATAAGTTCGTTCCTACATATTACACTATTGATGCGAAGGGGTCACTCACGTCTGATAGACTGGTTCCATCTCCAGTTTTACCATATTGATTTCATTTATCACCCCCCCCCCCCCCCCCCCCATCGCCCTCTCCTTCATGCATGCTGCCATCCAAATTTTGTGATTTATTGGCGAAAGACTAACAGTAAATAAACTTGAAACTTCAAATTGAGAAAAACTGATCTCAAGTTTATTTATTGTTAATAACTGGATGTGTAGACTTCAGCCACTCTTTTGTACATAACTTATGAGGTTATACTCCGATGAGGTTATACTCAGATTTGATCAAAATTTTAGTCAGAATGAAGCCACTTAAGGTGTGGTCGTAACGTTTATAATATATCTCAAAATCTGCCAAAAGTGAAGACAGAACCAGTTAATCCTCCGCCCACGGTTTATTAATTGCGCGGCTTTATTGTATATCGATATGACACTTGCCTTTTGACTAGTAGATCCCTAGTTTGAGTCTATAAGACTTTTTTGTTGTCTCGCTGGGATTGACGCAAAATTAAATCCTTTGGGACAGGGTTTTTATTCATTATCATTTCTTAATATTTAAGTGTAAAATGAGTATCTGGTTGGAAGCAGAGTTGTATCTGTCCTTCAAAATCTCTTCTTCTGGAAAGACAAGGAAGAAACAGTCAATAGATTGCAAAACATACAAATCAACAAACCCACCAGCATCATCATCAGACCACCACCACACCACCAACATCACACCACCACCACCACACCACCATCACACATTGTATCAGAATTATTATTTTCAACTGGTCCAGTGCTATTTTGACTTCCCGAAAAGTCAAAGCTATGTAGGGGAAATTTGTAATGGGGCCTTTTAATTATGTCCTACACAAAATCGTTGCTGTTGGTTTGGGGCTTAGGACAAGTGAAGTGGTGGATATTGCGCTCTATATAAAACCCTAAATGCTTAATAGTTTTGCCAGTCAGAACGTGAGAATTTGACAGAATGGCATGATATAATCAGATGACTTCCATACGAATGTTGCCCGATTTAACTATCAAGATGTGCGATGCGAAAACAAACGATTCCAATATCTTCCCCCCCCCCTTTCCCTGTTTTCGACCCCCCATCTCCCCCTCTCTATCTATCAGATATATTTTATCTGTCTATAGATCTATCTATCTTGTCTATCTATCTATCTATCTATCTATCTATCTATCTATCTATCTATCTATCTATCTATCTACTATTTAAAATATTTACCACAATGTTTGGGGCAGTCTACATCAATGTTTCAGGCTTAATTTGCCATCTTCAGGACTCTTCAGTCCTGAAGATGGCAAATTAAGCCTGAAACATTGATGTAGACTGCCCCAAACATTGTGGTAAATATTTTAAATAGTAATTCGCTCCATTACTACATGTCGAACACTTTTCGTACCATATTTGTATCAAACACGATTCAATATCTATCTATCTATCTATCTAGCTATCTGTATCTCTCTAATTCTCTCTCCCCCTTCTCTCTCTCTCTCTCTCTCTCTCTCTCTCTCTCTCTCTCTCTCTCTCTCTCTCTCTCTCTCTCTCTCTCCCTCCTCCTCCCCCCTCTCTCTCTCTCTCTCTCTCTCTCTCTCTCTCTCTCTCTCTCTCTCTCTCTCTCTCTCTCACACATACTTACCAGTCGTAACCTCCCACATGATGTCCTAAACTATGGCTATGTGGTCAAGATCTACCACTGCCTGGTCCAGTCAGTCACGCTTGTGTCCATCACCATCGTGGTTTCCCTCAGCCTCTTCTTTTAACTTCTTGATAATTAAAAAATTGGTAATTTTTAGGAGATAAAAATCGTAGTTAATATAGTTAACTTGAAACATCTACAATTTGCCCTCATTAGGATTAAATAAGACATCAAAGTCCTTAAAATTATATAGCCTGGCATCAATTTTCAATTTCGTTAAGTTTTAATGCCTTTTTTTTTCGTTTTGGGAAAGGGGGGGGTAGAAGAGCCCTTTAATGGCCGAAATATGCAAGTGTCAAAATGTTTCTATATTCAATTATCCATATTTCTAATCCATACAAATTTGCAAGGATGAATATTATAAGTTACATTTGTGCACAGTGAGTGACATAATTTATTGATTATAAGTTTGTCCACCTCCTCCTTTTCGTCGTTATCATCAGCGTCTGTTCGCATTTTTTCATTTGGATAATCATGAAAATGATATTAAAGGTGGTGATGATGATGGTGATGTTACTTGTTGTTATTATGATATATAATCCAATCATAGCAATGATAATAATAATATAAACAATAAAAAAAAAAAAGATGATAATGATGATTCTGGTGATGGTGATGATGTGATGATAATGACATCAGTGATAATTATTATTTATTTCATTGAACAGAGTCCTCATGAGAAAATCCACCCATTGCTCTCCCCGCTGCCCTCGTTCAACTCATTGACCCAGGCTAAAAATAGAAACAAGCCTGTACAGCACCTCAAGTCTGATCAATACGGTGCTCAATCAACCGGCAGCTCCTACAAGAATGAAACCTCATCAGTGTGTGACAACTTAACACGTCATCATTGCAACACACAGGAACACGGGCCAGCCTATGTCAACATACAAAACAACCAGCAAAGATGTTCACAGTCAAGCTTACCTGGTAGCTATGGTCAGAGTTTTGATTCTGGCTTAGACATTGAAGAATTGACACAGGATGCTGTGGGAGTTTTGTCACAAAATCTTTACCCTTCTCAGATGGAGACTGGGATTGAGTATGAACAGTTGCAGTTGATACCACAGCAACATCAAGATGCAAGACAGATACATCTACAAACATCTACTTCATCACAAAATTCACAGCAGAATGAAATGTATTCTTCAACGTTACAAAAACAGCCGTCGTCTTGGCCTCCTCATGATAACAGTTTCAATGTTACCAATCAACATCAGCAGCAGCTGCAGATCAACCTTCTATCACCATCTCACCACTTACAACCCCAGCAAAAATCAGTTCTTGATAATGCTCCGTCAGCATTAGATCAAGACATAGCAGCTTTGCCTTTTAGCCCAGCGTCAATGACAGAAACCTCTTCTGATCTGTTTGAATCTATGCAGGACTCCTCACTTTCCAATCATCAGTTACAACTCTCCCTCAATCAAGTCGAATCCTTGTTGTCTGATGCAGTGACCAGTCCAGGTGCTCACCATCATCATCATCGATACCATCAGTCACAAGAGCCTCCAAACAATGATGCATCCTTACCACTGCAAACAACCTTACCATCCTTTCACACAATCTCTAAAGGCATTCTTTCACCAAGCCATGCCAGAACACAGTTACAAGTAAAGACTGAAGCTCCTACAAGGCCTGGATTTACAACGTATCACTCTTTCCCATCACCATCTGTTTCGTTAATATCTCCAGGAAATCATTTCAATTCTAAATCATTGCCATCAGTAAATTCTTTCCCACATCATGATAACACAAAAACTTTTACAGGTTCTTCTGAAAGTATGGTCAGAACTGACAGAGTGGTTATGTCTCAAGCAATAGGCTCCCAAAAACAATATGTTGGATTATCAAACTTTAAAGGAAACGAGAGTTATTCATCTATTGGGAATGTAAATACAGGAATTCCGTCCCAGCCCATCAACAAAGCTCCTGATTTTTACATTATGTCCACAACAGTAACATCTGCAAACACCAGTGTGACATCTGTATCATTCACTCACACTAATACCACTGTTGTTTCCCATGCCAATTTTTCCATGCCTAATAAAGTTCCATCCGAATTTCTAGAGGACACTTTTGGAATCCAGCCTCACAATCTGTTGCAAAATCAGCAAAATCATTTCTCAACACAAAATCAGTCATTAGCTTCCAATAATTTTGGTAGTTCACCTTCCACCTTATCTACACAATCGCTTGTATCAAAGACTGATGGCAATACCACTTCCAATTTTACACTGCCAATATTTGAAGAAAGTACTGCAAAATCAGAGCAAACTAATCGTATCCTGGAAATAATAGCACAAGAAAAAGAAAAAGAGGCACTAGTTACACAAACTACAAACACAGTCGTGAAGAAAACCAAGAAAAAGAAGAGGAGTAAAACTACTGGTGCTATGCCTTTTTCTCATGACATGCAGGCCATGCCACCTTATGTACCCCCTATCAAAGAGCAGAGAAATCATTTTCATTCACAAAATAGATTAGTACCTCCTGTTCAATCGCCATCAAATAATTTTGAATATCAATATCATAATCAACTGAACAGAAATTCTAACAGTATGTCTTCTTCATCTTTACCAAATCTTTCACATCAAGGCAATGCCTACAATGGAATTCACAGACAAAATACAAATGCTGTAGATAATTATAATAATCCAGAAAGGAATAATTACATTGTGGGTCATGGAAATGGAAACAATAACCAATATCCATATGGAACCATGTTCAGTGATAGGAATAATAATAATATGCAACAACCATATGCGCCTTCAGCTCAGTCTCAATTTTGTATGTCCAAACAAACCCAGCATACTTTTCTTACAAATAATCCTTTGCCTCCTGTCCACATGGTCAATCTTGAACACGACTACTACCGAACTGGAATGCCTTATCAAAATCATTATCACAATGACAATAATATGATGAAATCAAACTTGTACCAACAACATCAAAAAGTCTTGGATAATCAAACAGTGGTCAGTAACAATTCTCATTTGTCAGTGAATCAACAATCACAAAATACGTGTTCTGCAAAACCTCCGTTCTATCCCAATTCAACAGCTACAACGAAAATATCAAATCCACATCTATCACCTAATTCTGTTTGCCCTTCAAGGGCAATGTCACAGACAACGATGACAAAAAATGTACAGTGCCCAGCATCAATGTATGACAATCATTTTTCCCTTCCGAATGCTCCTTTGATTGGTTCAAGCAGTGATCTTAATCTGAAATCATGGAAAGAAAGCACTGTCAGCGGCAGTGAATTTTATGGGAAAGTAAGAAAGGATGAGGTGCACACCATAAAAAGTCATGAGTCAAAAGTTGCAACTCAAATTACAGAGGGAAATATTGCACCACAAAGTCAGCATACAGATAATTTGCAAATCAATCTGTCACTATCTCCGAGACATCCTTATCATCATGAAGGAAATGTAACAAATACAAATTTTAGTGCCCCTTCTACAAAAAATAATTCACATCATCTTTCAACACCTCAGTTCACGTCTCCCTCCTTAGCACCAACCAATTCCAATGTGCCTAGTCATCAATCCCTCAGCATGAATGAATCTAAATCAAATAATACCCTTGGTTTACAGGCAACCAATGTATCAGAAATCAAACCCCATCAGGTAATGTCACCCCCTCCTTTGGAACACAACTACAACAAGCTCCCAGTCAATCCGCCTTCAAACAAGTTTAACACTCCAATTCATAAAAACAGGAAAAAGAATACCACCACGATGACGGCCACCATCAGCAACAACAATAACAGTATCGGTCATTTAAAAAGAAGGCGTGGTAGACCTCCCAAGCATTTGTCTATAAATACTTCTTTCAAATCACCTCTACCATTACCATTTCATAAAAAGAAAAAGAAACTCACACATTTAACATCAGTGACACATATGAAGCCTTCCTTGCAAGATAAAAAGAATAACAAGATGAATGGTCTGTCCTTTGGTTGTCAGCCTGATGCATCAGCAAGAGTTCCTCCTAAGGTTTTGTACAACGTCAATGGGGTGAACACTGCGGCAGATGCCGGCCATGTTAAATTCGAAAACAGTAGTTTGGTGGACAGGCTGGTCAACAATCAAGTGGAGGTACCAGACTGCAATTGTCTGGGTCCAAGTAAGTTGTTGGATCAATATATATTGTGGTGTGGAAGAAATTGTCAGTTTGCAATAGGATTTAAGCAAGAGCTTTTATTGTTTGCCAATCTTACCATACTTCTCTGAATCCATTGAATGGGCCAAATTGGTTTAGAATCCCGTTATATATTGCCACTTTCAAAAAATGTTATTTTATTTATTTTTATTTATTTATTTATTTATTTATTTATTTATTTATTTATTTATTTATTTATTTATTACTCTTCTTTTTTTTTTGCGAAAAAAGAAGAGAGAAAAAATAAGAAAAAATTGAAATGACGTGATTCAAATATTATAGTCAAAGAGCAATAGGGATTTGCTTCCAGCTTTTACTGTCAAATAAAAGCAATTATGTTGTAAAGCTTCAAATTGTACATGAAAAAATAGCTGTTAACTTTATTGGTTAACAACCCAAAAACCTTTCACCTTTAAGTGATAATTAGATGGTAATTCAATTTCACGAAAACGTTGTTTGAATATAGTGACGATTGCTTTGCTATCCTTTCACACAGGTTTTCATTTATGGTTTTTAAAAAATACCATCCTATTATATTTTGTTTTTCATATTAATTTTTTTCTTTTCTTTCTTTTTCTTTGTTTGTTTTTGTTTTGTTTTAGTTTTTTCCTGTTGTTTGTGTTTTTCTGGATGAATGGAAATGACTAAAAAATGTTATTGTTTTATGTACAATTTCAACATTGCATTGTTTAAATTCCATGAAACATGTTTAACCCCCACCTACCATTCCTCCCCAAAAAAAAAAAAAATTCATTATAGATGTGCCATCAGAGTCTACAGAAGGCCCCTATTATACCCAGCTTGGGGCTGCTAAAGATGTTTTGGGCATCAGAAAAATCATGGAGCAAAGGTGAGAATCGCGTCATTAACCAGTTAAATATGTATGTGGTGGAATTAAAAATGTCTTATAGGGGTCTTCATTTATAAGCACTCCGCCTTTGAGCCCAATCCAACAATAGGCATGCTTAAGGCATGAAACAGAATTTTTTACTATGTAAATTTACCCCTTTTTAAGCATGCTCACCCAAATGTTCTCCTCTTATAAGCATGCTCATTATTCTAACCAAGTTTTTAATGTTAAAATGGTTGTCGGGGTGGAATTCGCTGCTGTACATGGGAGTGATGCAAGAGGCCGAGTTGGGTAGAGGAGTAAGAGGGAAAAAGGGAAGAGGAGGAGGAGATTCAAGAAAGAAGAGAAGATTTAAGGAAAGAGGAGAAGAGGAAGGAGGAGGAGATGAATAAGAAAAAAAAAAAAAAGAAAAAGAGGAGGAGGAGTAGGGAGATGAGAGAAAATTTAGCGCCTCAAAGTTAAAGATAGAAGCTATCAAACAATTTAACTTTACCTTTAACTAAATTGGTGAGAATAGATGTGGGACCAGTTTTCAGTATTCAGACAATAATTAGATAGCAACGAATTACAAGCTTATTAATCCCATGTTTCAAACTTATGGTATAATGTTACATAATGTGACAGAGAAATCATTGGGCTAAAAAAGGCAACCCTAAAAAAAAAATAATTTAAATGACTTTTAATTGAGCCAGTGATATTTTCAGGCATGCAACTCAGTGCATTTATTTATAAAAACCCAGGAGGAAAACATATTTTGAATATTTAGATTTTAGGATCATTGACTTAGCACACAAAATCAGAATCCGCCTATAAGCACAGATGAGCTATAAACACACTCAGCATGATTCCTGAAGGCATTGCTTATAGACATAGACATTTAATATAACAGAGTATCTTTATTTTATTTATGTATCTATTTATTTATTTATTTTTTTTATATATATAGGGACAAAAATGTTATCACAATATAGGCAATAGCGGGTGGGAGAGAGGAGAGATTTGGGACATTTAAAAAAAAATAAAAATCTAATAGCGAAATTTCTAATTCAAAGTGTTTTTTTTTTAATCTTGCAACTTCACAGAGACCAGGACATTAAAAAAAATTCATTAAGACCCTTAGAATAAAGTTTAATGAACTCAAATTAAATCCATTTGCAGGAAATATCACCATATTTTGTCTTTAATTTACCTCAGACTAAAATGTACTTGATTGTTTTGGTCAATACTCTTTTGATGTAAAAATTTGCAGTTAGTAAATAAAATGTTACTTGTTAAAGATTGTTGTGGTGTATTTCTAGGTAATGATTAATATTTGTAAAGATTTAGCTGTTTGTCAATTAATGTTCTTTAACAGTTTTAAAAAACCGTCTGCTATTTGTTTTTTGTTTTGTTTTATTTTGTTTGTTGTTTAAAAAAAAAATTTTGTTGTTTTTGTTTTCGTTTGAGTGGGTTTTTTAAAATAAAAAAATATATTAAAAGAAATAAATTCAGGAAAGAAAAATGTATATATCTTATTTTCGAATGGTATCATTTTGTGTTTGTTTGTTTTTTTATCTGGGTCTTATTTATTTATTTTTCCCTCTTTTGTTTTTTTTTTTTTGTTTGTTTTTTTGTTTTTTTGGGTTGTTGTTTTAGACTACCAAAATGTTTTTAGTCATTGGTGCCTACTGTTCATTCTAGTAACTAATGATTTTTTATTTATTTATTTAATGTTTTTCTCCTTGTAGAACTGGTATCGTAGGCCCTGCAATCAGGATAGAGAAAGTAATCTACACCGGTAAAGAAGGGAAAAGCAGACGAGGTTGTCCAGTCCCTAAATGGGTAATTCCTAGTCTATAAATTTTTCATATGCTGCTAGCTCCCCTTTGATTTCTTACTTACTCACAAAAGTTATATGCATAATTATCTCTTAAAGCTTTCATAACAGCAGATGTAATTAAATTGTTTTACTTAACTAAGAAAGATTTTTAAAAGAAGGAAATGGCATTGATTATTGATTTATTATTTAGCAAACCAGATTAAGAATGATTGTCTAGCTTTACAGTTTCTTGATAAGGAATTTTTGGCTTGTTATATTTTGACGTCTTCATAGAACCAAAAATGTTATGAACTATTATTGCCAATTTTGAAAAGCTCCAACTACATACGTTTATAAAAGTCAGATTCGACCCCGTCTCAACAGTTTTGGTATTTGCCTTTTTCTCACCATTGTCATTGCACAATCATTACTGGTTGTTTTCCTCAGCTTATGTCTTGTATATTTCCACCTCTTCTTAAACTTTACAATTTAGTAATTAAGTTGAAAAGGTTTAGGAAATTAAACATTAATGTTGTTCTCTGAGTAAAAACTTTGTTAAATATTTGTCTTTTTTTTTCGACTGGAATTTATTAACATTTCTTTTAAAAATTCTTTTAAAAGATAATCCGTCGATCTGGCCCGGAAGAAAAGTATCTGTGCATTGTGAGACAGCGGCCTGGTCATTTCTGTGATTCAGCTGTCATAATCGTCGTCATTGTGGCATGGGAGGGAGTAGCTACTGAACAAGCTGACTTGCTGTATAGCTCTCTCACTGAAACTCTTCCCAAACACGGGTTGGAGACTGACAGGAGGTGCGGCCTCAATGAAAAGTGAGTTTGTTTTGTTTTTTTTACATTTTTCTAAATTGATGATTATTTAAGGAACAAAAGTATGATATATTGATTTCTGGTACGTCTTAGCTGAGGCTTTTGTCTTATTTTGTGTTCATGATTTTAAAAAATATTAGTTTGAGTGTCTTAGTCTTGAAATCTGATTAAATCTACCAGTTTGAAAAGAAGAAAAAAGAGAAGGAGAGTCAGAATTTTATGTTTTTGATGATATCCACAGTGACCCCTTTTTTGTCGAATCAATGTAAATATTATAAGGTAAAAGTTTTAATTATGGTTTACTCTGCAAATGTGAATCAATTTTGTGAGAATGCCATTAAGTTCTAGTTGTAACAGTTCGACAATTTCAGACTATGAATTATGACACCATTATATGAAAACAGCAATTTCCAATGTCAAAAGACTCTACTTTAATAAACAAATCATGAAGACTGTTTCATGCCCAGATTCATCTCCTTTTACCTCATAATTAAAACTAAGTAGCAGAATTTTTACATCTATTGAGTAATTGAGGATTGTTTAAAAGACGTGCATGGCTTCTGATCATAGAATAAGCTTTTATCAGTATACTTAAAATCTCTGAATTGTCTAAAACCATTCAGGAAGACATGTGCATGCCAAGGAATTGACTTGCTGAGGAGAGGAGCCTCCTTCTCTTTTGGATGTTCCTGGAGTATGTACTACAATGGATGTAAATTTGCAAGGAGTCTATCAGCACGCAAGTTCAAACTGAACGATTCAGCCAAGGTAAGTTTTACTGGCAAGTTTATTATTGTAGGGGTCATTTGATTTTTCGTTCACCATTTTATCTCCATTCTTTTAGTTTTCATTACACGCCTCTGAACGTCTAAGAGTGGTGGTGATTTGGAAACTGATTTTTCCCAAAGTGACATGGACTGAGTTCAATCAGATTGTTTTGTTTTGTTTTCTGGGCAGTTGAGTCCCCTTAAACATGATGAAAATAAAGGCAACATTGAAAAAATAAAACTGGTCCTCTGACAACAGTGTTGAAACAAGATATTTCCCACCCATTGCCTTGGTTAATGCATACTATTGAGAAGTTTTCAAAGGAATTGTTTTATCTTTGTGTGTGTGTGTGTGAGTGTGTATGCGTGATTGTGTATTTTATGTTGTTGATGTGGAGGTTTGTTAATGCATGTACTGTGTTCTGTATTTGTGATTGAGAATTCAATGATTTCTCCAAGTGTGATACGTACAATTTTTTAAAAATACCCACAAAAAATCTACGTTGCAATGTTTTTGGCTTTTTGTTTTTTCTCACTGTTGTGGACGCAGTCTTTTTTTTTTTTTCTTCTTTGATCTCATTATCTAAAGTGAAATTTATTCCACTGACGTCATCTATAAATATTGATTTGATTGCCGTCTTACACTTATTGCCTATTTCAGGAGAATGAACTCGAGGATGAACTTCAGAACCTTGCTACAGATGTGGCCCCTTTGTACAAGGCTCTTGCTCCTGATGCTTTCAGAAATCAGGTAGAACCTGTTGTATTGTTGGGTTATTATTCTTATGAAGCACATTATCAACTGTACCCTGAGTATTCCTCCTCAATTGGGTCTCTTTTGCTACTAAAAGTGGGGCGAGGGGGTTGCAAAAGGATGGCTCGGACAAAAGTGAAGTAGTGTTAGAATAATTCACTCACAAGCATCTTTTCAGATTGAAATGAAATGACAAAATAATAAAATCAATCAATAAAAGCAACCAGTTTTTAATTTCATTTTGGTCTGTGCATTTTTCTTATAAATTATTTGAACTGTGGAACCTGTAAACATCATTACCCTTCATCATCATCGTTATCACTATGCATCATCGTTCATTGTCATTGTTGTTCCATAGGTTCAATTCGAAGAGCATGCTGATGATTGTCGCTTGGGTTATCAACCTGGACGTCCTTTCTCTGGTGTGACAGCAGTTGTGGACTTTTGTTGCCATAGTCACAGAGACATCCACAATATGAACAATGGATGCACTGTGGTATGTTGAATACAGACTTGCCATCTAAACAAATTTAACTTATAATCAAGTAACTTTTTACCTTCATAATTATTATAATTAATACTTATTTTTATTATCCAAAATTGGCACAATCGTTACGTCTAACCTTATTTTTGGTTTAGATGATATTTATTTTTAAAAAGTGTAATGTGTTCAGTACAGCTTTGTGGTCTTGTGGTATGACACTCGCTTTCTGATCAGAAGGTCCTGGGTTCAAGCTTCACTCAGCGCATAGTTGAGTCCTTGGAAAAGGCTCTTTACTCACATTCTCTCACTGTACTCAGGTGTAAAATGAGTACCTGGCCGTTAACAGTATTGTCTCTGTCGGAAAAAAATTGTAATATCGCCTAACAGACATCAGGTCTCGTTCTACATGCTATGTGTTGCCGTTGGTAAAGCGCTTTGAGCACGTTTAGTGGATATTGCGCTATATAAAAGCTCACGTATCATAATAAAATTTGATTTAGATTTTCTTATTTTGTTCACCCCAAAAACAAATCTGTAAATTAACATGGTTTTAAAGAGTGCTTGATTAAAGACACCATTAAAACTGACAAATCAATGAGTAAAGATGTTCAGTGAAAGGTGCTTGTAGAGGTAGCGCTATGGGCCAGTCAAGGGGTTTGGGGTTTTCAGCGGAATGTTTGTTCATTCTGCAGCATGTTGATGCCTTTTCATTTTTCCCAACTTTGATTTTAGATTTTTCTTTCTTTGCCTTCTACAGTTGGTCAATTTAACGAAGCATAGGGGACTGGGCAAACCAGATGATGAACAGTTCCATGTTCTACCTCTCTACATTCTCGATCAAACAGATGAACATGGGTCCACAGAGGCACAAATGAGAAAAGTTCACAATGGCTCTCTTGAAATATTGTCTCACTATCTTTCAAACGTCCGCACCAGATCTACCCCTTATTATCCAGGGAAGAGAAATCGTACCCCATGTAAAACTAAGAAAGGCACCCCTAAAACTTCTTTGGCCAAGAAGTTGAAATTGGCAAAATTACCCAAATCCAAAATAGAGAATGTTGGAAGTAGCAATGGTTTCAAGTCTAATCTTCATAATCCCAGTATGAAAGGAGTGGCAGGGATTTCCTCATTGCCATCTTTGTCCCATGATCAAGATTCCAAAATCAAAGATGAAATGTGTGAAGGAGTGGAATTGTCCCATAGTCAAGGTGAAGACACAATACAAGGTGACAGTCCAGATCTTTATTCCAAATTCTGGGACTATTTCTATGCAAATGGAACTTTTCCACCACAAGAGTGGATAGCTAAAAACAAAGAACTATCTTCTTTTTCTTCACCTTTATCACAAATTTCATCCCCCTCTCCAGCAAAGTTTTACAACTCCTCTAGTCATTCTCCCAACAGTTCTGTTACTTCTACATCTAAGCATAATAGTGTTCTCCAGCCATCCAGCTCAGATCAGCTCGATTCATTTCAGCAGCAACAAGGCAGGGAGTTGCATTGTAAACAACAGCAGCAAAGGCAGCAAAAGGATTCCGGTATTTTATTGTTACATGATACTCATCATCAACATCTCAACATTTGTGAACAACCTGATAGGCAGCAGCAACAACAAGAAAGATCGTCTTTATCCTCTGTGTCTTCCCATCCACTTGTTATGCATGATGATCAGTTCTCACAAAATCATGGTATAAATAAAGATAATACTCTCTCCTCTCAAGATCATCAGCAATTTCACGTTGTAGATGGAAGCTCCAATAGCACAACCTCTGTGGCCAATTTGTCACACCACATTGTTGATGTTATTTCTTCATCATCACCATTGTCATCATCATTATCTTCATTGTCATCTTCATCACAAATCATTAATTCTATAATCCAGCCAAAAGACAAAGTCAAATTCCGTTCTGAACCAAATACCATTTCTTCATTGGGTGAACAGCCGAATCAGTTAACAGAATCCCAGACCATAGATAACTTAATATCTCAGTGTCATGATAATTTGTCAGAATTTAAAATTCCAATGCTTCCCTGCAAAACAGATAATAAGGTTAGTCAAAATTCTAATGAGTATAAATGTGTATTAAAAAATGTAAATGATGATTGCAGTCAAAGGACTAGAGATAATGTATCGGATATGCAATCCACAGTGAAGAGTGAACCTCATTCTGAAAATTCTTCATTGGTACAACTATCTCCTGACATCTACTCTAATGTGGATGCCTCCTTTGAAAAAAATATTTATCCATCAGGACCAGGTGAGAAAGTCAAGGTTCATAAATCTGAGGGTTTTGTTGTTCCCATTCATGGCCAAAATCCCTGTGAGCCACCTTATCAAGTGATAGATACCACTGTGGTCAGTGAAGAACTGGACAACAATGTAGATGTGTTTACAGATCCATCTGTGGGTGGAATAGCACTGGCCCTTTGTCATGGGGCTGTATTGTTTGAAGTAGCCAAACGAGAGCTACACGCCACTACAGCTTTAAAGAGGCCAAATCGGTACCGTCCTGAACGCATCAGTTTAGTTTTCTACCAACACAAAAACCTTAATCTCCCACGCCATGGCTATGAAGAAAATGAACGTAAAACTGTAGAAAGAAGGAAATTAATGAAAGAGAGTCAAACGATTGAAGAGATGGAATCGAAAGGATTTTTTAAAGGTGGATCCAGTGATTCCACTTCTGAAACAGATCACCTCAAAGGTGCTTTTGGCAATGTCTTTGATTTTGGCCTGTCAAAAGATACCTTATTCCCTTTGCGATTCCCCCGGTATCTGGATGGATCTTCAGTCAACCAGATGACTCCAGTATTATTTAGGTGTATGTCATTAGCTTTTCCTAAATATATGAAAGAAGCCTTTCCTAATCCATCCAATGTCCCCAGATTCATGTTAAAGCCATTGCCAATACGAATGGACTCCTCAAGTTCTGATCCCTTTCTTAAAAGAGAATTTACCGACAAAAATATCAGTGATAATAGGAATGTGCATGATGAATTAGATTGTATGATTGAAAATTGTGCTAAGCCAAAGTCACAAAATTGGGATCCTAATAGAGCACAATGCATTTCACTGACAACGCCCAGCATTGTTTCTAGATGGATCCATGGTGTTTCCAATGTCACAGGTCCTTACAACAGTTGGATTGAATTGCCTTCTGATACGGATCAAAATTTGGACAATAACCCAAGTTCCACAGTTGTTTGTGAATCATCCTCAGATGCTGATAAAATGAAAACTGAAAACTGTTCATGTGATGCTCAAACAACACACATTACATCTGCCCAGGTGGAGAGCAAGAATCAGGTCGTCTTAGCAAGGGATTCTCTGAAACAAGAGATTGAGTCATCAGACTTGACCAAGACTCCCGTCACTCAGCAGAACAGTTATCCAGATGTTTCTTTAAATAGTAAAGAAGAGGAGGAGACATTGGGCATTTCCAAAGATTCATCAAAACAAATGGACTGTTCAGATCATTTTAGAAATGCATTTAAACAAGAAAATGAGGTGTTAGAGTCAACTGAAATTTTGTCAGATTGGAATGATGTTTCTAAATATTCATTGAAAGAAGATAATGATACATTAAGCCTTTCTTTCAATTCAATTATGCAAGATTCCGAAACTTCTTATGATTTAAAGACTGTAGTGAAAAAAGAAATTGAAATTTCAGATATTCCTGAAAATTTAGGAAAACAGAAGAGCAATATTGCGGCCATTTAAAAAAATCCTGAACTACATGATGAAATTAAGATCGGGTTTGATGATTTTGTGGAATAGAAACCATTTATAAAGCAATTTTTACATAGAGACTTATAGGATTCATAAAAACATAGTTTGCATGCTTTTCATCCTGACCAAGGGAAGAATATAGAATTTAACCGTTACCGAAGCAGGAAATCCTAAGATAATAGATAATCAGTCTATTGGTACAAGATCTGTTGTTATTTTAGATAATTATTTACAATATGTTTATTGGACATAAACATTTTTTTACTTTTACCCAAATAAACATTTTTTTACCTTGGAGACCAGTATCCAACAGTGGAGTATCTTTAAAAGAGATTTTGTTTTTCTTTTCACTGAGTAGATTTTTAAGATTTATTTTTCCATTTTATATATTTATTTGTTTATTTATTGATTTATTATTTTGTAAAAAGAATTTAATCTTTTATTTTATTTTTATTGTCGCTTCTTTATCCTCTTCTCTGTAAATTTGTTAATAATGAATTCAAAGTAGAGTGTGTTATAAAGACTCGTACCTGATAGATAACACATGTAGATGAAAACAGAGGCTCTTTGGCTCCGATCGTTAAGTCTCTGATCACTTTTCTAGATTACAACTGTATCGTGAACTGAAGGAATTTAATGCCAAGTTGTTTTAAACATTTTATTTAATAGATGAATCTAAGTGGGTTTTTTTTTTTTTTTCCAATTCCTTACCGTTGAAGAAAAAAATATGTAAAACTCTTTAATATCAGGATCTTTTTTTCTTTTTAAATATCAATAGATATATTTTGCTAATAGTATTTTATTACTATTACTAGAAATGCATCCCAGTTTTTTATTAAATTATTTTTTCATGGAGTTAAATATAACAAAGGAAAATAAATAAAGGAACAAGACGTGATTAAGTTTTGTTTACAGATGAAGGTTGTTAATCACTCTTTTATGGTGCCCATTGGTCAGATATGGTCCTGAATTGAAAAACATTTTTATTCTTTGGTGATTACTTTGATTATGAAATGCACGGGATATATTGTTGCCATAATTTATATTTTATCACTCTTTCCTACAAAGAAATTGTTGTAGATAATCTTAATATTGTCATCAACATGTCAAGCAGCATTTTTACTAAAAATCGTTTTTTTTATCTCTTTGATATTTATTGAAATGTTTGGGTTTTTTTAAAATGAGTCTTTCTATCTTATTTTAAAGTTAAACTGTTTATATGAGCACTCTGTTACACAATTATATATTGAATCGCCACATTTTATTTGTTCAAAATTGTACATTGTAATTTTATTTTTAAAATTCTATCGTAATTTTTATTGTAAATTATAGTACAGAATGTGAGAATGGTAGATTTTTTTTTTAAATGTTTAAAGTCACACTGTGCTTTCTATTTCCAATGACTTTTAAAAAATATTCATTATGATGTGTAGTGTGCAGACCATGCCAGTTGATATAATGACTTATTGCCTTTCACTGGTGTGATCTAAAAGCCTCACAGCTTTGGCTTTTGAACTCATTACTTTTGTGATTCACCTCCCAGATTTTCGGTTGTGTGCAATGTACCTTGTGGGATGTCTCTGTCATTTACGTATATATTTAATTTGAATAATACATGGTCAGTTTTAAGGATTAGTGGTCTATCCCGTATCATGAACACTAAAGCCCAACCCATCCCCCTTCCCTTGTGAGACCAAACACAAGTTATTTGGCAGGAATAGTCTTGTGATCTTAACACACTTGTTCAGCAATATCACAGAATCACTTACTTACTTACTTACTTAATCCTCTTCGGGCCTTGAGGCACATAGGGCATCCACCAGACATCTCCATTTTTTGCGATCGGCTGCTTTTGCGGTGGCTGTATTCCAGGACAGGCCTGCTTCCTTTAATTCTTTCTCCATCGTCCTTCGCCAGGTTTCTTTGGGTCTTCCCCGCTTTCTCTTCCCATCTGCTGTCCAGTACAAGGCTGTCTTGGGAAGTGACCCTTTTTCCATTCTGGCCACATGACCCAGCCAACGCCATCTTCTTCTTTTTATTTGGCTATCAATGCTAGTGCAGTCAGCTTTTTTAATAGATCCACTGTTCTTATTTTTGTAGGCCAAAATAAATTAAAAATTCTTTTTAAACACTTGTTCTGAAAGGCTTCTAGTTTCTGTATTAAGGAGGATGTCATTTTCCAGCTTGCACTTCCATAAAGCAGTACACTTAAAACATTGCTCTTGTATAATTTCAGCTTTGTCTTTCTCATTATTTGCTTTGATTTCCAAAAGTTTTTCAGCATGCCGAAAGCCTGGTTTGCCTTTTGAATTCTGTGCTTGATATCGTGTTCTGCATTTCCGTCGTCTGTTATTTTGGATCCGAGGTAGGAGAACTCTGTTACCTCTTCAATTATATGTTCATCTATCCTAATTTCACTGTCATGTTTTGGATTCACCCTAATGTACACAGTCTTATCGAAATTTATTTTCAGTCCAATTTTCGAGGCGTTCTTGTGTAATACGTTTAGTTTCTCTGAGGCGTCTCTGTGTGTACTGGAAACTAACGCGATATCATCTGCGTAGTCTATATCTTCCAGAAAAGATGTCAGTGTCCAGCGAATGCCTCTCTTCTTACCATCAATTGTATTTTTCATGAGCCAGTCTAGAGCCAGGATAAACAGAAGCGGGGAGAGTATGCAGCCTTGTTTTACACCAGTTGTTACATTAAAGCTGTCTGTTAAATTGTTACCACAGATCACTTGGCATTGGTAGTTGCTGTACATTGCTTTGATTAGGTTGACTATCTTCATCGGTATACCATAATGGCGGAGTATTTTCCACAGGGACTCTCTGTGTAAGCTGTCAAAGGCTTTTTCAAAATCGACAAAAATGGTGTAGAGGGGCTGTTCCATTCAATGCTTTGCTCCAGGATTTGTCTCAGGGTAAATATGTGGTCACTACATGACTTCCCTTTTCTGAACCCTGCCTGCTCTTTTCTAAGAATGTTTTCAATGTGAGGTGAGATTCTTTTCAGAAGGATTCTATTAAAAATTTTGCTCGTTACGGACAGGAGTGTGATTCCACGCCAGTTAGCACAATTTCCTAGGTCTCCTTTCTTGGCTATTTTATGGATGATGCCTTTCTGCCAATCCTCTGGTATTTCTTCCTTTTCCCAAATGTTGGTGAACAGTTTACTGAGAATTTTGGACATTTCTTGCGAGTTCGCTTTAAGCATTTCCGCAGTGATTTTGTCAATACCTGGGGCCTTGCCATTTTTTTGTTGTTGTATTGCCTCGTGCACCTCATGCTCAGTGATTGGACCAAGATTAACCTCTACGTCCCTTTCTGCTTCTGGGATATCTGTGTAAGAAGATGGGTCTGGTCTGTTCAGAAGGTTTGCGAAATATTCTCTCCATCTTTCAATTTTCTCCTTTTCGTCTGTGATGACACTACCATCTTGGGATTTTAATGGTTTCTCTTGACCATAACTTCTGTTTCCCGAGAGCTTTTTTGTGATTTTGTATAGTGTTTGTGTGTCGTGTCTTACAGCTGCATTTTCTGCTTCAGTTGCTAAATTTTCTGCAAAATCTCTTTTGTCTTTCCTTGTGGATTTTTTCACTTCTTTATCCTTCAATGAGTATTCACTGGATAGCCTTTCTTTCAGTCGGGGGGATTTAGCGTTCAGGAGATTTAGTTTGATTGATTTTCTTTGGTTAATGAGCTCCCATGACCTTGCTGATATCCAATTCTCTGTATTGGATTTATTGTGTCCTAAGTGTTCAGTGGCACTTTCCTGCATGACGTGGTTGAAATCTTGGATTGTCATGTTTGTAATATCTTGTATTGCACTGAATTTGTTTCTGACTG
Source organism: Berghia stephanieae (assembly GCF_034508935.2). Classification (NCBI taxonomy): domain Eukaryota; kingdom Metazoa; phylum Mollusca; class Gastropoda; order Nudibranchia; family Aeolidiidae; genus Berghia; species Berghia stephanieae. The sequence continues at coordinate 20,468,659 of NC_088364.1, forward strand.
AGATATTGAAATTGTTTTGGATATCTGGGATTTTCAATTTATCTGTGTTGAAACGTTTCTCCTTCTGTTTTGCTATTTTTGTTTTCATCAATTTAGTAGAGATTTTGGCTGTGACAAGATGGTGGTCACTTCCAATGTCTGCCAATCGTCTGACTCTGACATCGTTTAGGCTGCTCTTCCATTTTCTGTTTATAATTATATGGTCTATCTGACTTTCTGTTTTCCCATCTGGTGATTTCCATGTCAATTTGTGGATGTTTTTGTGTGGGAAGAAAGTTCCACCAATAATGAAGTTGTGTTCTTCACAAAATTCTGCCAGTCTGCTTCCATTGTTGTTCATTACCCCTATGCCCTCCTTTCCAACGGACTGATTTGTTTGTGTATTGCCAACTCTAGCATTAAGGTCTCCGATGATCATGAGCATATCATGTCTTGGAATGTTTTCAACGGCCATTCTTAGAATATCGTAAAATTCTTCTTTGTTTTCTTCATCTGAATCCTCTGTAGGTGCGTAGCATGTGAGGATTGATAGCTTGGTGTATTTTGAGTTGTGTCTTGTGTATAAAAGTCTTTCACTTATCGGTTTCCATTCCAATAGTGACTTGTTGTTTTGCCTGGCTATCAAGAGGGCAACACCTTCTCTGTGTTGGTCATCCTTTCGTCCTGACCAAATGATCAGGTCGCCATTTGAGAGTTGGCGCTTCCCAGCTCCTGTCCATCTTGCCTCTGATATGCCTAGCAAATCGATCTTGTAGTTCAACATCTCGCGCTGGGCTTGTGCCAGTTTTCCTGTTTGATATAGGGTCCTAACATTCCAGCACGAGACATTGAGCTTGAATCAACACAGAATCAACACTATTTTAAACATTTTTCTCAAAATAATTTCTATCGCACGTACACTGTTTGATTCCGATGCCCTCATGCCCTTGATATGAGTTTTTTAAAAGTATGGAATAGCCCGCTTGTCTTTAAAACTGTTCATATATCTTCCAGGGTCTAATTCTTTTTTCTTTCAAAGCATTTATGGTTCTGAGCCTAGTGTTCTTTTCTTTTCTTTTTTTTTAACCACTAAAATCCCTTGCTGTTACTTTTGGGACAAGAGAGCAGAGTGGGTACGTCATTGCACTTCCACTCAACAGACTGGATTCAAGCCATACTATTTTTTTTCCTTGAGCAAGAATCTTAGCACCTATTGATGACCAAGTAACACACTTTGCTACATTACTGCTGATGCCATGGTTATTTTGGTCTTTTCTTGAGATAGAACAATTTTCCCCTGGTGATAAATGATTATATTTTATTTATTTCTTTTTTTTTACAAAAATGTGTATCGAGGATTAACATTGCTTGTTGTAATGGCTTCTGTTTGGGTCTCTTTTTTTATCCTCCTGTATCTTAGGCTCCTTGCTTGTGGCTTTTGGACTTTGTCCTGGAATGACACAACTTGGATTTGCTTAGATCCTGGCTGGATATCCTTTTCTAGGAAGGAGATTGTTGATAAGGAGCACATATAATATATGATATATGTTTCTCTATGCGAAATGATATTATCTATGTGTTTTGTTTTTTTTGTGGGTGTATATTTGAGTATTTATATATATATATATATATATATATATATATATATATATATATATATATATATATATATATATATATATATATATATATATATATATATATATATATATATATACATGTATGTCTGAATGATGTGGTGAGTTGACCACATAGAGATCTAGAGATTGTTACTATCCTACTCAATTTTTTGTAGGATTGTTTCTTTATAATTATTTATGCATAATAAGGCAATAAAACCTTCTTTTTTTTTTTGGCTATTTATATCAGTCCTAGTGTCATCTTGCAAGTGCCTTGATGAAAAACAAGTAACAATGAGGGCAAAGGCTATGCAAAACTATTATGGATTTCTACACTTATACAATAATTAAAATTCTAAAACATTGTAAGTATCGTCCATTTTACAAAGTTATCTTTTGATTTTTGTTCATTCAATTTCCTAATTTCAATTTTTTTAAAATTATAATCATAACTCTCTGTTCAACACTCATTGCAGTTAAAATATTTTATTTTAAAAAATGAATTAATGATTTAACCAAGCTCTAGGCTTCTGAAAAAAATCCCTGAAGACAATAATATATACGATATGTTAATATTTGGTCGCAAACGTAACCACAGTTGTTCTGAAACTAAAGGCTGTTTGTCATTTTATTGAACTCATTTTGAAACATCGTTTTATTCAGAGTCTTTTTGTCCTGTTTGGAATTTGTCTAAATTTTAATCTCTTGCTGATTTTCTGTTATCAGAAATGAGAATATGTATAAGATTGTTATGTTTAAATAAAATTGTGAAAAAAATAGTTATTCTGAAACTAGGCACCAAATGCGTAAAACAAAGTTTGAAGATACATTCCTATTCATTTGACAGCATAATGTGACTAGAGAAGTATATCGAAGATGTCAAAACATAAGAATTATTGTGCATGAACTGTGCCATTTTATAAGGGCTTTTATTTTTTTCTTTCCCATCTACATAAGTAAGTCAGATTGGTCTCTTGGTCTCATTAATCATTGGCAGGTTGTTGCTCAGAATGTCTTCAGAAGTTGTATTAGAATATTGGGAGTGAAGTGGCTGAGTGATTAAGCTATTGCACTGGGACTGTGACCCAGAAGGTCCCAGATTCGAGCCTCTTCAGGCACTTTCCTTTTTTTTTTTTTTTCTTGGGCAAGATTATTAACCCCAATTTGATCACTTTGGACAATATGGGTGATTCCTGTTGACATCAGACATCCTGTTTGATGGATTATCTATATTCCTTCATGGAATGCCTTGTCAACAGGATCTAATAGTGCCGTTGCGAAAGGGTGTAATTAAAAAAAATAAAAATAAAATTATATATATATATATATATATATATATATATATATATATATATATATATATATATATATATATATATATATATATATATATATATATATATATATTTATATGCAGGTGAAAGGGGTTGGGGTATGAGGTCTAATCGTAGATTACATTTGTTATCATAGTTTGAGTACAATAATCATTATGTTCAGCTATGTTCAGTTAAATGTAATAAAGCATAAATGTCTGGGTGGGGTTCCTGACCTCCCATAGTGGGCAGGGAGGTACATACTGTGTCTTCTATCCCCTTATATCTTTTTTCCAACATGCTTTCTGTCTTTGTCCTTGGAATGAGATTGCTGTCCTGGCCCTGGCCGGAGTCCTAGCTGGGAGGGAAACAGTCAAATGTATGGTTATTGTTTTGGGAGATGATATTCTTTTCCTTGTAAATCATCTCTCTCTTATGTATTGTTATATTTGTTATTTTTAATGTATAATGTAAGCATTTTAGTGTATTCCTCTTTGTTGGATTTTGTGCTTGTGTCCGGATGAGACTTATAGGTGATCTCAAACTAAGTACATTGGTGGTGTGCTGTTGGAATCTACATCTGATCCCTATTTATTCCCAGTTCCCCTATGTCTTACTTTTTCTTGGGTACTTTAATTGTAATTCTAGAGCTTTTTACTATCCCATTTTCTTCCTTTTTACTGGCACTGATATAGCCTAAATGTGTCGCAAGCGCCCTAAAATCCTTAAAAACAAAAACAAATAACAAAGCATAAATGTGACCCTCTTGTCCAAACTGATGAAATGTCTTGGTGAACTCGATCCGAAAAATTGAAAAAAAAAATCAAAATTTTTAATTTGAATCAGATTTATATGCTTTCTTGAGACGGAATAGAGTATAAAACTGCAAAATAATAATAATAATAATAATAATAATAATAATAATAATAATAATAATAATAATAATAATAATAATAATAATAATAATATAATAATAATAAATTAAATGTTAAAGTTTTCATAAATATATATATTTACATATATAGAGTGTTAGTTGTATCCTGACATAAAACCAGGTTGAAACGACGGGTTCCAGATTATCACCCACATTTTGTAATTCGTCATTGTTTTGATTATAAATATCTGGGTGGGGTTCCTGACCTCCCATAGTGGGCAGGGAGGCACTTACTGTGTCTTCTATCCCCCTTTATCTGTTTTCCAACATGCTTTATGTCTTTGTCTTGGAATGAGATTTCTTGGTTTTGTCCTGGTCCTGGCCGGATACCCTGGCTGAGAAGGAAACGGTCAAATGTATAGTTAGAGTTTTGGGAGATGAAATTTTTTTCTTTGTAAATCATCTCTCTGTTATGTACTGAATTATGTTTTGTTTACGTATTATTCTATGATTTGTAAACATTTGAGTGTATTCCTCTTAGAGGGGACCTGTGCTTGTGTATGGATGAGACTTTCAGGTGATCTCAAACTAAGTACTTTGATAGTGTGCTCTTGGAATCTACATCTGTGTCCTATTTGAACCAAATCCCCTTTGTCTTAGCTTTTCTTGGGTGCTTTAATTGTAATTCTAGAACGTTTTACTATCCCATTTTCTTCCTTTTTACTGGGGCTGATATGACCTTAATGTGTTGCAATCGCCGAAACACCTTAAAAACAAACATTATAAATATTATATTGTTTTAGATTTAAAGTGTCGTGTATTGAAAATGTTATTCTTTTATTTCTTTCATCAAATGGATAGCAAACACAATGGTGTGATCAACATTCGTGAGTTCCACTGTCCAGTGATTTTATAGTAATCTTTATTTGTTTTGGTTTTCAATAAATGTTGAATTTAAAGTAAAAAAGGTAGATTTCAATGTTTGTTTTGTTTTGTTAAATCAAAGATTTGAATTAACCAATGACTCTTGCCTTAAAAGAACACTCAGCTCATTTTTTTAAATTTTAAAAATGTTTATTTTTTTCATTTTCTTTTCCCCGAATCATGCTGGATTACAACAGCAATTTTTAAAATTGAAAGAAAAACAAGATAATAACGTATATTTTATCATTGTTGTAATGATTGAAAACGATTTTATATTGATAAATATTTACACCCAATTACTTCACAAAATTAGGAAAATATATATGATGATATACTAATCCTATTGTTTTATGATTAATTGTACATAATTGTATCAGACGTGTTAATTTCTCAGAGCTGGAATCAATGGGACTACTCTGTCTTTATAACAATATGTGAATTTTTATTAGGTTGATTGAAATAATTGTTTGTGATAGATGTTTGAAAATAAAGAAATGTGGTTTTATTGAGCAGCAGTATGAGTTTTTCTATGTTTTTTTGAGCACGTTTAGTGGATATTGCGTTGTACAAAGGTTCAAGTTTGTTTTGTTTTTTTGGGGGGGGTTTTTTTCATACATTTTAGTACAGCAAGGCTCTTTCACTTCTATCATTAGTCAATGATTGGTGGACGCACCTGGAGTTGGGTGTGAGGTCTTTTGTCCTACGTGATGGACAGGTAGGTCACTTGCTATGTCTTCTATCCCCTATATCTGTTTTCCAACTTGCTTTCTGTCTCTGTCTAGATTGAGGTTTCTTGATTTTGTTCGTGCCCTGGCTGGGAGGAAAACAGTCAAATGTATAATTATAGTTTTAAGAAGTGATATTTTTTCCATTGTAAATCACCTCTCTGTTCTGTACTGAATAATATTTTTTTAAAATTTGAACATACAATATCTTTTAAACATTTGTGTGTGTTCCTCTTAATGGGATCCTGTACTGGTGATGAGACTTTTAGGTGATCTCACATTGATGGTATGCTCTTGGAATCTACCTATTTGAACCAATTCCCCTGGGTGGGGATCCTGACCTCCCATAGCGGGCAGGGAGGTCCATACTGTGTCTTCTATCCCCTTATATCTGTTTTCCAACATGCTATCTGTCTTTGTCTTGGAGTGAGGTTACTTGGTTTTATTCTGGCCCTGCTGGAGTCTTGGCTGGGAGGGAAACAGTCAAATGCATAGTTATTGTTTTGGGAGATGATATTTTTTTCCTTGTAAATCACCTCTCTTATGTATTATTATATTTGTTATTTTTAGTGTATAATGTAAGCATTTGAGTGTATTACTCTCTGTTGGATTTTGTGCTTGTGTCCGGATGAGACTTATAGGTGATCTCAAACTAAGTACATTGGTGGTATGCTCTTGGAATCTACATCTGATCCCTATATGTTCCCAGTTCCCTTTGTCTTGCTTTTTCTTTGGTGCTTTAATTGTAATTCTAGAACTTTTTACTATCCCATTTTCTTCCTTTTTACTGGCGCTAATATAACCTAAATGTGTTGCAAGCGCCGTAAAACCCTTAAAAAACAAAACAAACCAATTCCCCTTTGTCTTACTTTTTCTTGGGTGCAATATTATATTGTGTGAAAGCTTGGTGCTGGGTGGGGATCCTGACCTCCCATAGCGGGCAGGGAGGTACACACTGTATCTTCTATCCCCTTAAATCTGTTTTCCAACATGCTTTCTGTCTTTGTCTTGGAATGAGATTACTTGATTTTGTCCTGGTCCTGACCAGATGCCCTGGCTGAAAGGGAAACAGTCAAATGTATGGTTAGTTTTGGGAGATGGAGATGATATTTTTTTCCCTTGCAAATCATCTCTCTGTTATGCACTGTATTATGTTTTCTTTATATTATATATGATTTGTAAAACATTTGAGTGTGTTCCTCTTAGTGGGGACATGTGCTTGTACCTGGATGAGACTTTTAGTGATCTCAAACCTCTTTGATAGTGTGCTCTTGGAATTTACACCTGTTTCTTATTTGAACTAATTCCCCTTTGTCTTACCTTTTCTTGGGTGTTTTAATTGTAATTCTAGAACTTTTTACTATCCCATTTTCTACTGGCGCTGATATGACCTTAATGTGTTGCAAGTGCCGTAAAACGCTTAAAAACAAACAAAACAAACATTGATGGTATGCTCTTGGAATCTACCTATTTGAACAAATTCCCAACAAACTTTTTCTTGGGTGCTTTAATTATAGGATTTTTTTACTATCCAATATTTTTCCTTTTTACTGTCGCTGAAATGACCTAAACAAGTGCTGTAAACCCTTAATATGTAACAAACACCTGGAAGAGCTCCCGTGCGCACAGCAGATTAACTCTTGAAAGCTTGGTGGGATTTCTAATTATTTTTAAAAATCTTTTTCTGGTCACTGACTGGAGATTACTCCACGATGTGAGAAATCATACATGTTTTATGAACGATGTTGTTCTCTTGGGCAAAGTGGCCGAGTTGTTAAGGCATTGCACTGTGACCCAAAAGGTCCCATGTTCGAGCCCCGTTTCAGGCACTTTCAATTTTTCCTTGAGCAAGATTATTATCCCCCAATTTGTTCACTTGGACTACATGTGTGATTCCTGTTGACATCAGACATCTTGTTTAATGAATTATCTATATTCCGTGGAATGCCTAGGCGATGATATCTTATGATGTCATGGCGGAAGGGCGTACTTTTTTTTGGTCTCTCTACATCATATTATTAGGTGAGAGTGTATTAAAAATCGTCTTAGTCTCTCCCATTTGCTGATAATCCCCTTCCGGCTGCTGGTATCTAATGCAAATTGTTTCCCTAAATCCATTTCGTGTTACAATAGATTATATCCTTTAGCATTGTATCGTATCATTCTTGTGTAACAAGAATCTATATTTTTTTTAAAGTCTGTAGATGACCTTTTTTATTTTAAGGTTAAGGGTGCCAATATGCCTAATGTGCTACAAGAAATCGTTCACTTAACTAAATTTAATAATTACAAACAACAATGGCTCATATTCATACTAATTTATTAATCCAATGAATAAAATGGGGGACAATACTGACATCATAGAATACACATACATATCTCAAAGAAGCTTTAAGTGTATCAACCACATAGTGATGACACACCCAAAAATAAAAAGGAAAAAAAATCGCAAGCCTTTATCAGTTTTGTCTGGGTTTTTTTCCAAGATAACTCACGACTTAAACAACAACAAAAGCACTACATTTACTTTTAATATTTCAAAATAAAGCGAATGTAACAGTTTTAATTGATAGCAGACTGGACAAAATCTCAACATTCTGGATTAAAACCCTTCTTTAGTAAATTTATTAAAATCGTGACATGTAATTCTGGTAAAAGATTCAGCTTAAAAAGTATAGTCGACTAGTATTGTTACTTTTTAAAAATATCACTGACTTATAATAATAGGGACACACTAGTTGGGAGGGGACAGAAGTAAACAATAATATTTAAATCACATTGAAGCTATTTACACTTCACACAATATTACGATAACAATATCAGGACAGAAATAAAGAAAATTGATATCACACACTTTTTCATATTTTTATTGTCACTGTACTGTAAAGAGAAAATATAATTTAATGAACACAAATATGGTGTAAGAAAAAAAATATTGAGCTTTTACATACTGCAGGATCCACTGTATGTGCTACAAGCGCTTCACAATGGGTCCCAAGCGAAAAGCAACACTTTGTATTTAGGACAAAACAGACACCTGTAAGGCGCTATTTCACTTTTTCCCTCGACACAGACAATGCCTTTAACAGTCAGGTACTCGTTTTTGGGGGTTTTACGGCGCTTGCGACACATTTAGGTCATATCAGCACCAGTATAAAGAAGAAAATGGAATAGTCAAAATAATCTAGATTTATAATCAAAGCACATAAGAAAAAGTAAGACAAAGGGGAATTCGTTCAAATAGGGAACAGATGCATGCCATCAATGTACTTAGTTTGAGATCACCTTAAAGTCTCATCCAGACATTAGCGCAGGATCCCACTGAGAGAAATACACTCAAATGTTTACAGAATACATAACTAACAATACATAACAGAGATGATTTACAAGGAAAAAAAAATATCATCTCCCAAAACTATAACTATACATTTGAATGTTTCCCTCCCAGTCAAGGACTCCAGCCAGGGCTGTGACAAAACTAAGTAATCCCATTCCAAGACAAGGAAGCAACTCGTAAAACATATATAAGGGGATAGAAGACAGCGTGACCTCCTGCCCACCATGGGAGGTCAAAGAACCCCGCCCAGACAGTCGGGTACTCATTTCACATCTGAGTGCAGTGAAAGTGAATAAGGAATATTTTCCATGGATTCAACTCTGGGCTGCCTAGAGTGGGACTCACACCAGGGCCCGACCAGTCTGAGGCTTAGTGTCATAGACCACAAAGCCTCACCAGCATCCAAGAATTCTGTTACAATATTCAACTCAAACAATGGAGTAAATTAATGCTTTACAATTACATTTTATCAACTTTTATTGTCAATCAGATTTTTACTAAACTTCCTTATAGATGTTCAACCTCTTGTTGGTTTAGCCAATTTATTCATGACCTAGACCAACTTAGATAAGGTCTGCAACAATAAATTGTCTTCGCAGAGCCGAGTACATTTAACGCTGTTTTATATTTAGAGTGAGATGTGGATGATATTATTCACTGCACTACATTAGGTATCCCAAACTAAAATTTCGTTATACAAACAGCAAAAATTTAATTACAAAGCCCATGTGACTTCCCAAACCATGGAAAATAATACATTTATCAAAATCGGAAAATAAATAAAAAAGTTATGGGTTTTTAAATTTTCACTTTTTGATGATTTGTGAAGAAAAATAAATCTCAGTTAGGGGAGAAAAGAAATAGACTTTGTATACATAGCTGAAAAACCTAGCAGGCCCAATTTTTGCTAATGTAATCTTCAAAGACTGCTAATTTTAATGGTATAAGTTTTTCACCATTAACATAAATTGAATAGAAAGAGAGACTGATCAAAGAGACCTCATTTTTGATGATTTGTGAAGAATCATTCACCTGTTAACAACAGTAATTTGGGATCCCTATAGATAGTATGCGCTTGGCTAAGAAGCTCACAACATTGCCATCCAGAAGTATAACGGACCAACACACAAAACTGTGTGTAATCATGAACGTTTATAGTCTGGTTAATATGGTTTAGTGAGAACTACTCATAAACACGGATGGCAAAAAAAACAATAACAAAGACTTAAGTGACGTCAACTTCGAACTATCTATAACAATGAAAAACTTTTCCCTTTCACTTTGGTTATCTTCCTTTCCATCGCCTCAAAACGGTACTAGGTCGGGGTAAATAGCAGACTTGGTTACAGGATTTATTCCAGTTTTAAGCTCTATTAAGCTTCTGTGCAAAGAGCTCAAATTTCATATTATCTATTACTATAACTTAAAATTTATTTTTCGACATTAAACTCCAGAGCAATAATATGTCCAAAAGTGAATGAATATATGTAACAGTTTTGAAAACGAACTAAACACTAAGATGGATGCTTTGGGATCGAAACCCTTCTTTAGACTATAATTTAACAGTACGAACAGTAATACTTCTTAAATTCAGTTAATCAAAAGAAAGGTTCTCAGCATGTCCAGCCTGGAATAAAGACAGTGAATATTTCTCTCATCTATCAGGATTTAACGGGGATCATTACCTTTTTTTTTTTACCGTTTTTGTTATTGATTGACGAGAGGTTTTGATCATGAAATATTCTGAGTTTAGTACTTTTTTTTGTTGTTGTTGAAAATGTATATATACAGTATTCATATTAGCACATTACTTTTTAGAGTCCACAGCTTCTAGCAGATTTTACATCCGAGAGGACAAGGTCAAAGGCATCTGAATAAGAAAAACAAACAACAAAAAACCACACTCCAACATAATCCCAGATTGAGGCAATGGATAGCACACATGTACATTTATTTCCTCGCCCCTTAACTACTAAAAAAAAGTGATAACACAATAACACATTAAATAATTGGGTTTGGTAATTGTTTGTTTGTTTTTTAGGGTTTTTTTACGGTGCATGCGACACATTTAAGTCATTTCAGCACCCGTAAAATAAAAAAAAATTAATTGGATATTTTAAAAATTCTAGACTTACAATTCAAATCCCACAAGAAGGGAATGGTAGAAATAAGGAAAAGATTTAGATTCAAAAAGCATACTATCAGTGTGCATAGTTTGAGATCACCGAAAAATCTCTTCAGGCACAAGCACAGGATCCCACAAAGAGGAACACACTCAAATACATACATTATACATTCAAAACAACAAAAATGACAATACATAGCAGAGAAATGACTTACACGGAAAAAAATAACATATCCTCAAAACTGTATATAAACATTTGACTGTTTCCCTCTCAGCCAAGGACACAGACAAGGTAAAGGACAAAACCAAGTAATCTCATTCCAAGAGAATGACAAAAAGCAAGTTGGAAAACAAATATAGGGGTATAGAAGACACAATAAGTGACCTCCCTGCCCAGGAACCCCACCAAGGGAGATGGTTATAACCATATTTCGACATCATAAAAACGGAATAATTTCCTCCGTTCACTCCGATCTCATTTCCCCCAGAACTAAATAAATTACTCTCAAGTTGATATGTGAGTCTCTTTCTCGCTCTTCAGAATTTTTTTAGCAACCTGTAGTATGAAATAAAAATTGAATATTTAATGTTAAATCAGAAGTGAAGGGAGATTGAATTTTGAAGTACAAAAATTTAATCTTTACATAAAATAACGGAAAGCACCCATGGCAGATGTGGAAGTAAAGAGAAGGGCATTTCTGCTTGTAGTAAGTTTAATAGTGCATCTGATTTTTTTATTTCCCATTTGCACTTAAGGAAAGGAAGATGGTTAGTGGCTTTGGTAGCTCAGAAATACGGTATCTCAAACTGTAATTCAAGTAAAGCAATAATAAGCATTATAAGTAACCGGATGGGTGACAGTGAATGCAAAACTGTTCTGGTTTTGTGTCCTTGAGTAAGCAAGCTATACAAAAATGTTGCCCAACAAGCAACTTGTACTATACTCTCTGTAAGCATTGTAAAACCATGAACAAGTGATAAATATAACTTTAGATTACTCTATTTGCATGGATTTTTTCCTCTCTTGAACACTACTTTTTCAAATCAGACACATAGTCGTTAGAGGAAAGAAGAAATTTATTGCATTGCCACAAGCTATGCATCGCAAATAACATATGACTTAGAGATGATTTGTGATTTTCAATTTGTGCATGCAAATTTGATTTTGATCATTGATTTAAAATTCAGCGTGTCTCTAAAAGGATTTTGGGGCAGATGAAGAAAGACGTTAAAGGAGACTTGTTGGAATTTGAACACAGTAAAGTAGTTGACTACAAAATTGTCTGCATCAGGCCACACAAATGTCTCACATAAATACTCATTAACAGGGAACCATGTCACACTCAGATATGTTTGAATACACAGCCATACAGGTAATCATAATAATGATTTACACGAAAAGCATACGTCATCTCACACAATAAACCAACCCCCCCCCCCCCCCCAAAAAAAAAGACATGCTCACATTTGACACATCCAATAGATGATCAAATCAAGGCATTGGCACTATCAATTTATTCCACCCCCGGTTCGAAGACAAAAAGCCACTTGGGAAAGGACAACGGATAGCTCTATAAGAATATTTATAATTCATCTGATATCTTATAAGGACAACGGATAGCTCTATAAGAATATTTATAATTCATCTGATATCTTATAAGGACAACGGATAGCTCTATAAGAATATTTATAATTCATCTGATATCTTATAAGGACAACGGATAGCTCTATAAGAATATTTATAATTCATCTGATATCTTATCATCGAGTACCATACCAAATAAAACAATTAAGCCAACACACAGAAAAGGGAGACAATTGGGGACATAAATCAAATAACATTAAACTCATGGCACAGGGTTTTTTTTTTATCTCCCAATAAAATTTTAAAAGCAAGGGTATCAAACTGAAACCAATCCATTTAACAAAGGTAAAAAAGTTTTACATCATATATACTGATACCAAAAACGGGTGTAAAAATCAATGCCTTGAAAAAAAGCAACTTAAGTTTTATGGGATTTTGTTTAAATTATTATTCGTCTTAGATGTATTAACGAGTAACTCATAAATAAATCAATTTAGAAGACTTCACATAATCTTAAATTTAAAATAAATAAAATTACAGATCAGAATATTTCATTACATTTTCACAGACATTTTCAAAACCTTTTTGTGTAAAATAGCAACCCAATATTATACCCCATGATAAATAAACAATTAAAAATAAAAAAAATAATAAAAAATACAAAAGAAATTGTAACTGATAAAAAAATGGGTTTTCGGCAGTGAAAAAGTTTTCTAAGAAAAAATTAAAAAGTATTATAATTCAGAGATTAGGCACAAATAGTTTCAAACAGAAGAGTGAAAAAGAGAGTTACGATAATACTGATGGTGAAAAAATTGCATATTTAGTGTCACTGTTGTCATGGTGTCACCACCCCCCATTTACTGTAACTCTTGTTTCCTCCATATATCAAGCCCTTCCTCCAAACCTTATATTCTAACAAAAATGGAAAATTATTATTTTTTTCATATAACAAAAAGGCACTAAAATAATACAAGTTTGTACTTTTTCACAAAATAAAAATATCTAAAATTAAAAAAAAAAAAGAGATGGCAGTGACGGTGGGGAGATAAAAATACAAGAAAAGCAGTCGCAAGTTGTTGAGTTATCTTTTAAATTAAAATGGGACAATGCAAGTCAATCTATTTGATTCAATCGGTACTGTCTGTTTGCTTTATTTGTCCTATAACAGTCTGTCCAAATTAAAAAGAAAAAAGAATTCTTAGACAAAAAGTCATTGTGGGGGCCCCGATTGCACAGTTAGTACAAAACTTCCACACACAAAGATCCTGGGTGAATTCAAGTTTGTTTGTTCTTTCTGACCAAACTGTCCAGCCAGCAGTGATTTGGCAGCTGGGTGCTCTTCTTTCTGCTTTGTCTGACATTGACATTATTTCATACTGACTTTTCAGATTTGTTCTTTGATAACCTTTGCCTGATTGATTGTTTTGTTTTTAAGGATTTTACGGCGCTTGCAACACATTTAGGTTATATCAGCGCCAGTAAAAAGGAAGAAAATGGGATAGTAAAAAGTTCTAGAATTACAATTAAAGCACCCAAGAGAAAGTAAGACAAAGGGGAATTGAGAACAAATAGGGATCAGATGTAGATTCCAAGAGCATACCACCAATGTACTTAGTTTGAAATCACCTACAAGTCTCATCCAGACACAAGCACAAAATCCAACAAAGAGGAACACACTCAAATGCTTACATTATACATTCAAAATAAAAATAATAATACATAACAGAGAGATGATTTACAAGGAAAAAAATATCATCTCCCAAAACAATAACTATGCATTTGACTGTTTCCCTCCCAGCTAGGATTCCGGCCAGTGCCAGGACAAAACCAAGTAATCTCATTCCGAGACAAAGACAGAAAGCATGTTGGATAACAGATATAAGGGGATAGAAGACACAGTATGTACCTCCCTGCCCGCTATGGGAGGTCAGGATCCCCACCCAGTTTGCCTGATTGATGGAGGCCAAGAAATGTTTGTTTTGTTTGTTTTTAAGGGTTTTACGGCGCTTGCGACACATTTAGGTCATTTCAGCGCGAGTAAAAAGGAAGAAAATAGGATAGTGAAAAGATTCCAGAAGAATTACAATTAAAAGAACATGGGAAAAAGTAAAGACAAATGGGATTGGTTCAAATAGGGAACAGATGTGGATTCCAAGAGAATACCATCAATGTACTTAGTTTGAGATCACCTAAAAATTTCATCCCGACACCAACACAGGATTCCACTGAGAGAAATACACTCAAATGTTTACAAAATATTCAAAACAAAATACATAACTAAAAATACATAACAGAGAAGATTTACAAGGAAAAATAATATCATCTCTCAAAACTAATACTCGACATTTGACTGTTTCCCTTTAGATAAGGACATTATACATTCAAAATAAAAAAAGTAATAATACATAACAGAGAGATGGTTTGAAAGGAAAAAATATCATCTCTCATAACAATAACTATGCATTTGACTGTTTCCCTCCCAACCTGGACTCCGGCCAGGGCCAGGATAATACCGTAATCTCAAACCAAGACTAAGACAGAAAGCATGTTAGAAACATATAATGGGATAGAAGACAAAGTCAGTGCCTCCCTGCCCGCTATGGGAGGTCAGGAACCCCACCCAGATACTTAGAAAACTGACCGACTCCCTCCAACCAAAGGATCCTAACAAGAATCTAGCCACCAAATGTTTTCATTTCAGGACACGGACGGAGGGTTACATGGAAAAGAAGAAAATTTATTTTATAAAGAGGACAACCTTGAATTGACTTCAAATAGACAAAGACAATTATTGTATACAAATTTAACAAGAAAGTAAATAAACTTATTAATAAATATATAAACACACATTATTCTCAACAATTAAGTCTAAGCTTCCCAACACAACATTAAGTAGAGAGTTTTTAAAATCTTGTTTTTATGTTTTTGTATTTAAGTGTTTTATGGCGCTAGCAATACTTGTATCAGCGCCAATAACAATGAAGTGAAGATGATCAGGAGAAAGTTGTAGATCTATAATTAAAAGCACAAAGGAAAAAGACAAGCAAGAGGGACTGGTTCAAATAGAAAATAGAAGATTCCGCGAAAATTCCATCAATGCATCTATGTTGATATTACCTTTAAGTCCCATCCAGGCACAAGCAAAGGATCCCATTTTGAACGATGCAATCATGTTTGTTTATATATATATATATATATATATATATATATATATAAAACTATGATAGTACATAGGATAAGGATCTGAACAAGGGTGTATGAAATGTGCCAGACAAAGCACCATCCTAAAACTTCAGGGATGTTTTTTTTTCTTGTATTTTTCTTTCTTGCTTTGTGTGGCACCTTTCATACACACTTGTTAAGATCTTTATCTTACACCGGTGCCTGATCCTTAATTTCTTAATAGTACATAACAGAGAGATGATTTACAAGGAAAAAAATATCTCTCCAAAAATTAAACTATACATTTGACTGTTTCCCACAGCTAATTTTTTTGTTTGTTTGTTGCTTTAGGTCTCTTCCAACACAATTGAGGTTATATGAGAGACCGCTGAAACAAAAAAACAAGCAATCTAACAAAAATAGTACAAATGTAAATCAAAATCATAACCTAAAGATATCATAAGCTAAATTATAAATAACCAAGAACAAACAGGCAGAAGATTTACAGAAAAAAAATATCCCCTGTCAAAAATACAATCACAAACCAAAGAAGCAGGATAGGCTAGTAAAGAGAAGAAGAAACGACATCACTATCGGATCGTACACCCATGCGAACATCATAGGTATATGATTCAAGGGTGATGCTGCCATCCAACCACCCGCTCCCACAGCTAAGGATCCCCGCCAGGACCAGGAAAAAAAACAGCAATCTCAATCCAGAACAAAGACATAAAGAATATAGAAATGGAAATACAGATAAAGAGGGATAGAAGAAAAAGCCAAAGTGACCACTCCAATGAGAGCTCCAAAGACACCACCCAGAAGAAAAAACACAAAACACAAACCTTGTACACGGACATAAAATAACGCCGCTTTGTAATAACATCTCACAATCCTTTCAATAAAACAGGGAAATGGTAGTGGAAGCTATACATTTTTAAAAATCATTTTTCTTTTGAAATTCGGTTATTATTACACTTAAAATGACGAGCATTTGAAAAAAAAAAGATCTATAACATCAATTTACAAAATTTAATAAAATGACCAGTTAAATAAACCTTGATTACATGTACGTGAACTATCATGCCAATCTCTCACCTAAAAACTATTAATATATAACTTATCTAATATTTCAATCATAATACAATATGTTCTGTAATAAATGTTACTCCAATTTGTTACCTTCAGCATGAAAGTTACTGCTTCAAATGATATGAAGCATATATAATAATCATAATTAAAAATTTCTCTAATTTGTCTTATACCTAATATTGCGACAATTCCAGGATTAATATGGCACTTTTTGTGTTCTTATATATTACTATGAGAGACCATAATGTCATAGTCTCTTTGTTGAAATGGAAAAACTCAAAATACGTGCTAGTGGAATAGCAACCATCATTCTCATTTTGTGACTGCTTTGTAATTAAATTTATATGCTTGACTAAAAGTAGCTAAAAGCTACTTGTGAAGACGTACATATTTAAATCTTTGGTTTCACATGAAAATGAGTGTACCAGGTGATTTGATTAACTCTTGATTAACACACACTGGGTTTGATTTTAATCTAACCATTCGTAATAGCTTATCATTTTCATCACCCGAGACGTAACCATGATATGACTTAGGCTTCATTTGAGTCTAAATTGTTTCACAATGCCTATTCACTTGATAGAAAATATTAGGTCTGCAGTTGTAAGTACATAAATAATGGAAGAAATGATGATATGAAAGAAATTCAGTCACAACGTTAAAGGTTTAATCGTATTGCACAACTTTATACCAACTAAATCTTTATTTTTTTTCTTCTATCAAAAGCTAAGCTGCAAAAACTAAACTGATCAGTAAAAGGGATCAGGTGACTAGACATTCAATGACTCACTACTAGTATTGGTGGAACTGTAAGACGACATAAAAGGAATGCTGGCACAAAAAGATGACTAGGTATATAGATATATATTATAATATTACATCAATGATTAAGGGTTTAAGTAGATGATAATGAAAAAAAAAAAAATCAACAATATAAAATATCAGTATGATGATCAAAAGCAAAAAGCATTCATTATATCAACATCATATTTAATTATACCAAAATATAAATTCACAATAATCATTTATTTATCACTTTCAAACTTCAAATAAATCGCTCACATATTGATAATAAGACTGTGCCAAAAGGACGTTTATGTGACGTTCGCCCAAAAAAAATATACTCCAAAAATAAGTTAGTTTGAAGAACCAAGGAAAATTTCGTTTTCATCCGTTTCTATCAGTTGAATAATATAAAAAACCACAAACTGGAGATCTAGCTCCAATTGAATAGCAGAAAAATAGTTTCTCAAAGGTTTTTTTCAAAAGTGTGAACAGAGAATCCAATTTTCAACAAAAACAATAAAACGACCTTTTGGTACAGCCTCATAGATATTTATAAAATGTACTCCTTCAATAAAAACCAATTAAAAATATAGAACAACCAAATCAATCAATTCATCAACATGTTTTCTTTCTTTTTTTTTCCACATTTAATTGTTTATCAAAGCGTTAATACCAGCTTCATGTTTTATTTGAATAGCATTTATAAATTTGCAAACAAAATTTTTAAAACAGTAAAAATAAAAATATATGATATCAATGTATAATCACAATCATTATTTCTAACTTTGTTTGAAGAAGAAGTAAATGATCAACAACCAATACAATGACATAAAAATAAGTATACCTTTGGCAATGCACCAGACACCTACCATTATACAAGTGCAGCAATTCTTTAATAAATATGACTGTTGATATTGAATAAATAATGAATGAATGCGGTAGATATCACAAGTGAATGAAGCGGGATGTACATTTAACATAATACGTAAGTGAATGAGATTGGTAAACTTGTCCTGCAAAATAGAACAGATATGACAATGAAATGGAACATTAAAAATATGGATTGATCAGGAGCTAAAGTCCACCATTTATACATGGGAATAGAGAGTCTATTTGTCATGGGCTATCATTCATCATGAAAGATTCTGTTCATTTAATATGTGCATTAAAAATAATGCTGAGGTCATATAAAGAGGAGAGGAGCATCTCAGCCTTATGTCATGACAAAGAGTAACAATGTCATATAGTCAGAAATAAACACGAGGTCTCTTTAGATATAATATTATGCTTTTCACAGGATTTAACATTTTACATTTTTAAAAATTGCCCATTGATATTTTACTTTTCTTACATCCAAAATTGCATTGAGATAAAAGTTTTAAAATCTGTTTAAAAGCACATAGTTTTTAGACTTTTTGGGTTGTTTTCGTTTTCAAACATTGATAGATCTTTCACTGTTATAAAATATGTCTGAGTTGGTTTTCTTTACAGTGACATTGGTCATGGTTGCAAAAGTTAAATGAAAAATTTTAAAACTTGAAATATACAAGAATTTTTGATATAGTAATCTTAATTCAAATCAAATTCTATCTTCCGTCGATGAACCCCCTGGCCCCTTCTTCATCACCCATAGGGCTACAAGCCATATGTCTCCTGCCATCTGCATCACAAGATGCATCTGGGTTTTCGTTCTCCTCAATTCGACTCTTCCGCAAAGTAGCAAAAATGTCCTTGAACAAGGCCTTGTAGGGAGGGACGTGGGATGCGTCTTGGTAGTAATCACGATTCAAAGTAATATGAAGCAGAGTCTGAACCTCTTTGTGTGCAAGACGCTGTCTTGCCTCATCTTCTCCCTCATTCTTGGCCTAAAAGATGGAAACAATGATTTAAATCATTTTGAAATATTGTAACGTTATGTAAAGCAACTTATTATAAGTCAGAATAGCTTAGAGCCGAACAATGATGAAACAAATCATTTTTATTTAGGCCGAAAAATTTTTACATGCTTCCATTGATAAAGATGACCTTCATCTTGTCTAAAAGTTTTAAACCTGGGACAGGTATGATGAAAGAGCATGATGCAAAGGTCCTTCAAGTGCTACTCATAAAATTGCCTTGCCTAATAAAATACGGCTTTGGAAATTTCAGTAAGTGTTAAAAACATTCACAGAATAAATTTCCTTTTGCATTTCCTTAACAATTATTTTTTTAAACAGTTGATCAATTTGTAGCTCCACTTAAATACTTTATATCTTAAATTATGATGAAGAACATTCTTGTGGCGTCATGTGAACATTTTTTTTAAAAATCAGAGATTGCAATATGATGATGATAATAATTAAAATAATAAGCGCATTTATTTAATGCATTTCCATGGATATGCTAAACTTCAAAAAGCTCATTCATTCCCCCAGTAGACCATGTAGAACAAATATTCCATATCATGCAGTACAAGTCACCATATGGCATCCTTACAATATCTATCATTGTCTATATCCAGGTAATAATTCACGCCCTAATCAAATAGGGAAGTGTATGTAAAATGTCTCATCCAAAATACAATGCCAAGACCAGACCATATAAGATCATGGTCACCCATTCAGTCACTGACCATCCTCAAACAACCAAAACCATCAGGATCCAAAACAGCGGTATGCTTAGACTACAGTGCACTCTGGATACGTCGACGTTGCCTGAGTCGATTTTTACCCAAGTCGATTTTTTTTCTTGGTCCCTCCCCCTTCTTCCTATATAACATTAGTAAAAAAAAAAAAAAATCCACATAAGTCGATGTCGCTTAAGTCGATGTTCTTGTCACCATGACTACAATAAAATCACAATTAAACAAGTATTTCCATTGGTTAAAAAAGCTACCAGTAAGAATTTTCAGTGGTTAAGTATAT
Organism: Berghia stephanieae; assembly: GCF_034508935.2. Lineage (NCBI taxonomy): Eukaryota > Metazoa > Mollusca > Gastropoda > Nudibranchia > Aeolidiidae > Berghia > Berghia stephanieae. The sequence continues at coordinate 20,489,086 of NC_088364.1, forward strand.
CCGCGAACGATTGGCGCACATCGATGTGATGTAGGTGCTTTGCCTGACATCGGGGTTCAATGTACATAAGCAGTATTGAATAACTTTAATTTCTCCATCTCAAATTTTACATTGTCGCAAGTTCAAGATTATTTTTGGTTCTAATCCCAGGCCATCCTATGTAATGGCCCTCTTAATTTGTATCAATGTTATAAAGAATTCAAGTCAAGTCTACAACTACAATGGCAAACCTATCGCGGAAAAGGAAAATTCGATGCATTTGGAAAGTCTGGCATGCCACAGAAAATCATCACATAGGAAATTGGCATACCAGCTATTTCTGTCTCGATTTACAAGAAGCATGACCTTGACCTAGACGCTCCTACCCTTCCGCTTTTCGCCGAATAATTTCACTTAATTGGTATACATTCCACATTCAAGGCAAAAATTCCGCTTTTCATCTTTCCAATCCAGGAAAATTTAAAAAAAAAAATCTCTAGTGAAAAAAAAGTGAGCTATGGCTTATTTCGTCAGCATCTCCTATGGTCAATCAACACACATTTTGTGTGTCTGATTAGTCCCTTCAAAGTGTGTGCTGCTGATGTTGGATAGTATTATATGTATATGTTTGGGAGGGGGGTTGACCAAAGTATTATTATTCTTATGTGGACTCAATTTTTGAGGTCAATGACCTTGGTAATATTATATGTTGGCTTCATTCGGTAATAATATTATTGAGTAGGGTCAGCTTCTTTCCCTATTTAATTTTAGCCTTGTGTGCGTGTGTGTGTGTGTGTGTGTACCGGCACGCGAGTTTGTTTGATTAGGTGTGTGTGTGGGGGGGGGGGGGTGGAGGAGGGTCCTGACAAGGTTATATCCATCCATTCAATACTTTGTTCTCAGACGACCAGGACCTGTGTGTTCTCTATCATTATTTGACCCCATTCTTAGTCTTTACACAATCTGTACATTTTTACACATTTTAAATTTTATCATTTGAGTACTTTTGGATTGTCTATTACATTTTCTGTTGCAAAGCATGTCATAGTCAATAACAGTAAGTAGATTCCGCTTTTTTATCTCAAATTCCGATTTTGATGTATTCTGATTCCTCTATGGGGCTATTGAGGGTAGGAGCCTCTCATGACCACTACAGAGACCGCGAGATATGAAGGGACATACTTATTCTAGCTTGGTTTGCTTTGTTCACGTGCGTTTTTGCTCATTTGGTTACACTCCAGTTAAGTTGATTTTCGGATAAGTCGACTTTTTTCTCGGTTCCCCTGGGCATCGTCTTATCCGGAGTCCACTGTATTATATAACATAATTTAGATTTAGAGCCTTTTTTGTTTCTTGATTTAATTTGCTAGTTAATAAAACATAATCCTGGGACATGCAAGGGTCATTTTCATAAATATAAACAGTCCAATGTTGTTTTTTTGCTAAATTTAAATCGAGACAATCTCTATTTTATCCGAACAGTTGGTCGCTATCCAACATCATTTGGATTTATAATAAGATAAAGCACCATTGCCTATGAGCCACCCATGCCACATGAGTGATGGTGACGGTGAAAATAATTCAAACAATACCCATGAAACCTACCTGAATGACAGCCTGGTATTTGGTGAACAGAGACTGGTACTGCGACTCCAACTCATCCAAGATGGACAGACTAGCATCCTCACCCAGCTGAATCTCTTTGGCATCAGTAGCCACCTTGTTGATGGATTCTGGCATTTCATATTATACAAGATACAGGTGATAAGTTAATATTTGACTGGACTGGTACATTTATACTGCCATAAACTCTAAAAAAACCCAGTTTGACCAGAAAACATGTACTTCAAATATCTATCAATTAAAATGACTCTCATCTGAAGTCTTCAAGGAATTGTCAGGTTTGTGAAATTTTGACAATATAAGGGTCATTTTTATTGATCAATATTTGTGTGACAAGCTATTTTCACTCACTCGTGCATCCATTTCAAAACCCCTTCAATTGATTAGTGGACAACAATATTTGCAAAGGCCAATTAACACTTATGATTTAAAACAATTTCTCAGCCAATTGTAAAACACGAATGAATTCCAAATTTCACTAAAGGGTTTAAAAGCATGAAGTGGTCAAGATATTGCGAACTTACCCATTGTTAACGGAACCCTATTTCTTACACATCCATATGCACCTAGGGTCCATACCTATCTGTTCTATTGTCTGCTTATCGTTTCTCCTAACTTAACCACTCCGGGAGAGTTATGCCCTGTGGATCCTGTCTCTACCAGAGACAGGCCAATTGTAATTAAAAATCTCACTCTTCCCGTTAATCAAAATATCTGGACCCCCATGGGCCATCCAGAAAATTCCATTCCTTCTGATTGGCTATTCCTAAAATTGCTTTTCATGCCAATTTTGACAAAATTCAATTTCTCTCAGAATAAACGGTCACACACTCTAAAACACCCAGAGAGGAACCAGTTGTCAAATTTCAAACTTTTCCAGAAAGTTTTAACTATCTCTTGGCTGAAGGTAATTTATAATTGGTTTAACCTGTTCTAAATGAAACAAGATTTTACTGTGAATTCAATTATATTTTTTATTGTTGTTAATATCATTCGTGTCTATTTTATGTGTGCTTTATTCTATGGATGTTTGTAAGTTGAAATACGAGTATAAAACTCTAGCTAAAAGTATATTATACTATAGTTAACATTTGTTTATGAAACATGTTATATTTTCATTTATATTCAATATGTATATATGATTCTTGTAATCCACCGTAAATCCCCTGCCACATATCATAATTAAAACAAATCCTGTTAAATTATCATCATGTAAGATAGTTGAAGTTTAATTTTAAAATGTAATAATTATAATTATTGCCATAACCATCCTTGTTTTTGGTCGGCAAATAAAAGCTATTATCATGTGTCATTCAAGGATTAAACAGTGGCGAAAGATAAACTAGAATTGGCTCTAAGACCTTTTCGTTTAAACTCTAATTGAAGATCCTTGCAACCCCAGAAACAGTTCTTGCCACCCCAGAAACAGTCCTTCCCACCCAAGAAACAGTCCTTGCCACCCCAGAAACAGTCCTTGCCACCCCAGAAACAGTCCTTGCCACCCCAGAAACAGTCCTTGCCACCCCAGAAACAGTATTTGCCACCCCAGATACAGTCCTTGCCACCCCAGAAACAGTCCTTGCTACCCCAGAATCAGTCCTTGCCACCCCAGAAAGTCCTTGCTTTACTATTAGATACTGTCCCTAGGCACTCCATGAAGGATTATACATATGGGAGCGTTCACATATTACGTCATCAAAAATTTGCCCTTTTTAGACCCCCCCCTCCCCCAAATCATCACTTGTCATCATTGACCTGACCCCCCCCCCCCCAACAGATGATGACGTCATCTAATTTAATAAAAACTAAAAGATAATTTTAATTTCACAATATTTATTATTCGTTTTTCAAACCATAAACATTGATTATCAACGTTTGATAAAACACATTCAGACATTTTATTAATTTCAGAAACTGTTTATAATTTATGTTTTACGATACAATGGGGACATAAAATTTAAATTTGCAAAGATAAAATCTAACAAACATTATTTAAATTAGGCTACTTGGTGCAGGTGCTATTTAAAAAAATTCAGAAAGTGTAATTTAAAATAGTATAGGAGGCAAATTATTTTATAGCATATTAGTCTTTTAGTGGAATGAATTTCTGTTTCAATTTCCAAACATAAAATTAATTGATTCAAAAATGTTTCTGCCTTGGGCCTCTGGCAATGTACTATAAATAGTATCATCAATTTCATCTTCATCGTCATCATTTTCTCCCATTTGCTGTTCTTCTTGTATGCCGCATTTTCGTGAATGGTCTTTCATTGCTGTGGTCGAGGAGTGATACAATGAACATTTAGGGCAAGTTCGCCTTTTGAGAAGTGATACCCCTTTCCCATCTTGTTTCTTGAGAGATGGGCAATACTCATCATAGCAATTTATCTTTAGCTGTTTTGAAAGGAACAAACTTTGAAATAGGCTTAATTTGCCTATGTTTTGATGACATCATCTTGGGTCTGACCCCCCCCCCTCCCCCATGTCAACACATGTCAACATTTGGTAGACCCCCCCTCCCCCCCCCTGATGACGTAATATGTGAACGCTCCCATATGTAATCTATCAAACAGGATGTCTTATGTCAACAGGAATCACCCATGTTGTCCAAAGTTAGCAAATTGGGGGTTAAAAATCTTGCCCAAGAAAAACAACGAAGTACCTGAAGCAGGGCTCAAATCCAGGACTTTTCCGGATCGCAGTGCAATGCCGTAACCACTCTGCCATTTCGCCCCCACTACCACTCTATTTTTATTAACAAAGATGTAAAAGTTTGAACAATTGTGAAGGGTGTTTCTTTTTTATTATTCTGTAGCTTACCCTATTTTTTTCCAAATTACACATTATCACCTTTGCAATTAGAAGAACAGGTATTTGAAAAGTTTTATAATGGTCGTAACTCATTTTAAACCACACGAAAAACCCCATTGATTATGCAAATATTCCGTTCCATCACCGCTTTTATCTAAATACTCTCACATTACCCTCCACTGCTAATTGCTATGATAAGAGAGAGCTGATGCTATTGTGGCAAGTCACTTTCCATTGAATAAGACAGTCCAATTTGAAGTTCTTGAGGAGACCCTGGAATATTACCTTGCTACCTAAGTTAAAATGGCCCTTTCCCATATAGCTGTATCAAAGACAGAATTTATAACATAAGTTCTACCAGACTCGACACAGGCGACAAAGAATAATTTTGAATCTAAATTTAAAGAGATAGAATATGTATCAATCTAAAATGCAAGGTTTTATTTTTTACCCTTATCAATCTAATTTATCACTTTAAATGCATTGGGATCAATCTAGAGTGGTTCAATTTACTCCTATATCCATTTCTAAAAATAATAATAAAAATAATAATAATAATAATAATAATAATAATAATAATAATAATAATAATAATAATAATAATATAATAATAATATTAATAATAATAATAATAATAATAATAATAATAATAATAATAATAATAATAATAATAATAATAATAATAATAATAATAATAATAATAGTAATAATAATAATAATCTTTATTGTCCATGAAGGCAATTTTTCATTTGGTTACAGCATAGACATAACATTCGCAAACAGACACGAATGAAACAAAAAGTAGAAATACAATTTTCTAAGTACCTATATATTTATACCAACCTGTACTACTATAGAGACTACCACCTGTCTCCAGTTTGACAGCTTTAGCCTCAGATCTTAACTCTGTCTCGTCATGCTCCACGTCCTTCAGCAATTTAGATTCAGGCTCATGGAGTTCAAAATGTATGTCAGTTCCAGATGATGCCAGTCGACTGGTAATATTATCAGGTGTATCTGATCTTGCCGATCGCCTCTCCAACTCATACTGAATCATTATGGCCTCTGAAAGTTTCAACTCCAGAATTTTGATTTTGCTCTCCAAACCCTCTTTCTCCTCTGTCAATACAGAACATTCTACGTCCAAATCTTCCATTTTCCGCCTGTCAATCGTTTGTTGGATTTTTGCCTGTTGAACGACGTCCTGCAGTTTTCTGATCTCAGTCTCATACGGATTGAGAGGAATATTTTTAAACTGGTCCGAATATGTCCAAGCAAGATTTTCAAAGTAAAACCCAGAGTTTTGATCTTTTGAGTCACTCATGCTGAGTCGATTGAGGCTTGAAGTCCTCCTCTTTTCAGGAGCTTTTTTGTTCTGTTTTTTCTCTACCAATTTAGAATTGGCATCATCCAATTTCTTCTGAAGCTCGTCAACTTTCTCCTCTAATTGAGTGATCACAGAGCCTTGCCTGTAAAAAAACAGGAGAATACAATAAAGAATATATCAACAGTTTTTCTTGGTGATGAGCAAAGTCCTCATACACAATTCCTTGAAGATTCTAAATAGAATTTCATCATTTTGATGTCCAATTTCCAATTTTTATGCCATGAGTGGCTGCCATAAATTCCTTTTCAACTCTGACACTGATATTCCTTTTTTCCCCTTTTTAAAATCTTTTAAAAGGATTTTCCTAATGTATTCAATAGAAGAGACCTGGTTTTTAAAACTTTATCCCCTCCCATATATATGGCTTCTCTACACTCAGTGCACATCAGTGTTGGGGGATTTTTTAATGCCACCAACGAGTCTTATAAAACCAAATTTCCATCCCATATGGATTAGGTCACACCAATACTTTTTTAGTTTAAGTACATATGGCACAACAATAAAGAATCACGATTTCAGTTTAAATTCCTGTTAATGAAACTACAAAATAATATCTGTTTTTACAAAGACAGGATAATATTGCCATGCCTATCTACATTTACATTCTAATATAAAGCTTGACGAAAACATTTTTAGTCTTAGAACCAATCATAAAAATAAACAATCTGACAACAACAAAAATTAAGCATCTGGAATGTGTCATAGCAAAATATGATGATGATTTATCATTGGTTGCCTTGCAGTGGGCCGGCAGCAAAAAATAAAAATTACAGCAAAAAAAAATAACAAGCTGATAACTGTGCACTAAAAAAAAAAAAAAAAATTTTTTTTAAATCGAGCTCTTATATATCCACTAAATGTGCTCAAAGCGCTTTACAAGGGGTCCCTGGTCAACAGCAACATATAACATGTAGGACGAGACATGACGCCTGTTAGGCGATATTACAATTTTTCGAACAAAGACAACGCTGTTAACGGCCAGGTACTCATTTTACACCTGAGTACGGTGAGAGAATGTGAGTAAAGAGCCTTTTCCAAGGACTCAACTATGCGCCGAGCGCGAGGCTCGAACCCAGGACCTTCCGATCCGAAAACGAGTGTCATACCACTAGACCACATAGCCGCACTAGACTGAATTTTTTATTCATCTTTCTCAAAAAAAAGCATAAAGTTTTTAACCTACATTTGATCTTTTGACTATAGTGTCAATATTCAGCATAAAGTGAGTCAACTAAAAAATAAAACCAAATATGGTTGAATTGACTCACTGTTTCATATTATAAAATTATATCTAGTGTAAGAGAGTTGATCAACTTACTTCTCAATCTTTTGCTTGTCTGTCTTTGATTCTGAAATGTACTTCTGATTGCTCTTCTCCAGCTCCTGAGCATTGCGATCTACTTCTTCATAGATTCGATTACGAGATTCTGTCATGGTACGCATTGTGTCCAACTGGCTCTTCAAATACTGAGGACAGGAACAACAACAAAATAAATGTTAAAACAAATCATATCAATGAAAAAATATATTAATCAAATATAAAAATATAAATAGATAAATAAAAATATTAATAAATAAACAAATAAATAAATGTTTGTGAGAGATAAGCATGATTTCGTTTTGCCCTGATGATCCAAATGGAGTAACAACATTGTAGGCAAAAACACACAAGAAGTGAGAGCATTAAATTAAATAAATATATGGATAAATAAAGAAAGAAATTAATCAATAAATATATGAATTAATAAATATATAAAAATATAGCATATATAAATAAATAATTAAATAAAAGAAAATGAATATGAGAATGAATTACTAACTACATAAAAATGAATAAATAAAAATCTTATTTTTGTTGTATTTTTCCACTATTTCACTGAGCTCAATGCGATTCTCACAATATTCATTTATAATCTTAGCAGAGCATGATTCACGATTAAATGTCTTGTTTGTACTAGCACTCTACCACCAACTCGTAACTGCCTGCCAAAAGTTACTTCATTACACCAGAGTTACGTGGGATATTGTGTGTAAATTGCATGACCAAAGGAAAAAAGGCAGAGGTTAGAAAAATATAATATTTGTACTAACCACTCATCTCTCAATCAATCATCACTACTGTTATGTGTGCATCACCAATGACTAAGTTGGAATTTTTAATTCAGAAAAGTGAGTGGAGCAGGCACTTATGTTGGTAACAACAAGAGATGAAGTGACTAGAAAAGTGCCAGAAGACAATAGAGAATAGAACAAATTTTCGGCGGTTGGTGGGGTTTGAACCCTTATTGGTACAACAACTCCGCCTGGCCGGTGAGAGCGTGACTCTACCGTATGAGTTATCCACGAACCCAAAAAAATTCATATCAAACTCAGGTCATTCATTATTAGATCCTTCTCTCACTGACTACTGCCCCACCAACTGCCGAAAAAATTTTCTATTCTCTATTGTCTTCTGGCACTTTTCTATTCACTTCATCTCTCAATGACTAAGTTGGTACCCTTTCTCACAATGGGACAAAATCAAACATACTCAGATTTGTATAGCAATAATATATATTTTAAGGTATGATTATATTTAATCTACGACATCTTGCTATATCTATAGTTCATATAATATATATATATATATATATACGCTATATACAAAATATATCAGTTATTTTATGAATTAATATTGATTTTATAGATATACTTTTATTCTATTTAATGTTTATTTTATTTACTACATTGCTATATATAATTATGTAAATATATTTTAACATTTATTTATCCATTCTTGTAATTCATATTTGTAAAGCCAATTTCCCCATGGATAGTAAGTTTATTTATTTATTTATTTATTTATTTTAAAAAGAGCGAATAACAAAAGCATACTGAATTAACTGGAAATTGTGTACAAAGATTCCTAATGGAGGAATAAATAAATTATCCTGAATTACATTGAACGTGGTAAGATCAGAGTAATCAAAAAGTAAGTGTATCAGTAACGACTTCTAATCTATTTGAACGAATATGATGAGAATTTATCGCCTCATTAGCTGTCAAAAAAGAGACAATTGTGAGACATCAGAAGCATTCTTTCTATAGACCAAAGTTCCTGTCAGTATAACTCTTGTTTGATCATTTATATTTCCTTGGATAGATTACTGTGATTCGCTCCTTCATAACATTCCAAACTATCTCCTTCACAAATTGCAGCGCATACAAAACCATTCTGCTAGGATCATTCTAAGAAAAAAGGGCAAGAGATCATATTACACCCATGTTATTGTCACTTCACTGGCTACCTGTTGAATTAAGACTCAATTACAAAATTGCTGTTCTTTGCTGTAAATGTATCAACAAAACTGCTCCTTCATATTTATACAACCTTATTTCATAGTACTCTCATTCCAGAACTTTAAGATCTAGTGACCATCTCCGATTAATTGTTCCCAAAAAGGCTCCAAAAACTTTTCTGATAGGTCTTTTTCTCATGCTGCTCCTTCTATTTGGAACTCTCTTCCAATTTCCTTAAGAAAATGCAATACAGAAGTTACTTTTAAGACAAATATTAAGACTTATTTTATTAGGAAATATTTGATTAATTAAAACCAGTTTCCTTCTATGGATTGAGCATGTTTTGTGTACCTATGACCTGTTATTGTAGCTTTGATGTTTGTATTGAAAATGCGCCTAGAGCTGTTTGCATATGGAATAGGCGCGGTATAAATGATTGACATTATTATTATATTTTACAATTTATTTATAAAGGTTTTTTGCACCCCACTATTGCTGTTTTATTTATGCATATATAAACACCATCAAGGAAGCTCTATGACAAGTAAATACTACAGTTTCCCCCAAAAATTATGCAAATTATAAGTGTAAGTAAAATGACTACCAAAAACCCAGCTGTTGTCTTTTGTATATTTACATACACAGTGTGTAGGAATATCAAAGTCACTCTTTGCATAAATGAATATATTAATATTAATGCTAATGCATTGACTTTGACCAGATGCTGGAGACATGACATAAATATAAAATTCATATATTCATGAATTTGGAATGACAAAGATATCAATACAAACTTTGTCAAAAGGACGATTCAAAAAAAAAATTATAAACATTTATGTTTAAACGCGTTCTCACCTTCTATCACAACTAATAAAAATCTCTATGCTGATTAATCCACTATTACAATCAGACATCTGCCTTTTTTTCCTCTTCATGCACTTAGTTTATATCTTTTTTTAAAAAATGTTTTAAAAAGTGAAAAAAATATTAAAAGGTTAGACGTCTAGCTTCATTTCAGGATTTTTTTTTTAAATAGGCAAAAACGCACACAAGCACACACGCACACACACACATACATACACACAAACACACACACATACATACACACACACATACACATAGACACACGCTTACACACATCTCCATACAATGATGTCTCGAGGAAAGTTGGTAATCTAAATATCAAAGGAAGAAAAACAAATTGAAAAAAAAAAAATGAAGAGTTTCGATGGAAACAAAACACATTCAACACACAAAGAACCAGCCAAATTTCAATTTAATTGACCGGTGCCCTTTCAAACCGCCGCCAGACAACCAGTGTCTACTTTCAATAAAGGGTGTTGTCACCTGAATCTCTAGACCCTGTTCCTGTGAAAGGGTCTGTTGCTGCATCAGCTGTGATTCCAATTCACGGTTCTTTTCCAGCAGGGCCTTGCCCAGCTCTGCAGCCAATTGGAGATCTGAAACGACGATTTGGAAAAAAAAAAATAGTACAACTGGTGGTAATGACAAAGACAAAATATGAGCAAATGTCGTTGAAGCGCCGAGTGTCAATGCTTTCAAAAATAGATTAGATGCTGTGATGGAAAGTTATGTGCATAGTGTAGAAGTGCCTCCCATCCAAAATAGCTATGATCAAAAGATCAGTAGAGAAAGTGTAGTGTAGGCTAGCCCCTGATCACAAGATCATGTAGGGAAATGCATTAGATCAGTTGTGAACAAGACATTCAGTGACTGGAAAGACTCGGCGACAGGCCAGTGGCCTAATCAAGCGACGTCGATACCTTCTATTCTATATTCTATTCTATGAGTGGATGGGGAGAAGGAAAGGAGGAGGATGATGAAGACTAGATGGAGGAGCTGGGAGATTGAAGAGGAAAAGGTTAAAGAACTGGAAGAACGTGGAGAGGAGGAGGAAGAGGAATTGAAAAGAGATTGAGAAGAGGAAAGAGAAAAAACATTGGAGGAGAAGTTCTTGCAAAAAAACTTAGGGAAAGGAATGTGGTGGAGGCAGGGGGTGATTAGAAGAGGAACGGGGAGGAGGAGCACGCAGACAGAGAGAGAGAGAGAGAGAGAGAGAGAGAGAGAGAGAGAGAGAGAGAGGGAGAGAGAGAGAGAGAGAGAGAGAGAGAGAGAGAGAGAGTGAATGTTAAGGATAGAGGAAGGGAAGAGAACGAGGAAGAAGGGAGAAGTTAGGAAGATTCAGAAAAAGGGAAAGTTAGATAATATATGGGAGGAGAAATAGGTTGAAAAGAAGACAGAGTAACACTGTAGAGAGAGAGAGAGAGAGAGAGAGAGAGAGAGAGAGAGAGAGAGAGAGAGAGAGAGGAGATTTATGGTCCTTAGATGTTGAGCCACAGTATTAATTGTTGCACAAAGTCACGTTTTCAGATGCATGAACGACTCTTGACAGACTTGGTAAACTCTAAAGAAAACCACTGACAACTCAAACTTATAAAAACAAAAAACAATTTTAAAAAATAACAAACCAATTCCTACCATCCTCTTCGCTTTCCTGCCCATCGTCGTCTGCGCTTCCCATGAGTTTGATTAATATTGCCGATAAAGGATCCGACATGAATAGAAAAGTTTATTGTATATTTAAGTCAAACAACAGTAGCAGCAGCAATATCAATAATGACAATAATGTCACACACGTGGTGGCCTTGTACACATTTTAGCTGGAACATTAGTTTGGCGTTATCCAGTTTTAACAATAATATATCTAATCTGACCAATAATATTATCTCACTGATACAGACATGACTTTGAAGTCATGTAACGCTACCCATAATATAATTAATTTGTTTCTCGGTGATCACTTGATACTTGGATATCATTCACTGCTATCTAGAAAAAGTGCCTTGTAGAATCAACAACAAGAATGATGAAAAGCGTCGTCATTTTATCGGGGGGGGGGGGGGGGGGGGTTAAGCAGAGGGGGGGGGGGGGGGGGGGGGTGGAGGAGGACTATAAGACTCCTGCCTACCTATGGTGAAAGCCAATAATAAATTGCTACGGTTATTTGGATATGTAAAAAAAAAAATGAAGTATAATAAATCATATCATGTGAAACAATAAACAATCAGGCGAGGTTAATTACAGTTCAATAGAAATATTAAATAGGTCATGATATTTCTTCTCTCTCTCTCTCTCTCTCTCTCTCTCTCTCTCTCTCTCTCTCTCCTTCCCTCCTCTCCTCTCTTCCTCCTCTCTCTCTCTCTCTTCTCTCTCTCTCATCTCTCTTTCCTTCTCTCTCTCTCTCTCTCTCTCTCTCTCTCTCTCTCTCTCTCTCTCTCTCTCTCTCTCTCTCTCTCTCTCTCTCTCTCTCTCTTTCTTTCTTTCTTTTTTAATCCATGTAGAAAATCCTCACAATTACGAAGCAAAATATCATTTGTTATTGGTGGTTAATAATTCATAGTGACTTGTTAAGAAAGCCATCCACTCATCTCTCATTCGTCTTTATTGTTTCAAAAGGGAAACCCGAAACGTCCACATAATGTCTTCGTTAACAAAGTTGAAACTTCAATTCCATAAGACGATTGTTTATTTCTTCGAGCATCATTCAGCACTATTTAACATATGAATAAATAATTGAGCTTTATATAGCGCAATATCCACTAAATGTGCTCAAAGTGCTTTACAAGGGGTCCCTAGTCAACAGCAACATTTAACATGTAGGACGCGACATGACGCCTGTTAGGCGATATTACAATTTTTCGGACAAAGACAACGCTGTTAACTGCCAGGTACTCATTTTACACCTGAGTACGGTGAGAGAATGTGAGTTAAGAGCCTTTTCCAAGGACTCAACTATGCGCCGAGCGCGAGGCTCGAACCCAGGACCTTCCGATCCAAAAGTGAGTGTCATACCACTAGACCACATAGGCCAGACAACTGTATATCCATAGAATTAGAGAGGAAAACGACGCCCAACTCGACAGATAGTTTTTAACCTGGGATGTTATTTTCTTGCATTATTCGAATTGCTTTATATGGCGCAACATTTCATGAGCAAAACTTCCTCAGATTTTTATGAGAAAAATAGGGTATGGAGAAGTGCTAGATGAAAACAGAGAATAAAAAGTCAAGGGGTCGGTGCCAAACTCGGGATCCAATTGACACGACACCTCCGCCTGGCCGGGAGAGAGAGGACAGCGAACTGCCGCACAACCCGGCCAGGCGGAAGGTGACTTTTTATTCTCTGTTTTCATCTGGCACTTCTACATACCATATTTTTCTCATCATTATTGATACAAGTGGCCGCTCCACACTTTTTAAGATTTTTATCTCACTTTTCATAGTAGGCTGGAAATCGTTTGAGGAGTAAAAAAAATATATAATATAGAGATAAACAAAACGTGTACAAGAGTGTCATGAAAAAAAAGTGGTCGATATGAAGAGGTGACGCTGATCAGAGTTATAACTAGTCATCGTCTTATTCATTAAGCACCGTACTGAGAAAAACTGTACACAAGTCAGACCTGCCAACCTTCCCAGAACGAAAAGGTGTATTCTATGATTCTAAAAAATGTATCTTTTAGCAAAAAAGTGTATTTTGTCCGCATGTGTGGAAAATAAAAGTGCGCAAAATACAAAAAATTATATAAAAGCTAACATCAAACCCAAATAAAAATAAACTCTGATCTTCATCATTCAAACATTCGTTTGCGGCAATCACTAGTAATTACAAAATTATCGGTTTATCGAGAAACTAAAACTTAATGACCATTTTAAATCAGTATAAGGCTCAGAAATTGCAATCTCTAAGGATATTGCTTTTGAAACATGTTTTTGTTTTTATTGTAAGGGTTTTACGGCGCTTGCAACACATTAGGTTATATCAGCGCCAGTAAAAAGGAAGAAAATGGGATAGTAAAATGTTCTAGAATTACAATTAAAGCACCCAAAAGAAAGTAAGACAAAGGGGAACTAGGAACAAATATGGATCAGATGTAGATTCCAAGTGCATATCACCAATGTACTTAGTTTGAGATCACATATAAGTCTCATCCGGACACAAGCACAAAATCCAACAAAGAGGAATACACTCAAATGCTTACACTATATATTAAAATTAACAAATATAATAATACATAACAGAGAGATGATTTACAAGGGAAAAAAAATATCATCTCCCAAAACAATAACTATGCATTTGACTGTTTCCATCCCAGCCAGGATTCCAACCAGGGCCAGGACAAAACCAAGTAATCTCATTCCAAGACAAAGACAGAAAGCATGTTGGAAAACAGATATAAGGGGATAGAAGACACAGTATGTACCCCCCTGTCCACTATGGGAGGTCAGGAACCCCACCCAGGCTTTCGAATCACTGAAAGAAATGACCAAAAGACCCCAAATATGTTGGTAGTATTAATGCTAATGCCCGTAGAAGAGGAGATGCTGGTTGTAGCGATGGTGGTGATGGATGAAGTGATGTGGTGGTGGTGGTGGTTGTGGCAGTGACAATGCTGTGATGGTGGATGTAATTGTAACAGTGGTGATGCCATGGTGGCGATGGTTTGAGATGATGATGCTGATGTCCCAAATTAAGTTATGATGGTGATATACATCTGCCAGCCCAGTAAATCAGTTGAAGGTTATAAGATAAAATATTTGTGAGAGTGGTCTTCAATCTAATAGAGATGACAATTTGCAGCAGTGACAACATAATTCCACATACTAATACTATTACTGTTGGTCAAAAGGATGGGAAATTCACACATACCACAGACAGGTTAAATACTTCTGGAGGATTCATTTTGAACCATTTTGTTCCTAAAGCTGCCCAGTTGGTAATGAAAAAAAAATCACTCATACAAAATAATAAATCTTTAAAAAAGATTATTAATTTTTTTAAAACAAAATAAAGTAATTTTAAATTACAAAGGGAAATAATCCATTTATGTTTAAGCTTATCAGCAATATGGTTTTTAATTGAAAGCTTCATTGCCAAAGATGTTAGTTAAATTTAATTTTCACTTTAAATTTTCTATTTAACAAGTGGTAAAAGCTTAAATGTGGCCTGATGCCATTTAAAGTATAAAATAAGCTTAAATGCATAATTCTATGCAAATCCTCAAAAAGTTATGAGAAAAATATTGGTGAAAACCGGCAACATATAACTAACGGAAATGAAAACAATAGTATACTAACTGTGATGCATCATTCAGAAACACGGTCAACAACAACAAAAAAAAAGAAGAAAAGAAACACGGTCAACAATTGATGTATGACATGTTGTCATTTTCAACATCATTCATGCTTGAGAACAAAATATCAAAATATTACAACAACAAAAATCGTACTAAATCCTTTGGAATCGTATCCGCGTATTTGAGTCCAAAACTCGTACTAAAATACGATTAATCGTACAGGTTGGTAGGTCTGACAAGTAAAATTATTGATCAAATAGTCGAGTTTCATAATCTCTATATTAATCAATTTAATTAAATCTGACACCAAAACTCTATTAAAAAAAAAAAAAAAAAGAAAATAAGAAGAGATCACTCTAGCATGACAGGTGCCCTATCCCGAAACCGCACATAATTGTCTACCACTAAAATGGTCAGAGATGGCAAATATTTGTCTTATTAAAAACTTGATCCTAACTCCAATAACTACATTCTCGACTTATGAAGACAAAAAAAAATAATTTAAATAGTATGTGAGCACTGAATTCTCTGTCAATATCAACTTTGTTGAATATATTATCATATACACCAACAACTTATTCAGTACGAGATCCATTGCAAGCAAAACTAAAAACAAATGAAGCACTTCGACATCAAATCCCATATTTAAATGGTCAGAGATTGTAAACAAACAACATGGCTTATCAAACTCCTTTGACTGTGCTACAACGAGAAAAAAAATTTTTTTTAATTGGCCATCAATAAATTCACTTTATAACTCGATAGATTAAGATGAGCCCAAATCGACCAAAAAATTATTGAACATACGATTTCATAGAATTCTAAGGTTTTGACTTTGTAAAATTGGGAGAGGGGGGGGGTGTCATCTTAATCAATTGATAGAGAAATAAAAGATTAATGGCTAAACTGAAACAGGTGTGTTGCTATTCTACAAAAAATTTTGCCATACTCTGAAAAAATACAATTATAAAATTTTGGCCAGAAAAACGTCCTACAAATAAATATTGATCGATGAAAAATTACCCTGATCTCTTATCAAAAACTCTCTTCACAGAAGTCCCAGGTTTGAGGATTTTTGGTAAGATAAGGATCATTTTAATCGATCGATATTTAGAGAACGAATTTTTCAGGCCAAAATCTGTTAAAACGTGTTTTTGTTTCAGAGGACGACAGAATTCTCTTGGCTCCAACCCGGTTGGACCCTTGACACAACCCAAACTGATACTGATAAGAGATAACTCTGCCCTTCTCAAACTAAATACTTTTAGTTCATTGTGGCCACAATTCTTTTACTTCAAATATCGATTGATTAAGATGACCCCTGGCTTGCCTAGAAACTCTCAAACCCGAGACCTAAAAAAATAATCTCAGGTCTGAGTTTTCAGCGATTGGATGGTCATTTTAATATTCATCAATACTCAAAGATAACAGTTTTCTGGCCAAGATATGAAAAAGTGTTTTGCTAGAATAAGTAAGGAACAACAGAACATGATGTTGTGATGTCAAACAATAAGATTTACAACACATATAACGTCGTTTAACACGACTTACTCTACAAGTCATCGGGTTGAGGAGCATTTGACGAGATGGCCAAATTGTTGCTCTCATCATTCACCTAAATGATACAGTGGAATCCTGGTAAAGCCAACACCGGCAGACGAGAAAGATTGAATGAATTTCAGCAAGGTTTACTTTATCCATTAACGGGGATCCCGATATATATAGCTCCGTTAGTAGAGCACTCGCTTCACACACAAAGGGACCGAGATCGATCCTGGGTGAACTCGAGATTTTTTTCTGAACCCCCTGCCCATACAGCAGTGATTGGGTAGCTGGGTCTGCTAGATCTGGCGGAAAGTACTTTGCGATAGACTAGCGTCCTATCCAAAGGATAGCATGTAATTGCTATTGTCCGTTCCCTGCTATAGAAGCCGGGATAAACTCCGGGGCCATGGGTCTCATGGCTCTGAAGGACTACTTTTTTAAAATCCATTATCAGAACAGAAAATTTGCGACCAACAAGGGGTGTTGACTGAAAGCAGAAGTTGACCTTATGTATTATATATATTATCTATAAATGTATGAAATCCGTACGGAATGGGTCGTTGAACGATAATCATTTCTTTATTATATTCTTTCAACCTTCATTTATAAAATGATTGATTTAATAATTATTCAGTTTGGACGGCAAATGGGTATTCTGAAAAGTTTTGGAAAAAAAAAAGTTACCGTACTTGAAAGCCACTTTTTGTTTCATTAGAACTTTTTTTTATTTCAAGATAATTCATTATGTACATTAAAAGAGTTAACATGAATTACTGATACTGTGTGAAACCACACACACACATACACACATACACACATACACATACACACACACACAAACAAACAAACAAATATGTACAGTGTATATATGCATTTGTTTTGGTGTTTACCGTATAATTATATAATATATATATATATATATATATATATTGTGTGTGTGTGTGTGTGTGTGTGTTGTGTTGTATACGGGGAGAAGAGAGAGATGGGAGAGAGGGAGAAGACAGAGATTGAAAGAGATAATATATATATAATATATATAATATATATAGAGAGAGAAGAGAGAAGAAAGAGAGAGAGAGAGAGAGAGAGAGAGAGAGAGAGAGAGAGAGAGAGAGAGAGAGAAAGAGAGAGAGAGAGAGAGATTCTTTCGTTAGTCAATCCCAAAATTATAGGAAATCCATATCCAAATTCAGCGGGAGCCGCTATTTGCAGGACCAACTTTTATTACAGTGTGAGTGTATCTTTGTCTTTGCCTTTGAAATATGTGTCCCAATGAAGACTAAGCATATGGTAGACAATGCACAATTTACACAGTCTGAAGACGTACCGGCCATTAGTCAAGTTGGCAAAGATGGCCAGTCCGACAGACGTCCGACAGGGAGGACAAAGTTAATCATGTCCGTGCACTGCAGCGGATTTACTCCTATAATTTTATTGTAGGTGCTGTTAACCAGTTAACTGCCGTACTCTGGAAAATCACGTATTTAAAAATGTGGCCAGAAAACTCGTCCTTCAAAAAAACTCTCAAACCTGGGACTTCGCAAAGTCTCAGGTTTGAGAGCTTTTGCCCAGATGATGGTCATTTAAATCGATCGATATCTGAAGGATGAGTTGTTGTTTTGTTTTTTTCTTTTAGCAAAATTGTTAAATTTAAATACGTGTTTTTCCAGAGTACCGCAGTTAAAGGGTTAACCTCCTTGGTACAGTGACAATTAATATGTGCCATTGTCAGGACGGAATCCATGCTGCCCCTGTCAGAACGCTTTGTTGATTCACGTTAGTAATTGATGGGAATGCATTTTCTATTACATTGACAAATCGATTTGTTTTTCCTTTTACTTTGGCCAGAGTTGTCTTTGTCGAAAATTGTACAAGCACATAACAGGCTTTATGTCCCATCCTATTTATTACATTGTACGCTGTCCCATCGTGAGGAGGTTTTTCAAAAATTGTAAAGTGCTTAGAGTATGGTGTCCATTGTGGACAAACATTTTTTAAAATAGCACAATGAATCGACGGAGTTACTAATACGTGTAAAGAGCCAGGACCAATGCCCTCTATATATCTCTGATTGCTATGGCCAGAACCCAACGCCGATGACATACTTTGCTATACAAGATGGATTATAATGATTTTTAAAATTGGCCACATGTTACAATCACTAGGGGAGATAAGTTTAAGAATTATTTGTTGAAAGATGTAATTCGTCTATAAATATAAATCATTTGAAACTCCCGAATGTACAAAGTTGGACATGCCAAATGAATGTAAATAGAGTTAATTATACTACGAATATTGAATATGACACTATTTAATGTATTCCATATTTAATACATTCAATATTATCAACTAATTAACATTGAAAGTTGTTTATATAGGGCCTAATTATCTATGCATAAAAGTTACAAAAAGCATTTAAAGGTTTATAGAACCTATTAGCTTTTAAACGAAACGATACTATACGATATACTTTGCAAAGACATTTCTTTGCAATTACAATTCAAGAACAGGTTAAATTCAATGTCGCTTGACGTTATTCCAAGACGATACACGCAACCAAATCCAGACAGCAACAACAACAAAAGTATAGACTTGATCACGACTTCAATCAGTGCTCCAAATGACCAGTAACTATTTTTGTTTCATACAGATTACGAGCCGATACTATAAATAGAAAAGATGACATCAACATGACAAACATCGAGCTTTCTCAAAAATACTACCGTACTCTGACAAAACTCTTTTATTCTTTATTTATTTTTATTTTTTTTTTTTTGTTTTTTTTTTTTTGTTTTTTTTTTGGGACAGGGGAAAAAATATTGCTCCAAATATCGAAAGATTAAGATGTCGGTCAACTTGTCAAAGTCTAAAACCAGACTGCTTAAATCTAAGGCTTCTTTTTTTCCCTGAACGATCGACAGTTTGTTTTGTTTGCTTTTTTAATGGGTTTTCGTCAGAGTATGGCAGCATAGATAGCAGGGCTTCCAGATGGCCAACGTTCCTAGTGGCCAATTTCGACTTCAAAATTGGCCAAATAGAACCTCATGTGGTTAAAGACTATTAACACATTGACCCCCTAGACAATCCCCCCCCCCCCCTTTTTCCTGAAAAATTCGCCGGTTTTGATAAACAAAAGTCGACTAAACTATGGAGGAATAAAAGTTGTCTCGACTCAAAAAACAGAACACTGGGTGGCGATTTTGATCGACTGGTTGATTGATTGATTGGTCAATTGAGTGGATGATTGATTAATTATTGCGGAAAGAGTAATGAGCAAACAGCAGTGTCAAATGAAACATGGGATTGGGATGAACCAAAAATAACGTGGCCAGTGGACGAGAAGATGCAAAAATAACATGCTTAGGGGTGGAAGTGGAAGTGGAAGAGCCGACAGATGTAACACAACATGCCCAAGACACGTGTAAAATGTTGTCATTACGCCCATTTGAGCTTCAGCTCAACCTACACAGGTTATACCTAGTCCCATATTATATTATTATTATTGATGAGTAATGGGATTTTTCTCTATATGGTGATGGTGATGATGGTGATGAAGAAGAAGGAGAAGAAGAAGAAGAAGAAGAAGAAGAAGAAGAAGAAGAAGAAGAAGAAGAAGAAGAAGAAGAAGAAGAAGAAGAAGAGGGGGGGGGAGGATGAAAAGGAGGAGTAAAAAAATGAGGAGGAGGAAGAAGGGGGAGGGGGGAGGAGGAGGATAAGGAGGTTGGAGGAGTAGGGCAAAGGTGACAAGAGAGATGATGATGATGATGATGATGATGACGTACTGACTGATTGATTTACTGACTGACTGACGACAATGATAACATCAAAAGAGCCTATGTCATCTACCATCTGTGCAATGGATCGATTGACGGGCACCGCCGAGCCGATCACCAAATGAAACACAACTCGACGAGTTGGTAAATTTATTACCTACTAGAGATTAACCCTTTCCAGGCGTGGTTTGATTTCACTCGAACCTGACATTATTTCTCAGCATTTTCATGAAGACGTTAGGAACAGCGATGCGTCTCGGGCTTCATGAAAGTCAAAGCCCGAGCCACATCACTGAACCTGCGCTCTTGATGAACACGGAGAGTAGGAGGACCTTCAGTAGTAATTAAGATTTAAAATAAATGTATATCGGCGTTGAAAATAATAATAATAATAATAATAATAATAATAATAATAATAATAATAATAATAATAATAATAATAATAATAATAATAATAATAATAATAATAATAATAATAATAATGACGGTAACCCTCAGGCATGCGGCCCATAGAGCTGGGATTTATCTTAGTTTCTGAAACGTTAGACGGATCGGAGAGTAATAACTGCTTGTTAGCGTTTGGATAGGATGCTGGTATATCGCAAATTCCACCAGATCTAACAGACACAACTACCCAATAACTGATAACAGATAGAGAGAGAGAGAGAGAGAGAGAGAGAGAGAGAGAGAGAGAGAGAGAGAGAGAGAGAGGAAGAGAAAGAGAGGAGAGAGGGAAAAGAGAGAGAGGGGCGGAGAGAGAGGAACTGTTCACTGAAGGGATCTGGATATCTTTTCCTTTAATCGCCGTTAAAGCATTTTATTGAAAATTGATGGTAAACGTGTAGGTTTAGGATACAACGAAGATAAAAAGCATGACGACGGATTTTCTGCCACTCTCTCTCTCTCTCTCTCTCTCTCTCTCTCTCTCTCTCTCTCTCTCTCTCTCTCTCTCTCTCTCTCTCTCTCTCTTCTTTTTTTTTTTTCATTTTGGCCAGAAAAAGTTTCCTTCAGATGCAGATGCATAATGATTAAAATGGTTCTCAAATTGTCAACAACAAAAAATTCTCAAACCTGAGCCTCCATTAAAGTGTCAAGTTTAAGCCTTTTTTTATTTATTTTTTGACAAGTCGATGGTTGTTTGGATAGATTTGACGTACGTTTTCTGGCCAAATTGTAAAAATGTGTTTCGGAAGAGTGTGGATGTATGGATGTAAATAAATCTGACTATCAATAAATAGGAGGAGCGTTTAGTTACCAGTGTGAATTGCAACATGTGGACGCCAAAATGAACAGTAAGGACGTAGGTATTGGTAAACTCTATGTGGCACACCGGTGAGACGCGTCGATGAGTTATCGATTGTGTAAATGAGTGAATGAATGACTGGATGAATGAATGAATGAATGAATGAATGAATGAATGAATGAATGAATGAATGAATGAATGAAAGGATGAATGAATGGATGAATAAAGGAAGGAAGGAAGGAATGGATGAATGCAGGAGTTAATGAATGGATATATGAATGAATGAATGAATGAATGAATGAATGAATGAATGAATGAATGAATGAGTGAATGAATGAATGAGTGAGTGAATGAATGAATGAATGAATGAATGAATGAATGAATGAATGAATGAAATGGTGACTGAGGATGGATGCATGAAGGAATAAATGAATGAATATGAATGAATAAATGAATGAAGTGGTGAGTCACTGAATGAAGGAGAAATGAATGAATTAATTAATTAATTAATGAAAATACGAATTAATGAATTGATGAAGTTGTTATGCGAGAGAGAGCGAATGAATAATTGAAAAATAGCATCATTTTACAAACCCACGCTGCAAATAATTTACAAAATTGAACCATACAATTTGAAACCAGCGATTTGACATTTCTTCATTAAAAAGCGAACCCCTAACTTATTTGGATGTACTTTTTAAGCATTTTACCGTAATAGTGCAAAGTTAGTCCACTTGCTGGTATGCAAGAGACCAATATTTAATAGTCTCGAAACAAACAAGGCGACCGTAAAGGAATGGTGGGGGTGGAAGATGAATTTTAACAAATCAAAACAAGCAAACAACAATAAAACATATACAAAAACAACGACGACCACCACCACCACCACAACAGTAAAATCAGGCTGTCCAATCTTCATTTTCAATATGTCCATACATTGGCATAACCTACGCCGTTCTGAAAGAGGACCCGGTGTTTCTAAGTTTGTCAAATCCCAACAGTAAAAGATAAAGAAAGAAAGAAAGAAAGAAAGAAATGAGTAAATTAAATGTTTACACATCACTGGTTTTTATCCATACGAATAGCAAATGCATAATGCATACAGAAATATCATATCATTTAACAGGAGAACAAGATCACAAGCACAATCTGGTGAATAAAAGGGGGGACGTTCATTGTTAAGTCGATTTACAACGTTTTTTGTGGGGTTTTTTTCATCAAATGGGCACGAGGAGGAGTGTGTGCGTGTGTGTCGTATACATGTGTTATAAACAACCCCCAGCCGTAGACTGTTTTAATCAGGTGTAATGTCATGTTTTAATAATGTAGTTACAATTACACACAAAGAGGAATTACTCCTCCTTACATTGCATTCCATTGTAATAAGTTATGTAGGTTGGAAATGAGTGTAGCGCTAGTCGCAGCCTTCACCACAGAAGGTAATTGGAGTGTATTCAATTAGATTGTTTTACTATCTGATCTCTGTACATTAAGTGGGATATCCGAGAACGCCATAGTCATAGTCACTAAATGGCTGTCGTCAATACCAATACTATATCCAATGCATGGGGATCTGATGGTAAAATATCACCGTAAACTGATGACACATTAATGCTATATCTGGATGGGACGCCAGTCTATCACAAAGTACTTTCCACCAGGCCTGATAGATCCAGCTACTCCAT
>NC_088364.1:20517568-20565068 GCF_034508935.2 Berghia stephanieae
TTCTTCATTTTGGCTAGAAATAAATTACTTCAAATATTGATCGATTTGTTTTACCCCCAAAATATCAAATATCTACTTATAATTTTTTTTTTTTAATAAATTTTAAAGCACAAATTTTAAAAACTTGAGCTTTTATATAGCGCAATATCCACTTATTGTGCTCAAAGCATTTTACAAAGGGTCCCTGACCAACTGCAACACGTAACAAGTAAACGAGACATGATGCCTGACCGGCGATAATACAATTTTTTTCGGATAGAGACAATGCTGTTAACGGCCAGGTACTCATTTTACACCTGAGTACGGTGAGAGAATGTGAGTAAAGAGCCTTTTCCAAGGACTCAACTATATTCCGAGTGAGGCTCGAACCCAGGACTTTCCGATCCGAAAACGAGTGTCATACCACAAGACCACATAGCCACACAAATAGGTGTGACCTTTGAGTCCTGTGGTATGACACTGGCCCGCAGATCTGCAGGATCCGGGTTTGAGTTTGCTCTGTCACCGTAGTAGTTCTTCAGAGCCATAAGGCCCATGGGGATAGAGTTTATATCAGTTTCTATTAATGCTTTGCTTTTAGCCAAAAAAATCTCTCAACATTTCACCAATCAGATATAACATAACAACACACCTTGTGTAACCTTGAACGTTTAAGTCCGAGTAATACAATTTGGCGTGAACTACTTATAAAAATAGCTAGCTGGCTAAAAACAATAACAAAGAGTTGAATGAAGTCAATTTCGTTCTATCTATAATGTTAAAGAGAGAATAGCAATTGTTTGCTCCCCTTTTGGATATATTACGCTAGTCTATTGCAAAGTACTTTCCACCAGATCTGACAGATCCAGCTACCCAACCATTGTTAGGAGAACAATGGGGATCAGTAAAAAAAAATCTCAAATACTCCCAGGATTGTTATCGGTGCGAAGTAGCCAAGTCACCCTATTCCGCCTCCAAACGGGACACAATAGACTAAGAGGACATATGTTTACAAAGCTAGGTATTGGAACAACCCCTTATTGCCCATGTGGAACCGACCATGAAACCACTTTACATGTGCTTATGGATTGCCCATTATACAACGTGCAACGTTCAAACCACTGGGTCACCCCTACAACACTCAACACAAAGCTCTATGGTGAGGCTGAGGACCTAAAGCGGACCACAGACTTCATAGCAGATATCGGACTGCAGCCATAGATGTCCATCAGAGGAACGAAGAAGAAGAAGAAGAAGTTATCGGTGCCTTTAATTGTGAAGTGAGGGCTCTACCAACTGAGCTATTGGGACCCCTCTTCACTCCCACTGCATTCAGGCCTAAAATGAAAACATGACTAGTAACAGCTTTATCTTTGTCAAAATGTAATTTGTAATATTGCCTTGCATGCATCACGTATCGTCCTTCGTGTTCAATGTTACAGTTTGGCTAAGAACCCCTTGTAAAGCAATTTGAGAACATTTTAAAAAGCTGGCTTTTACTTAACACTTCATATAGCCAAGAAGACAGGATCAATTGTAATGACAGCATCATCATGCTTACATTCTGACATAAACCTCAGTAATTATCATAGCAATTTTTTCTATATATATAATTTCTATGGGTAATCAGAATGCATGTCAGTTGATCAAAACGATTTCAAACATGCAGAACGTAGTGAGAATTTTTCTCTGTCCAAGAAATCAAAAATATAAATATCCCTATTGAGAATTAATGGAATCATCCCGTCTTCAAATGAACAAATAGGTCTGTTAGTTATAAATGGCATCAAGCCTATCACCACCCATCTCCTTGCATAAGGTATTATGTTATACTTTAACCCTTTGACTTTGACCATCTTGGAGAACAACAAATAATTAATGGGAGCTCAGAAAGTGATCCAATGATTTATTTTCTTTTAATGCCACATTGATAGAAAGTGTATAATGGTGAAACGGGATTCGTGTGTTTCAATTCATTTGGTCTGTTTTCAGGAAAGGAGTGTTGACAGTTCACTATACATGTGTGGCCATTAGATATGATTACTCATTCTCTTCCCTATCACCATGACTACACACACATGAAATTTATTAAATGTTATTGAAAATGGGGAATAAAATTATAGGCAAACAACTGAAAGTGCGCTGTATATTGCTATTGTTATAATTACATCATTACATATGTTTGTAGTCTTGAGGTTGTTCTTATTATAAAAGCTGCACTTGGAACCTGTTAATTGGAATGCTGCTTAATTGGAACAATATCTGGGTAACAGTGCTGTTTCGTTAAGTGGTTTGCACTGCAATAATGATAATAAGGACTCTAAGCACTTCCTACTGATATGGTAGAGTGCTCAACAAATACAATGCAATACATACTAATAAGATTAAGATTAAGAGCTGTTTTTTTTTTTCAGGGCATAAATAGCTGGTTGGAGACAAATCACTTATTTCTACTTTTGAAAAAAAGTGTGACTCAGAGAATTTATCTCGAGAGGCTTTTCACTAAATGAGTCTACAAAATAATACTTATATACAGTAGGCTTTCATTACCATACACAGAAGGATTCTTGTCAAACCGCATCAGTTCAACTTCAAACTTAAAGACTTCATTTTTCATTTTTGTTGTGGTATTTAATAATTTAAATTTCAGACAATTTTCTTCCAAACAACGTCATTTTGGATTAAAGATACATTTTTGACTTGTCTTAATAAATAATTTGGTTGATCTGATGCATTTTGAGTCTAGAGTCTAAAGTCTGACGATAAGTTCGTGTTGTCAGTTTCAGTCAGTTGACCCGTGTTCTAATAACAAAAGATAAAGTCATGTCAATATCTTTATCTTTATCGGATTTATCGGGTTTGTTTTTGTTTACACATAAAGGAATGAAGGGATAGGTTACTTACTTTGCTCATACCAGTCTGCATCAACAGTTTCATCCTCACCAGCTTCAAAAATTTCGGATGAGGGTCGTGAACGAGACATCTTTCACTTTCCTCTCACTCTCAGTTGTTTTATTGATATTGTTTGCATCAGCTGTTTCTAAAAATTAAAGTAGACAGCGTTTGAGTTAGGATGTTAATAAAATAAAACGTATTTGCAGACAAGAGCATCCTATGCACGTTCACTAAATAACACGATAACTGTGTCACATTCTCATATCAATCGGCATTGCTCATATTTAAACCCTTAATTTTAATGTTCGTTGATGTTATTTTTTGTTGATTTATGATGATGATGTGACTAAGACTGTAATGCTGCTCATAGTATAATATTAGTTATCTAAATTGGAGACTTCCAGTTCGAATCTTTCATTTTCCGGATAATAAGTGATTCTCTGCATACTTTTCATATGCCTATACAACATGAGTTATACATCCATTAAAATAACGAAAGCGAAAATTCGTCTCCTTTTAAAAAGGGTCCAATAGCTCCGTTGAGTTGGTAGAGTACTTGAATCACAGGCAATAGTGGTCGAGATCGACCCCGGGTGAAGTCTATGTGGTCTAGTGGTATGACACTCGCTTTCGGATTGGAAGGTCCTGGGTTCGAGCCTCGCTCGGCGCATAGTTGAGTCCTTGGCAAGGAATTTACCCAATGGAAACCGTACGGTGCTCTTATTGGCTAACCAACCAGCGGCCTCGATGAGAAAAATATCCGCCATTTTGATGTTGGCTGGGAATCGCGTTACTATAGTAAACAAGCGCTGATCGGCCGTTCATGAAAACAAGTTGCTGCTCGCTCGTTTAACTCAAAATTATTCAAAACGATCTCTCTAAAATGATTCTATTAATGATTACGTCCGAGGCAAAAAGGAATATTGACAGGTCGACCGAAAGTTGAACTCGTGAGACGACAAACATCAATGCGAAGTGTAGCGAGAGTCAAGCTATTGTTTGTCTTGTCCTATTCTATATAGAGAAAAGGATAAATAGTATAGCCTCGTGTGTGAGTGGTTGCGTGTCATAGTCTTGTTTTTAAATTGTTTCTGTTGTTTATGTGTGTAGTGATGACTCTCTCACACTCAATTTCAATGCCGAAAGAGGAATTCCCGCACACAAGAAAGGGGAATTGGGGTGGTATTTGGCATACATATTGTATAGTATCTAGTTCTAAATAGATAACTGATTAGAATTATATTATGATATATAAACACAATGCCAAATACAATTCCGAAGTTTCCTTATTTCAAATGAAGTAAAGCTCCAAAACCTAATGGTAGTGATTGTAGTACTGAGTGTTAGTGATGTGATGTGGTGTTGGTGGTGGTTGTAGTTGTAGTAGTAATAGTGATGATGATGTGGTGGTGGTGATGATTGTAGTTGTAGTAGTAGTGGTAGTGATGATGATTGGTGGTGGTTGTAGTAGTAGTGGTAATGGTAATGATATGGTGGTGGTGGTGGTTGTAGTAGTAGTGGTCGTGATGATGATGTGGTGGTGGTGTTTGTAGTAGTAGTGGTAATGATGCGGCTATGTGGTCTAGTAGTATGACACTCGCTTCCGGATCGGAAGGTCCTTGGTTCGAGCCTCGCGCTCGGCGCATAGTTGAGTCCTTGGAAAAGGCTCTTTACTCACATTCTCTCACCGTACTCAGGTGTAAAATGAGTACCTGGCCGTTAACAGAGTTGTCTTTGTCCGAAAAATTGTAATATCGCCTAACAGGCGTCATGTCCCGTCTTACATGTTAAATGTTGACCAGGGACCCCTTGTAAAGCGCTTTGAGCACATTTAGTAGATATTGCACTATATAAAGCTCAATTTTAAAAAAAATATTTCAATGATGATGATATGGTGGTGGTGGTTGCAGTAGTAGTAGTGGTAGTGATGATAATGTGGTGGTGGTTGTAGTTGTAGTAGTAGTGATAGTGATGATGATGTGGTGGTGGTTGTAGTAGTAGTGGTAGTGATGATGATGTGGTTGTGGTGGTTGTAGTAGTAGTTGTAATGGTGATGATATAGTGGTAGTGGTGGTTGCAGTAGTAGTGGTAATGGTAATGATATGGTGGTAGTGGTGGTTGTAGTAGTAGTGGTAATGGTAATGATATGGTGGTGGTTGTAGTAGTAGTGGTCGTGATGACGATGTGGTTGTGGTGGTTGTGGTAGTGATGCTATTGTGGTGGTGGTTGTAGTAGTTGAGGTAGTGATGTGGTGGTGGTTGTAGTAGTAGTAGTAGTGGTGGTGGTGGTTGTGGTAGTAGTGGTAATGATGATGATATGGTGGTGGTGGTTGCAGTAGTAGTGGTAGTGATGACGATGTGGTTGTGGTGATTGTAGTAGTGGTAGTGATGATGATGTGCTGGTGGTGGTGTAGTAGTAGTGGTAGTGATAATGATGTGGGGCTGGTGGTTGTAGTAGTAGTGTTAGTGATGATATTGTGGTGGTGGTAGTAGTAGTAGATGATGTGGTGGTTGGAAAACACATTACAGGTTATTATAATACATGATTACACACATTCTCTAACTTCATTTTTTGACAGCTTCGTTGTGCCATAAATATACGCAACAGTTCTGAAACATTTTATTGTGGATTTTGATATTGTTTGTTGTTTTTCTTGTGTCGTTATGTTGACATAGATACCGAATGAATGGTAATTACTACATTCTCAGCCAACAACAAAATGGCGCTGAATGCTTTCATTGGTGGACACTTTTTAGGCTTCGTACGTATTCTCATTCGTTTAATTCTATGGTCCTTGGAGAAGGCTCTTTACTCACATTCTCTCATCGTACTCATGTATAAAATGAGTACCTAACCGTTAACATCATTGTCTCTGTCATGTCCCGTCCTACATGTTAACTGTTGATGTTGGCCAGGGACCCCTTGTAAGGCGCTTTGAGCACTTTTAGTGGATATTGCGCTCTATAAAAATCTAATTATTAAGCTCATTTTTTCAGTCGAGATTTTTTTCCTGTCAAACGATGCGAAAGGACACAATGCAACGAAATAGACTATACAATCCCGTGCATCTATGTATTGAGATGTCGATGGCACAATGTCATCACTGCCAATCATACACAAATTATTTAAAATCTATCACACCACATGAATCCCTGTCGATCGATCCGTTCAAACCTCCCGGTGCTGCTGTGTATGCAGAAAGCGCGTTGAAATGATTTGGGGTCTTCGATGTCTAAAAATGTGGTACTTTTGTTACATTCGCGTATTGTTCGATGGAAATAATTGTATTTGGAGCCTGGTGGAGTATCTCTCAATGAGACTGGGGTGTTGACCATCTCATTGTGTCAAGAACTGCCGTCACACATCCTACTGGTTCCGTCTGCGGCAATTTGTGTCAAATCTTGAAGCGACTCCCTGAATATTTTCAATGGTTTTTAGATCCTTCAACTTGTATGTATCCCATGCAATACAAACATACTCCAATATTGGTCTGACAAGTTGAAATATGCTTTTTTCTGGATATTGGTGTAGATTTCTCTCCATAAAATTTAGTGTTTTGAGTTTTTGCCACAATATGACGTATATGGGGTCCCACTGCAGAGATACCAAACCAAAGAAAGCTATACTTTTCACGTAATTCAGTTTTTGCTCTAGCATTTTATAATCACAGCTCACTATGTTTTTCTTGATGGAGACTGACATCACACAGCATTTTTCAGTATGGAAATTCATTTGCGATGTCTTTGACCATTTTATCTTATTATATATTTGGCAAATTTTATTTTTCATAACACGAAGGCTCTGGACAAATCGTCATCTAATTTTGCATGGTGTTTCCAATGACATGAAGATGGTTTTCGTGTAATATGAGTATGAGATTGATTAAACATGATGATGAATTTATCGAAAGTCAAATTTGTTTCGTCAAATCCCATCGAAAACAGACGCCATCATTTTTAGCACGTGGGTTGTGTTGTGTCAACCTTCCGGTTAGCGAGTATGACAATGTTGATGGGAGTACTTGCATTGACTCGATACCAGTTAGTGGTTCCTTAAATTATTTTGAATACAATCAATTTCTTGACATTTTGGTATGAACCAGTAAAATTTTGACATATCAAATCTAGGGATTTGTGACACACCCTCAAGCCCGCTCGGACAAATATAGCTGGTTGTTGTAAATAAAAGAATGAAGGAAGTTGACATTACTCTGTACTTTGTTATTGTTTTTTTTCGACCACTTATTTTGTGATTGGAGATCCCCCCAGAAAAATTGGTAGAGTACTCGCTTCATCCGCAAAGGGGAGCAAGATCGATTTCGGGTGCAGTCGAATTTTTTTCTGGACCCCCCCCCCCCTCCCCTGTCCACCCAGCAGCGAAAGGGTAGCTGGGTCTGTTAGATATGGCTGAAAGTACTTTGCGATAGACTGGCGTTCTATCCGAAGGATAGCAAGCAATTACTATTATCTGTTTCACGCTATAGAAACCGGATAAACACCGGCTCCATGGGCCTGCTTTTTACTTTTGTGATTAGTTCTCACTAGATTTGCTCAATCAAACTTTTAACGAGGCTACATATAGTTTTTGGCATGGTACGATTTTATTAGGCGTGCAGAATTAGTGAGTATTTTTATTAAACGCATACCATATTTGTTAATGCCGTGTAGTTTACTTAGCTTGGCACTAACTGTCATTGTTTACATTCGGATGACTGTCCGAGGGGCGTGGTTATGTTTCCCTTCCACTAGGTGTCTATTGCTTGTTTAATACATGTATGTTGTATTTTTCGATGGTATCCATTGCCTCTAATCAGTGACTTCTTACATAGTACTATCAGTAGACAATGCCTCTAATCCATCAGATCTTTGTAATACAGAGACGCTTGTCATGTCTTTCCGTTTTGTTGATATAATTTGTATTTCCAAAAACGATTGGTAATAGCCCCATTATTCTTCCCTCTATGATCAAGGTCAAGCATATTATTGACACAATGTTGAAGTTCGATTCTTAGTCCTTAGTGCATGTTATATTGGAGAATCCCGTATTCATGTGTAGTTTTGCTTTGTTGTAGCGCCTGTGTTTTTGAATTATTAATAGTTTAATTTTCGGTGTGATCCATGGCAAGTGAGATTTTCCATTGATGGAGAATATGTTTGTCCATTAAGGCGTTGAAAAGTATTCCCAATTTATATTTACGTCGTTATTGCAAGCTTGGCTTACGAAAAGAGACTAACGGCGTTCATGTCTCCTTTGTCATAATTTAATATGGTTCTTCTGGGAGTCTTTGGTTTGATTTTGGTTTTTAAAGTCAAGTCGCACAAAACAACATCGCGATCACTCATGTCCGGTGCAGTAGAGCCTGATTGTACGAGGTTGGAACCACAGACTACCGTCCTGTGTTATCTATGGTCGGGACACTTTACGAACGAAGTTCGTTGGCATGAGATTGAATTCGAACACGATTTCTAACATTAGTTCATTTACCTCCCTTATATGTTTTTTTGTTGTTTTTTTTTTTTTTGTTTTTGTTTTTTTTTTTTGATCCTTTGAATGTTTTTCCTAATTGATATGACAAGTAAAGTCCCCACATTGAATAATATTAAATATGCGAGCTGTTCCTCATTCATATGTAAATTGCTGCGAGGGATTTGTGAAGTTATTTCAATATTTCAGTTCCACTTGATGGTTGACGATAAAAGCTAAGCACAAGACCTTGTATTTGATAGACACTATTGACTTGGATGTCTTTTTAAAATATTATCTTTTTGTATGAGTATCGCTCAATCAACATACAGTTCATAGATTTTTTTTAAAATGTCAATTAAATTATATTGTATTAAAACTAATCGAATAAACATTAAGTGATTTTATTGTTGATTCTAAAATGTAAAATAAAGTACATTTTGCCCCCGAAATCAACCGATAACTGCGATCCGAAGACCCATAGTCACATAGGTACCTGCATATCACCCGGAGCAAACAACCCACACAGATCCCGAGCATCTCTCACACATTTAACACAGTTGATTGAAAAAAAAAAAAAAAGCAGTGTTGTCAAGCAGCGCGATGCTTTTCCTGTATCAGTATGTCAAAATAATGTGAGAAATACTCCCTGGCCTATTTGTATCTTTGGCACATACAAACAAAGGGTGTAGCTCCGGTACAGGAAATAAATAGTCATAGGGACGCAGTGGAATATGGTAGGAAATAGCCTGATTGGTTAATGCTTAGTAACGGGCGAACCATCAATTCTAAAAGCATTTTTATTTTCAAACCTGTTTATTTTTATGTTGGCTCAAGGTGCGGTGGGAGATGATGATGATGATGATGATGCTGTTGTTGTGGTGGGTTTTCTCGCTTTTGTTGATCTGAAATTTGAATAGGGACGTAGACTAGTCGTTTTCATCGTCGTTTGTGATGTTGCTGTTGTTGTTGCTCTTAAAAACCAACGTGCCAGTTAGTTGACAGTTTGTAGGGACCGCGTCTTAATGAGTTCGTTAATTAGTTTGCTTGATTGATTACCCCCCCCCCCCCCCCCCCTCCGCCTTTTCACCCATCCACCAAACACCCCTTTATCCTATTTCATTAAAATGATATCAAAATCTCGGCGCTGCTCTCTGACAATAAGTGTGTGTAGGCTATCTGTGTGTGTTGTAAAGTTGTTTTTCGCTCGTTTTGGAAACTCCCGAGACGAATCAAACCTTACGTTAACAAAACACGTTTTTTAATTTTTGGACAGGCATTATTTTGTTGTGTAAAGATCGATGAATAACAGGATGGCCCTCAACTTGGCAATTATTCTTTAAGAACTAAAATTCTTTGACAGGTTGAGGGTCATCTAAATTATTGGATACTTGAAGCAAAAAATTTACGGGTAAAATTAACATTTAAAAAGTCATTTTGTCAGTGTACAGCAACAGAATACGTAAACAAAAAGGTTCAAGGTCCAACATTTCTTGACGGTCTGTTTAGTTTCTCTCGGGCCGAAGCGACCAAAAGATACTATTTTTAGAAGGCCCTGCTCGCGCCCGTTACCTATAAGATAAAAATAGAAACTGACATAATGGTTTTGTTAGGTGTGAGGGTTGTGGGTAAATTTTCTGATGCAATCGTCAACCGACTAGTGAAAATATTATGTCGCTACAAAGTATAATTCCCAATATCAACAACAATTTTAACTAAAAAAAAATTTTAAGAATTTCTTAACTGGTTAAAATATAGATATTAAGTACTTTTAGTTGTAAAAACTTTCCGAATGGATATGTAACTTCTGCATGTCTTTGTTATTTAATACTTGTGCGTATGAATAAATGACTTTTCCTATTGCCACAAGGGCGTTTGTTGGACCAACAGATTCTATTATTCATTTCCTGCTAAACATTGAAGTGACAAGACGTAAACCATTTGTGATCGGAAAAATGTCCGCTTAAGTGACAACAAAACCCTTCGCCCACAGGGCACCAAGCGAAAAAAAATGGCGTAAGTAGATGAAAGTCGGACATTGTATAATTATGATTTTTTTACTTTAATTCTTTATATTTTTGTAATTTTAGAAGAACTTGGGGCCAGCTTGTGGTTGTCATGGAATGTTGAATAAATGAAAATGGCGGCCGTTGGAGTTGGAGCACGAGTCAATTCGAGGCGAGGCCTTCCGAAAGCTCCTCGTGTTAATGGGAACAACCCAAATATTCCCTCAACTAAAACTAAGAAAAAATAAAATCGAGTGCGTTTAACTAACACCAATAATTATAATCAATATGAAAAAAAAAACATTAATAAACGGAAGTCACATTTTCAATTGAAATTGATCCATGATTTTGTCTTTCTCAACTTTCTCGTCAAAAATAAAACGGGTTTAAACTTCATGTTGCTAGTTGCTACAATCGTAATTTTGATTTGCATTTTATGCAACTATCAATAATTAAATATTTTTTTAAAAACCCAATAAACAAGCAAAAACCATATGGACTATTCAGACAGTCTGAATCAGTGATGATAAAATACTTTTCCGCGGAAATCCGCGGTTTTCTTTCCTTTCCTCGGTTTTCCTCCTCAGATCCTCGATCCGCGGATATTTCCTTCATTTCCTCCTTTTACTTTTTTTTTATATAATAAATCTTTAAAAAATACCTCCTTTTTAAAAAATATATATAGAGAGAGGTGGGCCTTTGGCCTACCAACCTCCGCTGCACGTCCAACTCGCCTTGAGCATGCATTCACGTAAAATATAAAGATTTTTTTTTTAAAACCTACCTCTGTTTCAAAAACTAGCATCTTTCAACTTTCTAAGAAACATTTTGATTTTTCAGAACTTTAGTTCGTTAAAAAATACCGGCCAATCTGACCCGTTGAGTCGAATGAAAACGAAATTTTGTTGTTTACACGGTTCAAAGGAAATGCCTTAAATAAGCTTTCATGGACTTCCTGTGTTGTTTTTACAGTGTCATGTGACCGTTTTGAGAAATTTGTCGTCTGCTACAACTAATTAGACCGGTAGGGGGTAGATATTTTCTTTGGTGCAGAGAAAAAGTGAGTATTATTTCTTGGACTTGTAGAGAGGCCTAGGGTCCACCAGCAGTCAAGTTTATTGAATAAAAGAAAAAAGCCTTTTTACTGCACTAATGCACCAAATTGCATACCTATCTATGGACACTTTGTTCCGTATCTTTTTCCCAATAAACTTTTTTAAAAACCTGGGGCCAGGGTTGCTAGTTTGGCCTCCTGGTGGCCAAATTTGCCTTTTCCCAAGCCATTTGGCCTCCCAAAATTTGGTTTGGCCACTTGGCCTCCTGTAACCAACTTTTTGGCTTCCTCTGACTTTCCCCGTTATATCGTTTTACTCTGGTACCGGTAAAACTTATTTTATTTGGCAATCTAAATATCTAAATTAGGCACTTTGATAACTCCAGTCCAGTGGCCGCCGATAGGCTCACTGTAAGGTGAAACTCGTTTTTTGGAACTTTATTTTTGACCCTTTACCGTGTTGGTCACCTTGGCGTTATCTGTGAACCTATGTGACTAATTTTGGTATCATTATAAAGGGCACAAAACAAGCTTTCCAACGGCGTATTTCATTCTCAATTCCTGATTGTATTTCTCAGAAAACTTATGTAATAAAAATTTATACATTTTTGAATTATAAGAACTTTATAAATTATGGATACATTTTAATTATACTTCATACATCGATAGACAATTAATTGAAGAGCATCTCTGCCAAATTTCATCAAAATTGATACACTCGCTCATTATTTTATTTTTCCCGCCACCAACCCCACTTTTTAGGACAAAAACCTCATATTTTTTTCCATTTTCATTTATCCTTATTTTTTCCATACTTTCCATACATGAAAATGATTTATATGAAAATAAAGCTTATTTTCTGACCTTTAAAATGATATCTAACACTTGACATGTATTTTTTAATTGAAACAAAATTACTGAAAACAATAAGTGGGCCATGTTGACTGCAAGACTCAAAATTTCCCGATCGCCGCGAGATGCTGGTTTTGAGGCAGCAGTGAGATCACAGATTCTCTCTGTAAAGTTGACAAAAAATTTCAGTAGAAAAATATAAATAACTCTGGAACCGTAGGTCGTAGAGAAACAAATAAGGTATCAAATTTTATGTTTTTTCAAGTCCCATCCCCCTGAGTCAAATCAAGATATTTTGAGTTTGAAAATTTTATCAAAGTGCCTATCTAAATGCAACACGTGCTAACGCCACAGATTGCATTTGCTAATGCTTCTATATATATGAATTTTCCTTATCCTATCTAAATTGTTTAACAAATCTAAAGAGTTTTCGCGAGGCTAAGGTGGGTTTGGTGGTATTTGGGCTCCTGCCGAGGAATCTGGCCTCTTGCTATAGCTAGTTTGGTCTCTTACTCAAAAATGATCTGGCAACCCTGCCTGGCTAGGCGGTACCTTGATAACAGAAACGATACCCACACGATTTCGCGAGGTATTAATCATGAAAACAATTAGGATATAATTTCAACACAACTTTTGAAATTCATCAAGGATTGTCCATTACCGAATGTTTTTTGATAGAAAACAAATGCATCTTCAAATCTAAACTGCTTTTGACGGTAAGCGGTAAGTTTTTTATTTATTTTTCGGTCCAAACGAATGATTTATCCTGGTATAGAAGCTAAGTATTGGTAACACCGGCGCAGCTCTCTATAAAAAAAATTTCCTCCTTTTACTGGACTCCGGGCGTTTAAAGTACTCAAAAGAAATCATCCTGCCTACTTTCCTGTGGTGTAAGAATGTTCTAGGTGAGTTTTCCGTTTTTCCGAGACTTTTCCTCCTTTTTGACTTTTTGTGAGTATCATCACTGCTGAATAATCAGAATCAGATGATTGCAATTGCGCATTGGAATTTTGAGTCCGAATAGCCAGGGGAGACTATTCAGGAGTCCGAATAGCTTGCAGCCGTAAATAAACGCGGTGAAAACATAGGCTACAAATTGAAAGAAATGCTATCTAGCACGAGGAGATTTTGGAAGGCCTGAATTCAATACCATGATGAGCTATTATCTTCCCCCCCCCCCCCCCCCCCCCCCCCCCCCCACGATCAAAAGTTGTAGATATTGACTTTTAATAATGAATGTTATCGTAACAAACACCAAACCAAACGGGTAATTCCTCCCGAAGAAAATAGACCTATCTAGATCATTAAAATCCTTTCATAAGCAAAAAAATGAATGGGATCTTTTTGAGACCTCTCTCTCGTTAAGTCCTAAAATTTGGTTCGAGCCACTGGCCATATATATCAGCTCACCGCTGGAGTGCCAAATGGACTTTTTCCAAAGCAGTTGTACCTAGTAAGAGTACTGGTACAGGAGGTATAAAATGTGTTTTTTTTCGTCTTCAGTTCTAACGTCCAATTGTCTTAGTCTTTGTGTGTGCATCACTTCTCGCATCTCACAATATTTAAGATTGATTTTTCTTACTATATTCACAAAGCATTCTGACAGTCATGGAAAACACTTTTAAAATTTTAAAAATCCATGGCAAGAGAGTAAATTCATTTTTCAAGAACTTAGAATGTTTTTTGCTTGCCAATAATAAAATATCCAACTTTGACGTTGTGTAACTAAACACCAAAAAGATTTATCATATTGGTGAAACATTTTTACAGCAGTGTCTAGATAAATGAAATATAACAAGAGTTGAACCACACAATTTTTTAAACTAAATCTCCAGTCCGTTGAAATTCCCCTAAAACAATCGCGAAAACACATAATATTGCACATTGGCAGAAGAATTTAATTAGGAGCAAAATGCTTAAAGGAATAAATATCCCTCAATATAATGCTGATATAAGAAAAATATCTCGTGTTAAAGGAAACTGGACCTGCTTAAATAATCAATATTTCCTTCTCAAAATTCAACATGAAATCATGAATGATAAGCAGTTTTTTAACCAGCAGCATAAGATAATAAATCCACCTCTAAATAGAAAATCGTATAATCCCAAGACATCACGACATCATCCATGCCTGCTTTCACTTCCATGCTATTTATGGACGTCTGGGAATTATATTGCTTGGTTTTGCCTGGCCCTCTCTGGGACTCTTAACCGAAAGGGTACAGTAAAATTTATTATTCCTTTCAAGGAAGATGACTTTTTCCACTGTAGATCGTCTCTTTGCTATTAAGGGTACCGATATATCAGTTGCCGTTAGAGTGCTTCCCTCTTATACAGGATTTTTCATTGCTGTACAGTTTAAAACAGCATTTTTCTACCTTTATTGCTCATTTTTTTTTTGT
The DNA here is from genome assembly GCF_034508935.2 of Berghia stephanieae. Classification (NCBI taxonomy): domain Eukaryota; kingdom Metazoa; phylum Mollusca; class Gastropoda; order Nudibranchia; family Aeolidiidae; genus Berghia; species Berghia stephanieae. The sequence goes on from NC_088364.1 coordinate 20,532,220, forward strand.
TGAAGCTAAGTTTTTTAATGGCCAAGGTATTAATGTTTGGATAACCCAGTTTAAAAATAGTCCCTTTTCTTGACACAAAATGGGTTTTTTTCTGCAACAAAAATGGTTTATTGTGGTACCTATATTTACTAATCATATTTAGTTTTTTCATGTCCCCTTAGAATGATCCAAATTCAATTTCTGGTTTTTGTTTTTGAAAACATTTTTCTCCTTTTAGAGTTGTTTGTGAGCATTTATCAAGAACTAAGATTTGACTGGCTCACTAAGACACTTCTACTTCTAGCCTTTACCAGATTTATTACAGTAGAACCAGTACGGAAATAGCGAGTTCGACGGGTCCACTCCTGATTACTCGCTATTTCCGAGTTCTCGCTATTCCCGAGTTGCCAGGAAAGGTTATAATATTGCTGGTTATTCCCCTCAGTGTGTAATTCGAGTAAAAGCCGTCGCCCCTATTTCAATTTCTTCACAGAAGTGGCAGAATGCTTGGTTTTTTGTTCTTTTTTGTATTATTTTTTTTTTCAAGTAAAATCATGACTAGAAAAATAACAAGAACATAGAAGTGTGTGTGTGCGTGTGCGCACGAGTGTTTGTATGCACTCGACATGTTTGATGAGGTAAGCAAGCGCATCACTCAATCACTGACCCATTGAAATAATGGTTCCACACTCCCCTCTCTCGCTGATCGTGTCGTTCGTTAACGATGCTACTCGCTGACCGATGCTGCGAAGTGAGGCATGTTGACATGTGCTTACCTCGCGCGTCGCGTGGCACCACATTGGGTGAATAATTGACCCCCAATACACACACGCACACAAACCCAACCCCCACCCAAATTTGTTTCGCCTATTATGTACTACTACAGACTAGGCTACTATGTAATATTACTCGTAACGAAAAATAAAAGAAAAGAGGCTAGTCTAAAAATATTTAAATTGCCATTGTCTCTTGTTTTGCTTTACTTCGTTCGCAGTCCTAGGCTGGGGCAGGAAATGCTCGTTATTTCCGAGTTGACCTCTTTTTCATAATCGCTACTTTCATGCTAATTTTATTGACTCAAATAAGGGGGAAAAAACGGGGATTTAGATTTTCCTCCCTATTTACGAGTACGTTACTTTCATGTTCTACTGTATATCTTACATGATTTGTCAATTGCATTTGACATTTTCTCTTTCCCAGACCACAAGATGTTTTCCCAGCTACGGCTTATACCAAAATCATCATTGAATTTGAATTAGACAACCAAATAAAAAGTGAACATGGAAATGTGGATGGATTTGAACTCAGGCGCCGATTGGGGGTTGGAACTCTTAAACCAACCAAACGACCTGTTCGGTGACCTTAAAGATGTCGGTCACCTCAAAGGTGACATGGATCTTGCATGCAAGCCCGGAGATGCAGTCAAACAAATGGTTTATTCTCCACAATCTGAAGGTGCGAAATAGATAAGCATTGTTTTGTTTTTTTATGGAATTAATTGTACATGAGCAGGGATGATACTGATATTACCAGACCTGCCAACCAGTACGATTAATCGTAGTTTAGTACGATTTTTGGACCCCGAATACGCGGATACGATTTTCGTGGATTTAATACGATTTTTTAAAAGATATGTGATGTGAATGATATTGATGATGCATTGATACACACGTGTCGTGTCGCACACCAACCGTTGTTTCTGGATGAATGATGCATCACATTTAATACTATGGTTATCATTTCAGTTGCTTATATGATGCCGGTTTTCACCAATATTTTTCTCATACCATTTTGAGGATTTGCATAGGATTATGCATAGAAGCTTGTTTTATACTCTCAGACCACATTTGAACTTTTGCCACTTATTAAATAGAAAATTCTAAGTGAAAATTTAGTTGAACCAATATCTTTGACTTTGAAGCCTTCAATTAAAAACTGTATTGCTAATTAACTTAAACATAAATGGGTTATTTCCCTTTATAACAACTAAAATTGCTCTATTTTGATTTATAAAATTTATAATGATCTTTTTTTCCTTAATTATTTTGTACGAGTCTTGAACTACAAAGTGGGCAGCTTTAGTAACAGTATTTGGTTCAAAATGAATTCTCCATAACCGTTTTAGAAGTATTTAACTTGTCTTTGCATATTACATACTTAGGAATTTCCCATCATTTGACCTAAGTAATAGTATTAGTAGGATGTGGTAGCAAAAGTAGTAGTAGTTAGTAGTAGTAGGAGGAGGAGGAGTGAATGCTCAAAAAAAAAAAAAAGAGAGAGAGAGATGGATGGATCATTAGATAACATATATGGAAAATATCTTGCCACTGTTGCAAAATGTCATGTATTGAATTGGAAGACCACTTTCCCAAATATTATATCTCAAAACTTACTCATAACTGATTTACTGGGCTAGCAGATATCACCATCACAAGTTCATTTGGTACATAGCATCATCCCCACATCCGTCATGGCATCACCACTTCTACAACCGCCATCACAGCATTGTCACTGCCACAACCACCACCACAGCCACCACAGTTTCATCGTCATCACCACCACCAGTAGAGCACCATCGCTACAATAGCCACCACTTCTTCCACTGACACTAGCATCAATACTACGTACATGTTTGGGGTCTTTTGGTCATTTCTTTGAGTGTTTCGAAAGCAATTTCCTTAGATATTGCAATTTCTAAGCCTTATGCTAATTTAAAATGGTCACTGAGTTTTAGTTTCTTGATAAATCGATAATTTTGTAATCACTAGAGATTGCTTGAATGATGAAGATCAGAGTTTATTTAGATTTGGGTCTGGTGTTAGCTTTTCTATAAATTTGTGTATAGTGCGCACTTTTTTTCCACTCAAAATACACTTTTTAGGATCATAGAATGCACTTTTTATCCTGGGAAGGTTGGCAGGTCTGTATTACACATTTCTTGTGCCATCATGCTCTACTAAAAAGTCATCTCTCAAATCTTGTTTTAATGCTGAGCAATTCCAGTCCATTCCTCTTTTCTTCATCCTCATTGATCTCTTTCCTTACCCTCTGTCCGGAACTTTTAACAAGTTAATACATGTTCTTTTTGTGAGTACCATTGCAATACTTCAGGGTTCTAAGATCAAGTGATTATAAAACAAACTTAATGAAATTAGCATAAAAGAATTTAGTGTAGCACAGAAATCTTGAATAAGTGGGGACCAGGGCTATTAATTTGATATTTCGCTTTGAGTATTGTATAGAATGTTAGGGAGGTTATTGTGTTTTGTTTTGGTAACACGTCATAATAACTTGGAGGGTTTAGTGCGTCTTGTCCAATTCAGAGGTGGGATAAGGTTATATTTTGTGTGTGCTGAACACTTGTTTAGTTTTAGCTATTGATCTTGGGGTTTAATTTTGTGTTCCTTAAGGTTATATTAAAGTTAGTCATGTCTGGAATGTCCATTGCTTTAAATCATATGTATTTTCTCATTTCAGGGGGGCCTCTGGACTTCGAGTGGATGGAATCTGGTGATTTGGGTTCTTTCCTCGATTCATTAGATAATGGGCAGGATGGGCTTTCACCGCAGGACAGTTTGTTTGATTGCTCTCAGGAGTTAGGTTTCAAAGACAATATTTCTGTCCTTGATGGACAAACCAAAATTTTCTCTTCAACAGAAAGTGGCAGCTCTGAAGTTTTCAGTCAAGGACTTACTCCACCAGATTCACCAGAGCAGGTCACTCCTATCATAACGTTAGATCCAGAGGTTGGTGATCAATTTTGGATGTTAAAGTCAGAAGACATTTCTGCTTCTGTTCCAGCTCAAAATCTTTTTATTTCTTTAGAGGACTGCAAAACTGTTTCAGAACAATCTTCCATTGTGATTCAAACACCTATTGATCTTCTGGATGATCAAAGTGACTTGCAGCCAGAATTGTTCAGTACCAGCTCGGATATTTTTGCTTTGTCATTTCCTTCTTCAGATTCAGATATAAAATCAGAACTAGTGGATGCGACTGACAGTGCTGACAGTTTTATTTACTCATATTCTTCAGATGATGGATCAAGCATTCTATCACCATCTGAAAGTTCTTCCCCAAGACCTAGTATTGACAGTCTGATTCAGTCGAGTCCCGAGTTATATAAAGTTATTGCAACCCCGTCTGATCTGTCTGCACGGTTTTCACCCTACAGCAAATCCAAGGGTGAAAGGAAAGTAAAGGGTGGTTTGAAATCAAAGTCTAAACCAGAGAGGCCACAACCAGAACCGGTTCCTGAAGAACATTTCCCCAGCAATTTGGGGAAAAAAGAACGGAAAAAACTTCAGAACAAGAATGCTGCAATCAGGTACCGTCAGAAGAAGAAAGCAGAAGTTGAGTGCATAGCGACAGAAGTGCAAGGTCTTGAGGACAGGAACCACGAGCTAAAGACAAAAGTAGATGATTTACAAAGGGAGGTCAAGTATATGAAAAGCCTCATGGAAGATATTTACAAGGCTAAGGGTTTACTCAAATAGTTCTGAAATGAGGGGGGGGGGGGGTAGCTACTTACAGGTATTGTGAGATTATAGACATTTTGTCTTATAACCCGATAGCATTGAAGGTAATATTTTAGATATGTTCTTTTTTTATAATTTTGGCACAAATATTCATTCTATCAAGACATCATTTTACTTTAGAAAGTACCTACCATATATCTAGGCAATTTGATATTGTACATAGTTTTTATAAATAGCAATTGTCATGTATTTTTATAAAATAATCCCTCAAGTTATGCTGAATTACTTTGGTCAATATTCTATGGTATGATTGTGGCAATGTTTTTTTTTTTCTTTTATTTCTTTTCTGTTGTTTGGAAGATTTAATCCAATTGGCAGTCATGTTGATTGATTGATTTAGATTACACAACGTTTGGGGGGGGCAATCTTGGTATTTTACCATTCGGAAAAAGTTATTTATGGTTATGAGACTGTCACAAAGTGCGCACGTAAACCGTATGCTTATGTAGCGCAGTTTGCAACCTTGTTTATGTGTGCTATATTCAAGCTACGACATCGATCAATAACCAAACACAATACGTTGATAAAGGTTTTGAAGCTAAATGAAGATATATTTTATTACAATATAACAAAGATATTATGAGATATGAAGATGAAATGATAGATGTAATAAGTATGAAATCAAATAGATGGATGACAATTTGATGGAGGTGATGTGATGATGAATATGATATGAAAGCGATATGACAATATATAATTAAATCAATTATCAATACTTTACCAAACCGCTACCACATCAGACAATCTCACAGATAGGTTGCAACCATCACAGTCATACAGGCAACTAATAATTAACTAACTAACTAAACACAATCCAGACGTGTAGAAGAAAGCCAAAAGAGTGTTCTTGATATTCAACAAAACTGTAAGGTTGTTCTAATATTGTTAATTTGTCTCTTCTTGAAATTGTTCTGGTTTCACAGTATTCATAAACAGATCGTTTCTCAATGTTCTGATATTAAAATAAGCAAATGGTTCTTCACAGGTAACTTATAAAACAGGCGAATGTTCAGTTTCTATTAGTGTCAAGCTATGAGTGTATAGCCTACAGTTGGCTTGTTAAAGCCCAGCCTCCAACGGCTCATTCACTTTAAAGAAAGAAAATGATTTTGTTATAATATGATAATCATACGAATATAACTATCTATATTCGAACTCACTTAATATGTGAGTAAATATTATTTTACTTTAACAAATCAATTTATTAATGTTGATTAATATTGCTTTACTTTGTAGATATGAAATAATAATGCTTTATAGCAAGAAAAGCTTATTTTCTTTACAACACGAATATATTACACAATTAATTTCATTATCTGATTAATTAATTGAGAATCAAAATTTAAAGTGATATTATGATATTGATATCAAAACACAATCGTAATTGTAATCACAACATATTATTCAAAAATCTCACCAGAGCCGAACAGATTATAGAAATCACAAATTAAGTCTACACAAGACTTTAATCAAACTCTACACAAGAGTTATAACGCAACTTGATTCAGCTCAAACTTTGAGCACCACAAAGTCTACAGAAGACTTAAATCACACTCTACACAAGAGTTAACACAAAACGTGTTTCAGCTTGAACTTTGAGCACTACAAAGTCTACACAAGACTTAATCCAACTCTACACAAGAGTTAAAACAAATGAGCCTAAAAGACTCCGCTGTGGTTATCGTTTAGAGACTATGAGCCTAAAAGACTCCGCTGCCTGGTCTCTTTTGAGACAATGAGCCTAAAAGACTCCGCTGAGTGGTCTGAAGAAACTGCTCAAAACTCTGGCATTTATAGGCAAAAATCAAGCAAACGACGCAAAATTCTACCCACACAAATGGATGTTAGTCATATCCGTAAACAACTCAAATTCAATAAAAACTCTCCCAGATTCCACAATCGTGGACAACAACCACCCATCCTGATACCGGACATCCTCATATCAAGGATAAATAATTTCGTCAACCCCATAGTTACGAGATATCAATCAAGCCGTACAATAACAAAGTCACTCCCGTAGAATACGGGGATCCTACTTTGCTTATAAGTTTACGGAGAAAACAAGATTGATGCCTTTCTCACAATAACACCCACACTACATAGTTTAATTCAAACTTCCGGCCATAGGTGCATGATCTGATACGACCCGTATCAACATAAGAAGGGTTGTTCCGGAGGGATTACAATAACAACAACAACTAATACTGCGACGACGTACATCCCGTCGTGAACTGCTGCCTACACAGAAGCATTTTGTTACAGAGACTTTTGTCAACTACACATGTATTTTGAAATGACATTTTAAAACATACTTATAGAAGATAATGCATTAAAAAAAAAAATTTTTGTTGTGTAGGAAGGATAAAAAATATATAAATTTGTTTGATGCTTGTCATATCTGACCCCGCGTTTTTTTTTTTTTGAGAAAAAAAAAAAATTAAAAATTTTGCAGAAGAATACCTATATGTAAATTTTTCCAAAATTTTGCAGATTTCTAAATATGTTGTATCACACCTGACTACTATCTACACGCAACCCATGTAATGAAATATCCCAGCTGAATTACGCGATTTCATACTCTAAATTATGGGACAAAAGGTGACACATTTTGCCAGAAATTATGCTGATTTGGAAATGGGTACAAAGCTGGGGAAAACAATTATAGTAAAAAGTATCACCGCGGGAATGCAGATTTTGCTGTTGCAATGCAAATCAGAAAATTTTCCCTAATTTTGCGGCCGCAATCTGTGAAAAAAAAACGCTGGGCCAGTCATATGGTTGTTCTAACAAATCAAATTGTACTGAACGAATTGTGTGATTGTACTCTTTTCTGAATGGTTGGCCTCTGAGTGTGGCCTTTTGTCCACCCGTGGTGTGCAGGGAATGGTCGAATCCATGGCTGACTGGGAGGAAGACAGTGGAATTTATAGTTTTTTGGAGATATTTTTTCCCCCATAAATCATCTCTTGTGTATTTTTTAATTATTTTTTTCTGAATATTTCACGGTTTGAAAGCATTTGAGTGTTGTTCTTCTGAGTGAAATTATGTGCTTGTGTCTGGATGACTTTTAGGCGATCTCAAACTAAGTACACTGTCATACATTTTCTTATAGTTATAAATCCAGAATTTTTTGACTATCCCATTTTCTTCCTTTTTAATTTTTACTGGCGCTGAAATGGCTGATCTACATATGTTGCAAACACCTTAAAACCCTTAAATATAATAAACTAAACAATAGTTTGACTAAGTCTATAAAATTTTAAAATACAAAGATTACCAAAGGTCACCTCAGCTTTGTTCATGGACCAAATGTCTTGATGTAGTGACTGATTTTCATCTCATTCATGAGGTTTTTTTCTCCTGTCACACTTCACTGTGTACAGGATTTTTTTTCCCCTCAATATATTAATCATCATTCATGATTCATACTCTATATTATATGGTGTGTATATATATATATATAAATTGGTAATGTTTATCTTAATCTCTGGGACCTTTTGTGTAAATTTTGTTTTTCACTCCGTACTTCAAGAGTGTTATAAAAATTTGGAGAAAGGAAATAAAAGATTTTTTATGATTATATTGCCGAGACCACATCCTCTCCATCTTTTACTGGCAATAAGAAATATCAACTTGACTTTCTAGATCACTGGCATCATTGTACAAATTCTTCTCTTTATATCAAATTTATAAAAGTGCTCAACAAAGGGTCCCTGGCAAACAGCATTACTCATATGAGAAAGAGACCTATAAGGCCGTATAATAATACTATTTATTTTGATGCGGCTATGATGTGTCAGCTGCTCATTTCACACCTGGGTATAAAATGGGTGGGGATCCTGACCTCCCATAGCGGGCAGGGAGGTACATACTGTGTCTTCTATCCCCTTATGTCTGTTTTCCAACATGCTTTCTGTCTTTGTCTTGGAATGAGATTACTTAGTTTTTTTCCCCTGCCTGGGAGGGAAACAGTCGAATGCATAGTTATTGTTTTGGGAGATGATATTTTTTTCCTTGTATCTCTCTGGTACTGGTATGTATTATTATATGTGTTATTTTTAATGTATAATGTTAGCATTTGAGTGTGTTCCTCTTTGTCGGATTTTGTTCTTGTGTCCGGATGAGACTTATAGGTGATCTCAAACTAAGTACATGGGTGGTATGCTCTTGGAATCTACATCTGATCCCTATTTGTTCCCAGTTCCCCTTAGTATTACTTTCTCTTGGGTGCTTCAAATCTAATTCTAGAACTTTTTACTATCCCATTTTCTTCCTTTTTACTGGCGCTGATATAACCTAAATGTGTTGCAAGCGCCGTAAAACCCTTAAAAACAAAACAAAAAACACCTGGGTATGGTGGGAGAATGTGAGTAAAGAGCTTTTCCAATGACTCAACTTTGCACTGCTCTCTTTTGTTACAATCCGATTTCAGTCTTAAGTGTTGAAGATGAGAGTGATAATGTGTATTTGTTATATATTGTGGGTGTGAACAATTTTGATACATATAGGAAATTTCAGACTGATAATTTTTTGAAAAATCTGCCCCCTGGCCTGATTGGAATTGATCACATTGATTATATAATAACGGATATTAAATCTTTGTTCAAAATCGTATTTACCTTTTTTTTCTTCAATTTTTTCATAATCAAAGATCGACTTATGGTCTCCCAATGTCAGTGGAGATGTCATTATTGCTGCATCTTCTATCCCCCTGTATGTTTTCTTTTTCCAGTTTCCATTTCCAGGCAGCTTTATGTCCTTATCTTTTTACTATCCCATTTTCTGGCGCTGATATGACCTTAATGTGTTGCAAGCGCCGTAAAACCCTTTTAAACATAAAAACAAAAACATGTCCTTATCTTGAATGACTGGGTGGGGTATCAAATGGCTGAGAATGAGTCACACTTGGAGGTGTGAAGACCATACGACACTACTACTACTACTGGGTGGGGTTCCGACCTCCCATAGTGGCCAGGGAGGAACTTGCTGTCTTCTCCCTGTACCCGTTTTTCAATTGCTTTCTGTCTGTCTTGGAATGAGATTACTTGTTTTTGTCCTGACCTTGGCTGGGAGGTAAACAGTTGAATGTAGTTTTTTGGGAGATATTTTTTACCTTGTAAATCATCTCACTATTCTCACTGCCACCCATTACCTCCTCTTGCTGGTGAAGAAACCTGGGAATGGGGACTTCTCCCCCTGTTTCGAGGAGTCGATGTCCCTCCGGGGATTGAATTCGTCCAAACCGACTTCCATCTCGTACTACTACTACTATTAGTAGGGACCGTTCACAATTGACGTCAACCAGGGGGAGGTCTCGCAAAACTTGATATGCTATAATTAGGTACCACAATAGACGTCATTTTTGTGGCAGAAAAACAACCTATATAGTTTGCGTCACGCGTCGAGCAAAGGATTGTTTTTAAACCGGGTCATTCAACCGTTGATACATCGGCCATTAAAGTTAAAGAGCGTACAGTAATAAAGTTGGTATCATCGGAAAGAGGAAAGTTTCAGCTTTATTCCTATACCAGATCAACAATATAAAATGGGCATTTAAGGGAGGAAAATGCCGTTTTAAAACTTTACTACAGCAGCGGAAAAACCCGACATATTCCTGACTGATATAAAATTTGATCCGAATCCGAGTCCGTTTTAATGAAGGTTGTTTAATTTTAATGACCGAAGTATCGCATTTTAAATATAAAAAAGCCCACCAAATCCTTGTTTTCAGCTTTGGGTGTTATCGGATTTTTTACACCTCATTGTCTGGGTGGGGATCCTGACCTCCCATAGTGGACAGGGAGGTACATACTACTATGTCTTCTGTCCCCTTATATCTGTTTTCCAACATGCTTTCTGTCTTTGTCTTGGAATGAGATTACTTGGTTTTGTCCTGGCCCTGGCCAGAGTTCCTTGGCTGGGACTGGGAGGGAAACAGTCGAATGTACAGTTAGTTTTGGGAGATGATTTTTTTTCCCTTGTAAATCATCTCTCTGTTATGCACTCTTATGTTTTATTTATGTATTATATATGATTTGTAAAACATTTGAGTGTATTCCTCTTACTCTTAGGGAGCGTTCACATATTATGTCAACACTTTGAGGGGGAGGGGGGGGGGGGTCTGCCAAATGTTGACAAGTGTTGACATGGGGGGGGGGGGGGGGGGGGTTCATACCCAAGATTATGTCATCAAAAATTTGGTTATAAAATAGAAGAAAAACACTGTAAAAGTTGAAGCGGATTAGTAACATATACGTTATTCGAATAGGACATCCGTCTTCACAAATTACTTTTTACCAGATCAGGTGATCCACTTACACCTATTCACTGCTGGGTGGACAGGGGGCCCCCGAAAAAAAAATGTGGCTGCGATGGGAATCAACTTGAGTTATCAGGTCTTCAGCCACGCTCTAACAACTGAACTACCCTAAACATGTCTACATCTTCAAAATGGACTTCTTTTTTTTTGTTAACATCGTGTAATGCTGGCTACCAGTATTGAACAGAGACAAAGAGGTATATATCAAATTTCACACCTTTTGGCACTCAGTTGTTTTTACCTCTTTTACCTCTTTTCCTCTGTTCAATCTGGGTGGGGATCCTGACCTCCCATAACGGGCAGGGAGGTACACACTGTGTCTTCTATCCCCTTATATCTGTTTTCCAACATGCTTTCTGTCTTTGTCTTGGAATGAGATTACTTAGTTTTTTTCCTGGCCCTGGTCGGAGTCCTGGCTGGGAGGGAAACAGTCAAATGCATAGTTATTGTTTTGGGAGATGATATTGTTTTCCTTGTAAATCATCTCTCTGTTATGTATTAGTGTATTTGTTATTTTTTAATGTATAATGTAAGCATTTGAGTGTGTTCCTCTTTGTTGGATTTTGTTCTTGTGTCCGGATGAGACTTATAGGTGATCTCAAACTAAGTACATTGGTGGTATGCTCTTGGAATCTACATCTGATCCCTATTTGTTCCCAGTTCCCCTATTTTCTCTTGGATGCTTCAATTGTAATTCTAGAACTTTTTACTATCCCATTTTCTTCCTTTTTACTGGCGCTGATATAACCTAAATGTGTTGCAAGCGCCGTACAACCCTTAAAAACAAAAACAACCTCTGTTCAATAGCCACTAGTGCGGGGCGGTCCTTGGCAAGTTTTAAGGACCACGGTCCTACGGTCCTTGGGAAATGAAGACCGCAAGGACCGGTCCTTTTCGACATTGAACATTCCTGAGAGACTGTTGGAAATTCGAACCGGTTTGACCTTTGAGACCATGGGATCGTTCATTCTTGAACCGTTAAAGACCGCTACACGATGAAAACCGTGGTCTACAGGAGTAAAACACACGGAGTAGTCACACTCATTTCAAATTGTAACCTAATTAGAGAAGAGGGGTGATGCCTTCTTTATTTGCTCACCGTACTTCATTGTTACTTCGATAATTTAATAAAATTTGAAATTTATCCCCATTAACGGAGATAATAGCATCGCCCAAGGCGTTGATCGAGTTGTTCGTGGCGTTGATACACACACGCAACTCCTACCCCCCCCCCCCCCCCACACACACACACACACACACACACATTAGAGGGCAGCGAGCATTGAAGAGTAAGAGAGAGACGTGAAGTTATAATAAGAGGGGGTGGATGAGGTAATAAGAGGGGTCGATGGTGACTTTTCGCCAGATCTAACAAACTCAGCTACCCATTCATTGCTGAGTAGACAGGGATTCAGAAAAAAATCGACTGCACCCGGGATCGATCTCTGGCCCTTTGCGTATAAAGAGAGTGCTCTATCAACTGAGCTATCGGGGTCCCCAAATATTCTATTGGACTTTTTTAAAATTCAGACGTTATAACTGGGTTTTTTGGAAGGAAGAAACTAATGAAACTCATATTATTTGATTAGTAAAAACACCAACGAAATTTTAATATTATTGTATTATTTTAAATGACAACACTGCGATAGAAAGGAGTGGTGACAAGAGATGGACAAAAGAAAACAAAAAATCGGATTTGCTACTTGCTAGGTTCGACACACACACACACAAACACACACATCTTTAGTAGTCACATACATTTCAAACAATAACCCATTAGAGAAGAGGGGTCATGCCTTCACCATAGATCATTATCATTGCAATCATTATGGTGTAGTAAATTTTGAAATTTACCCCGTATAATGGAATCGTCCAAGGCGTGCGCCTCCTGTTCCCCCCATCTCACACACGAAAGGGCGGTTTGCGGAGTGGAGGTTGGTGGTCGTCTGCCTGTATGGTCGTCTGTGTCGTTTAGTGTATGGCAAAGGGGGTGGGTGCGATTAATTAAGTGGGATGGGTGGTGATTGGTGGAAGATAGGCAACCGAAGCAACGAATCGCTGGGGCAGGGTTGCCAGTTTGGCATTTTAAATGCCAGATTCCAAAAATCTGGCATTTTTGAAAACCGTTTGGCATTAGAAAAATCATTTGGCATTTGGCATTTTCTTTTCTTGTATATTATACTTCAAATGACACCTTTTCTTAATTATTTCTAAACGCGTAAAAACAAACATCTTCACATTTCTTTTTCATTCTTAAAATCCAACCGTGGTGTAGTGGTTTAGCACTCCACTTAGTAGTCAGTAGGTAAATAATTACCCCAACAGGAAATTTAGTATAATTCAAAAAAAAAAAAAATAAAATAAAAGAAAAAGAAAAGAAAACACGCAAGCCACCAGGATATGATAGTAAATTGTCTATCAAAAGTGAGTAGTTTTCTTAGTGGGGGTGGGAGTCAACAGACTTTGGCATCTTTTTGAGTGTTTTGGCATTTTTTGAGTCTTCCCCTGGCATTTTGTTGAAAAATAATCTGGCAACCCTGCGCTGGGGAAGTAGTAGGCTATGGCGCGAGACCGTAGGACCGTGGTCCTTGCAAGGACCGCCCCGCACTAGTTGAAAGGTGATAAGAAGTGAGGACCGCCGCCGATCTTCCCCTATGGGACCGGTCTTCGGTTCACAGCTAAAAGACCGTCGGACCGCGGTCTAGACCGGTCTTCAGCGCGGCACTAATAGCCACCATCACATGACTTTCACGAAAAATAGTCCATTTTGATGATGTCATCATATTGGGGGGGGGGGGGGGGGGTTCAAGTCAGTGATGACAATTGATGACATGGGGGGGGGGGGGGGGGGGGGGGGGGGGGGGGGGGGGGGGGGGGGGGGGTCTAAAAATGCCAATTTTTTGTTGACATAATATGTGAACGCAGTGGCGGTTCTAGCCTATTTATAGTGGTGGGGCAAAGGTGATTCGGTCATATATATATATATATATATATATATATATATATATATATATATATATATATATATATATATTTTTTTTTTTTTTTAATTTTTTTTTTTTTGTTTGTTTTTTTTTTTTTTGTTTTTTTTTTTTTGTTCACCTTAAAAAAAAATATTTCAACACAAATAATCACATTCACAATGAAATGACAATACCAGTAGATTTTAATTATACCAAACGTAATAAAAAATGAATCACGAAAGAGAATACAACAAAAAATAAAGCGATGAGACATAATGCGACAACACCTTGACAATACAAGTCCATTTCGTTCACTCGAAAAATTAAAGAGATGCTTTAATCCCTCAACGGCGAGATTAATATTTCTGTTATATTACTGGTTTTCAGTAGTACGTAGTAACTTTAAAGTTTTAATCGAGAAGCAACAACAGCGATATGACTCGAGTTTCATTCAGAGCTCAAATTGCATCATTTTTACTGCTCTCTTGGTGGTTAGAATGATTGTGCCGGTGGTGGTAGTGGTTGGAATATTGGTAGCGGTGGTGGTGGTGGAGGAGGAGGAGGAAGAAGAGGAAGAGGAGACGGTGAGGGAGGATGTAATTATGATAGTGGTTTTGGTGGTACTGTTGGTTAGAATGATAGTTGTGGAGACGATGACGGAAATTATATGATGATGTTGATATTGTTTTTATTGCTATTGTAGTACTTGTTGTTAATGTTAATGTTGTTGTTGTTGTTGTTGTTGTTGTTAATGATGATGATGATGATTATGATGACAACGACGATGTCGTCGACAATGATGATTACTATACGATATTACAAAGTTTATTCAATCTTAGGCTTTCGCCAATAAATCATACAATTTGATGACAACATACATGAAAGTGGAAAAAAATGATAAATGGAACCAAACAATAAACTGATACCATTAATAACCACACACAAAAAATCAAAAAACAATCGTAATCCCACCAATACGTACAATAATAATAATAATAATGATAATAATAATAATTATTATTATAATAATAATAATAATAATAAATAATAATAATAATAATAATAATAATAATAATAATAATAATAATAAATAATAATAATAATAATAACAAATGATAATAATAACAATAATAGTATTACCATCATCATTACTACCACCACCATCATTATTACGTTTGCAATCAGTTTTTCTCGTTTTTTTAAAAATTTGATACCTATAATAGACGAAAATTCCGGTGATTTTGTTAAAGGGTAGTTAAAATATCTAGGATTTTATTAATCCTGAAAACTACGATTTTTATTTTCCTATTTCAAGTAGGCAGGTCTGCTATGACAAGTATCAGTTCCATAGTAAAAAAAAAAAGACAAACAAAAACAAAGTTTATTTAATCTTAGGCTGTCGCCAATAATTCATACAATACAATTAAGACAAAACAATGCTACCAATCTCTCCTCATGCATTCGTTAGACTATGACAATAACGACCGTGTTATCTTTACTCCTTACCCAACCAACCCCTAGCTTCCCGCCTCTTCATCACGAACTATCTTATGTATGTATTAGCTACAGGACGGGCAAGTACGGAATCTGCCCACCCTTCCTTTAAACGTCTTTATTTCCTCTATAACTTAGAATTCAACTCTCTCTTTTCTCAGAAGAGTATTTCTCGTATACTAATTCAAGTGTTGAGAAAACCAAACTGGTGGTTGTATTTTATACATTTATTTAGTCTTGACTTTTGAATAAAAATGTTTTGTTTTATTAAAGGAAATACAATAGAAAATTACATTGTTTTGAAAAAATATTTGTCTGGCAATAAAAATACAGCGGTAATTACTTTAAGAATTGGAGAAAAAAGAACTAACAAATTAATTTGTTAAAGAAAAACAAAACCAAAAAAAAAAAAAAATCAAATAAAACAATTTTAATAAATGAGTTTTGAGAAGCACTAAGGAAAACGAGAAAAAAAATAATTTAAATGGATAAACAAATATATAAAAACAACACAAGTTAATACTAAATTGATATATTAGTAAATTAATAAATTAAATTCACTACTGAAACCTTCCCAATGTCATTACATCAATGGTACCAGCACAAGTAAGGCAATAAATAAGAAAAAGTACGTTTGCCAAAATCTCTATTTAATTTAGTGTTCACTGGTTTATAAGGTGGGCTCATTTGAATTAGCCCGACCTAGTACTAGAGAGGCCAGACAACAAAATCGGAGTTCACTGTCAGGCGACAAGACGATGAGATGACGATGTGGGCGGAGTGGAGTGGTTTGAGGGGTGTGGGGGGGGGGGGGGGGTTGATAAAAAGAACAGGAGCCTATCCTGGTTTATGTATTACGGGGTGCATGGTGATTCTCAATCTATCAAAGATACACACACATTGATTTCAGTACGAAGTATCAAGTTTAAGTACTAACTTTTGAAATTATCTAATTTAAATTAGATTATTTAGGACCTGGTAATACGGCATATAACTTGAAAAAACAGGCTGGTATTTGCCCACCCTGCCCATTATTACCAGCCGTCCCTGTGTGAACGCTCCCTTAGTGGGGACCTGTGCTTGTGTCTGGATGAGACTTTTAGGTTATCTCGTGTGCTCTTGGAATCTACATCTGTTCCCTTTTGAACCAATTCCCCTTTGTCTGCCTTATTCTTGGATGCTTTAATTGTAATTCTAGCACTTATAACTATCCCATTTTTTCCCTTTTTACTGGCGCTGATATGACCTTAGTGTGTTGCAAGCGCCGTAAAACCCTCAAAAACAAAACAAAACACCTCATTGTAGTTTGTAACAGCACTTAAAATGCCGTGAGAATGAGATCTCAAATTATTGACAAAAAGAAAAGAGTTCACGAAAACCACATGAATATTTTTATTAAAGTACCTTCATAGTTTATGTTGTAGATAGTTTAAAACAAAATGAATAAGATGAATGTTATTTTAATTGATAACTATAACTCGGGTCGGTAAGGGAGCGTTCACATATTATGTCAACAAAAAATTGGCATTTTTAGACCCCCCCCCCCCCCATGTCATCAATTGTCATCATTGACTTGACCCCCCCCCCCCCCCCCAATATGATGACATCATCAAATTGGACTATTTTTCGTGAAAGTCATGTGATGGTGGCTATTGAAAAGAGGTAAAAACAACTGAGTGCCAAAAGGTGTGAAATTTGATATATACCTCTTTGTCTCTGTTCGATACTGGTAGCCAGCATTACACGATGTTAACAAAAAAAAAAAAAGTCCATTTTGAAGATGTAGACATGTTTAGGGTAGTTCAGTTGTTAGAGCGTGGCTGAAGACCTGACAACTCAAGTTGATTCCCATCGCAGCCACATTTTTTTTCGGGGGCCCCCTGTCCACCCAGCAGTGAATAGGTGTAGGTGGATCACCTGATCTGGTAAAAAGTAATTTGTGAAGACTGATGTCCTATCCGAATAATAACATATATGTTACTAATCCGCTTCACGTCACGGAAACCCTATTGTAGACATGTTTGTATGCTACTGAAAAAAATAACACAATGAAATGGGTGTTGAGGTAAACTTCAAACATTCTAATTTATTATGAGCTTTACTGATTTTCTAAGGTGTAGTGACATAGGACATCCTTTTCTACTGTTCATCTGGGACATTTCTATTTCAAACAATAGTTTGTATGCTACTCAAAAATTTTATTCCTTCACTTAATCGAATGTGAATAGCTTGATTCAGTTATCCACTGTTCCTATTAACCTCTTCTACTTCCATTAATTCTATTTACTGAATGCCTTATACTCAGGCCACCTATCTAAGGTTAGTGACAAGGACATCAATTGTACACTGGGCTGTCATCTGGGACATTTCAATTTCCAACATAAAGTTTATAGACTCAAAATGCAATCCTTCATTCAACCTCGGACTTGATATGATTCAGTTTCCAATGTTCTTGCTCACAATATTCTTCGCTGATTGTCTCTTCACTCATGTCCCACATTTTCTGGACAATGCTCTTTCATTGCAACAATGTGGAATAAAAGGTGCATTTGACATTTTCGCTTTTTCAGAAGCTATCCCTTCCAGTCGTATTTTCAGAGATGGCAATGTCATCTAGCAGTGTTTGATTTGAAGAAAACAACTTTGAATAATTTTGCAAACTTTCCTGTGCTTGTTTTTTCTGACATGCATACAATGGAGATTGCTGTGTGGACAAAATCGTATCCGAAAAATCCACCGTTCACCTCTTCTGATGAGCCTCTCCCATTGTATTATTCACCCTATTAATCTATTAAAAAATACAACTTTGCTTCTCTCATTCAACTTTTACAGTGTTTTTCCTGTGTGTTTTATCTATTTGATAACCAATTTGATGTAATTGGGTATGAACCCCCCCCCCTCGCTCCCAGTCAACCTTAATTGCAGACCCCCCCCCCCCCCCCCCCCCAAAGTGTTGACATAATATGTGAACGCTCCCTAAGTGGGTATGTTTTAACGATGGATTGGAACAGCCTAAATAAACCCCTCATTTTTCCGGTTTTTATTAACGTGTAATCTTTTTTGGATGACTTTCTAGCCTTGGTTTTCATTGAACGACGTTTGGTTTTTATCAATGTATACATGTAATTTTTTTCAAATCTGGGTTGTCTCTCGATGTTTATTGCTAAACAAAAAACACGGTACGAATTTATACACACACTCTCCACTCATGGCGGCCATGTTGTTGCTATGACAAAATGATTGTTTGACCTCGTTAGAACTGAAGTAGATTTTTACGGTCGAATGTGTAATGTCGTTTTTAAAACAATTGCATAGGAATACCCACTTACTTGTAGTATATAAATAGAAAAAAGACACACAATGATTCGTCCCAATGTGTTAGAAAATTGAAAAAAGCATTGCTATTGTTTATTTTATTTGGGAAAAGCGGTACTTGTAATGGTGATAAGATTGGAGAAATAAGACTTCGAAGTTCCACTTCGTTGTCTAACAGTTTTGTTTTCTCTTTCTGATGCTTTCATGATAGTGACAGACTATGTATAGGAACAATAAGAGTTACTAGTGGATATTGAAGCAATATATCTGTAGAAGTTAAATAATAATTCTTTACGCCATTAAAACTGCATCAAAATGGATAATAGGATGACGTGTATTTGTTTTTGTTTGTATGTTTTTGTTTTAAATCGGGAAGAGATGTAAATTTAAGACGAGAAAAGAAGCAAATAAAGAGATTTTTTTTTTCAGTTTTGGTTTTGGTGAGATTTGCGATGCCTCAATTCGTAAAATACTCGCCTCATAAGCAAAGGGACGTTAATCATAATTAATCGGGTGACTAGGTCTTTAGGGTGTATGTGGCGGAAAGTACTTTATTTCAGACTAGCGTCCTATCTTAAGCGTAGGAGTTCATTCAGTAACACAAATCTGGATACAGTCACACATCACAGACCTTAAGGCGCTAAAAGACTTTGGGATGGTAGGGGGTTGAGGGCGCAAAAGACACACCTGCTGGGCACAAGCGCATGATTCCGTATTAGAGGAAAGCACTCAACTGCCAACGTATATATCGATACCTCCTAATAACATACAAAGAGACGATTTACAGTTGAAAAATCATCCCCCATTATAGTATAGGAATAATACATTTTACTGCACCCTGTCGGTTAAGGATCCCAGAGAGGGCCAAGGCAAAACCAAGCAATATAATTACCAGACAAGTCCATAAAGTAGAATGGAAGTGAAAACAAACGTTGCGGAAGTAAAAACATGATGTCTTGACATCATAGGGGTTTCTTAAGAGGTTGATTTATTATTTTATTCTGCTGGTTCGAACAGTATGCTTATCATTCATGTCTGAAAAAAATTGGATCTCTTCCCTGGAGTACTCTCTACCCGTTGACGTGAATTACATGTCATATTGTATGATCATTATGTTAATATAGTATATGGAATATGCTATTTCGTCATGCTGGAGGCCAAAACATTTACTTTCGCGAGTGTTTTGGGGAATTTTCAACAGACTGTAGATTTAGGAAAAAATTTGTGTCTGGTTCAAATCTTGTTATATTTTATTTACCTAGTCACTCTGCTTTAAAAATGTGTATCACAAGCATGATGAATCTTTTTAGTGGTTAGTTACATTACGTCAAAGTTGGAACATTTTCTTACATCAGTTGGCAAGCAAAAAAATTCTACGTTCTTGAAAAATGAATTTGCTCTCAATTTCTTATTTATTTATGGATTTTCAAAATTTACAAAGTGTTTTCCGTGACTATCAGAATGCTTTATCAATATAGTAAGAAAGTCAATTTTAAATATTTTAAAATTGTCTCTTGTGGTACCTACTATAATTATTTGATACCACCAGCCTGAAAAGTGGATGACTGACCATGTGATACAATCGCAATATATGTACCATTCATATTATAGTGAAATTAGAAATGCTTGGATCCAGAGTGTTGCTCCCCTTTTAGGACAAACTACTGCGAAATATTTCCACTCCACAGCGTTTCTTGCCACCTCCTGTTCCAGTCAAATCGTATTCTGGTGGCCTCAATATAGATTACACTGGTCATTTCGGAAGTCTGTTTCAGGCGCTCCATTTTCAAAATTTGGAAAGCATGAAACCGTCATGCTTTGGATGAACACTCCCCAGACCTGTAAATCTTCGGTCTATTGTCGGATTTCCGACAGTACGATTTTGCTCTATACGTGCTAAAAAAAATTTTTTTAAATATAAAAATGAAATTCGTAACGTCAAAGAACAGAACCAATAAAAAAGAAAATAAAAGACTTTTATTTCGGTCCTCGAAAAAAATAGATTTTATTCCGTTTCAAATGCCGACTTAAAAAAGAAAAAGAAAAAAACAAAAAACTTTTTTATTTGTTCCATCAACGACAAAACAAAACAAAAGCTATAATATTATCATGCCACCATGTCCCCGCAGTTTTTCGCGGCCGCAAATTTCACCCTTGGCCGCAAAAAGCCGCAAATTTTTATTTGGCTGCAAAAAGCCGCAATTTTCGCCGTTTTTAGGCTAAGTTGACGATTTTTTGTTTTAAAAAAAACAACAAATGCTATGAAAAATTGTGAAAAGACGGCGACTTTCAATGCTAGCATCCAAAATTGGCACTAAATAACGGACAAACATGTCTAGGCCTAGCCTCCACCTCTATGGCCTAGCCTAGGCTATTGGAGATCCCAAGATTTGTTTTTCGCCTTTTTTCCCCCATGTTTTTCATTCAAAAACCCATTAGGCTTATACATATTGAAATATAAAGCAATAATAATAATGCTCAAAATTGGATAGTAAGTAGAGAATACAAATTTCATGTGCCCCTATTGGAAAATGGATTTTGTTTCTCTTTCCTTGTGAATAGTTATTCTTTTCCTCTCCTTAATTAGTTTTTCAAATTATGAATTTTATATGCGATTGTTCACTTTGATTTCCCAAATTTTAAGAATCTACAGTGCACTCTGGATACGTCGACGTTGCCTAAGTCGATTTTTACCCAAGTCGATTTTTTTTCTTGGTCCCTCCCCCTTCTTCCTATATAACATTAGTAAAAAACAAACAAACTCCACATAAGTCGATGTCGCTTAAGTCGATGTTCTTATCACTCATGACGATGTGAGACGGAAAAAAAAATGCGAAATAATTATTTTTCTTCGAAAGCTCTCACACCACCTCTTCTTCTTCTTCTTCTTCTTCTTTCTTCTTTCTTCTTCTTCTCTTCTTCTTTTCTTCTTCTTCTTCTTCTCTTCTTTTCTTCTTCTCTCTCTTCTTCTTCTTCTTCTTCTTCTTCTTCTTCTTCTTCTTTCTCTTCTTCTTCTTCTTCTCTTCTTCTTCTTCTTCTTTCTTCTTCTTCTTCTTCTTTCTTCTTCTTCTTCTCTTCTTCTTCTTCTTCTTCTTCTTCTTCTTTCTTCTTCTTCTTCTTCTTCTTCTTCTTCTTCTTCTTCTTCTTCTTCTTCTTCTTCTTCTTCTTCTTCTTCTTCTTCTTCTTCTTCTTCTTCTTCTTCTTCTTCTTCTTCTTCTTCTTTCTTCTTCTTCTTCTTCTTCTTCTTCTTCTTTCTTCTTCTTCTTCTTCTTCTTCTTTTCTTCTTCTTCTTCTTCTTCTTCTTCTTCTTCTTCTTCTTCTTCTTCTTCTTCTTCTTCTTCTTTCTTCTTTCTTTTCTCTTCTTCTTTCTTCTTCTTCTTTTCTTCTTCTTCCCTTCTTCTTTCTTCTTCTCTTCTTCTTCTTCTTCTTCTTCTTCTTCTTCTTCTTCTTCTCTTTCTTCTTCTTCTTCTTCTTCTTCTTCTTCTTCTTCTTCTTCTTCTTCTTCTTCTTCTTTTCTTTTCTTCTCTTCTTCTTCTTCTTCTTCTTCTTCTTTCTTCTTCTTCTTCTTCTCTTCTTCTTCTTCTTCTTTCTTCTTCTTCTTTCTTCTTCTTCTTCTTCTTCTTCTTCTTCTTCTTCTTCTTCTTCTTTCTTCTTCTTCTTCTTCTTCTTTCTTCTTCTTCTTCTTCTTCTCTTCTTCTTCTTCTTCTTCTTCTTCTTCTTCTTTCTTCTTTCTTCTCTTTTCTTCTTTCTTCTTTCTTCTTTCTTCTTCTTCTTCTTCTTCTTCTTCTTCTTCTTCTTCTTCTTCTTCTTCTTCTTCTCTTCTTCTTCTTCTTCAAGAATTAATCCAAATAAACGAAAGAATCAGCGTAAACATTTAACACAAACAGGAGCGAAGATACACATCCTTCAAACGGGTAGGAATTGTTCTCTTCCTTTCATTTTACAACTACAGTGCACTCTGGATACGTCGACGTTGCCTAAGTCGATTTTTACCCAAGTCGATTTTTTTTCTTGATCCCTCCCCCTTCTTCCTATATAACATCAGTAAAAAAAAAACAAACTCCACATAAGTCGATGTCGCTTAAGTCGATGTTCTCATCACTCATGACTACAATAAAATCACAAATAAACAAGTATTTCCATTGGTTAAAAAAGCTACCAGTAAGAATTTTAAGTGGTTAAGAATATCCGCGAACGATTGGCACTTCGATGTGATGTAGGTGCTTTGCCTGACGTCCGTGTTCAATGTACATAAGCAGTATTGAATAACTTTAATTTCCCCATCTCACTTTTTACATTGTCGCAACTTCAAGTTCAAGATTTTTTTTTGGTTCTAATCCCAGGCCATCCTATGTAATGGCCCTCTTAATTAGTATCAATGTTATCAGGAAGAATTCAAGTCAAGTCTACAACTACAATATGGCAAACCTATCGCGGAAAAGGAAGATTCGATGCATTTGGAAAGTTTTGACGTGCGACAGAAAATCATCGTGCGACAGAAAATCATCGCATAGGAAATTGGCATACCAGCTATTTCTGTCTCGACGATTTACAAGAAGTATGACCTTGACCTAGAGGCTCCTACCCTTCCGCTTTTCGCGGAATAATTTCACTTAATTGTATACATTCCACATTCAAAGCAAAAATTCCGCTTTCCACCTTTCCCATCGAGGAAATTTTTTTTTGTTTAATCTCTAGTGAAAATAAAGTGAGCTATGGCTTATTTCGTCAGCATCTCCTATGGTCAATCAACACACATGTTGTGTATGATAAGTCCCTTCAAAGTGTGTGCTGCTGATGTCGGATAATATTATATGTTTGGGAGGGGGGTTGACCGAATTATTATTATTATTATTATTATTATTATTATTATTATTATTATTATTATTATTATTATTATTATTATTATTATTATTATTATTATTATTATTATTATTATTATTATTATTATTGTGACTCCAATTCGTGAGGTCAATGACCTTGGTAATATTATATGTTGGCTTCAATCGATAATAATATTATTGAGTACAGTCAGCTTCTTTCCCAATTTAATTTTAGCCCTGTGTACGCGTGTGTGTGTGTATGTGTGTGTGTGTGTGTGTACCGACACGGGCGTTTGTTTGATTAGGTGTGTGCGTGTGTGTGGGGGGGGGGGGGGGGGAAGAGGAGGGTCCTGACAAGGTTAAATCCATCCATTCAATACTTTTTTCTCAGACGGCCAGGACCTGTGTGTTCTCTATTATTATTTGACCCCATTCTTAGTCTTTACACAATCTGTACATTTTTACACATTTTATATTTTTAATCTTGAGTACTTTTGGGTTGTCTATTACATTTTCTGCTGCAAAGCATGTCATACTCAATAACAGTAAGTTGATTCCGCTTTTTTATCTCAAATTCCGACTTATATGTATTCTGATTCCTCTATTGGGCTATTCGGGGTAGGAGCCTCTGATGACCACTACAGAGACCGCGCGATATGAAGGGATATACTTATTCTAGAATGGGTTGCTTTGTTCAAATGCGTTTTTGCTCATTTGGTTACACTCCGGTTAAGTTGATTTTCGGATAAGTCGATTTTTTCTCGGTTCCCCTGGGCATCGTCTTATCCGGAGTCCACTGTAACTCAGACCTGGGCCGAAGGCCACGCCTGGGCCCTCAAATAATTGGGATTTTTTTTTTGGTACCATAAAATAAGGATCTCGTTATAAATAAGTAGGGGAAAGTGACATGATTTGACTAGTCAATTGACGTGTCATGTCTGTGTTGTGTCCATAATATTTTTGTCCTGTTGTGTCTATTTTCGCGTGTTCAAAAAGTTCCGACAATTTTTTCACCAACCATTTACAGGCCTGACTCCCTCCTTGAGCAAGAAAGATCACCCAGGAGTTACAATCTTAAAGAAGAGAATGTGTCCTTATTGCACCAACATTCAACAATTAAAAGTATGAATGCTCACAAGAGAGTTTGTAGTAAGAAAGATCGTGTGTGCCAGTGGATGAGAAAGATAATGATAACGATGAAGACTGTGGTGCTGAAGAAGAAAACTTGATTTTACCACCAAATGGCAGAAATTTTTTTGAGATCATAAATGATCCCTTCAACTTCAATATTTGAATGATGACAAATTCTGTAAATATATTGGTGTGAAGATTTTAAACATTAAAAAAAAACAACATATACTTCATATACCTCAGGATTCATATACTGTTAAAATAGTTTGCTTCCCAGTCATGTTTCAAGTTGCACCGTTTTAAAAAGACGCTTCTATTCCAAAAAGTATATTATTTTAAAATGTCTAGTCAATTTTTACAAGGTTTATATATAGTTTTTGTTTCTCTATATATATGTAAATGTAAGAAACGACGTGTGACTCCTCATTTTACTGCCTCGTTAGCTCGAGTGGTGGAGCGTTTGCCTGTACGCATAAAGAAATAATTAAAATTGACACCAACAAGGGGGAGGTAGGGGGTTGGACAAAAGTTGAAGGGGGGGGGGGGGGGGGGGTCCATTTTTGCCAATATTTGGTTGGTGTCAACTATGAACGGTCCCTTATCCACCTAAGTTGAGACAGTTTTAGTTTCAATGTTTCCGTTTCTTCCTATTACTATTAGGAGAATGGAGATAACGAGGGTGTGCTACGACGTTCACGACACCCACACAGCAGTCTTTCAAAATTTACATTTCTGCCCTCACTAGTCTGTGCTGATATCATTGCAAGCGAGAACGAGACTGACGTCACCCAGCTCTTTGTTATTGTTTTTAGCCAGCCATTTGTCTGATTGTTATCACTAAACGGTACTAATCAGACTATAAACGTTTAGGGTTACACATAGTTTTGTGTGAAGGTACGTTATAGTTATATCCTGCTGGTGGATATTATGAGTAATAAACGAAATGCATCAATTAGATTTACATGCTGCTTTTATTGCATGTAGACTTACTTAACGATTTAATATGTTAGTCTAGGTATCAAGAAATTACGAGCATGCATTGTGGTATATATGTTTCTAAAACTAAAATTTACGTAAATTCCTATAGAAGAAACGCCACGAACACTTTGAAATAAATCTGTTTTAATTTTTATTATTTTATTTCTCTGAAACCAAACAGAAGAACACAGAGAGAGGTTTATTGAATGAATGGCATTCATAACATGTCTTGAAATAGTATACAAATATAAGGAATTTTCTATTTCCTTTTCAAAGCAATGATAACCTCTATTTAAACAAAGGAACTCAACCATACTAAAAATTATTGCTCATTTGAAATTACAATAACAGTAAATGTGTTTTGATCCGACTTTATCATGACATAATATCTTTCCACTTAAAAACCCCGCTCAAAGATTCTCAGTGATTCTAAAGATTCAAAGGTTCTAAGCTCCAACTCCAATAAAGATCGAATCTTTGAACCCCAAGTTGCTGGAATGTTGATTCTTCTATTTGACTCGACCCGGTAAGTTCTCCTGTCAGGTTAGAATAAATCAAGCTCCGATTTTAAAGTTGAAAAGACAAAAAAAAAAAAAAAAAAAAAAAAAAAAAAAAAAAAAAAAAAAAAAAAAAAAAAAAAAAAAAAAACCCACAAAAAAACAACAACACACGTCTGCTTGAACTGCCGACAAAATGAAGACATGAAATCAGAACATCAGTTGTTGGACTCCTCGGCTCAAAACTTGCGATCAGTTTACTGACTTGACCACGAAAGAGGCTGGCAGTCCCCAACAAGAGTTAAAATCGTACTTCTCTACAGATGCAGATTATAATGTTGCTGCCCCATAAAATAAAAGCTTTGCGGCAAATATTATGTGAAAAATAAGAGCTGGTACGGCATTTCTGGTTTTTAAATTCGTTTGAATTTACAATGTTTCCCTTTCCATGTTGTTATACCATATTACAATATAATATCGTATAACACCAAAAACATATTATATCACAGCATATTGTATACATCATACTAATATCATATCATATTATCATCTATAGGTTGCAATTGTATGTTATTATGTTTTAAAGCCAACATAATGTGAATGATGGTCTTCATTATAATCCACGCAAATCTTCAAACATCACAAAATGGCAAAGGTTTACAATGGGAATGGGAGTGAAAATAAACTTTCCGATCTCTTGTAAAATTAATTATACCATATAAAGTATTATAATAATCCTACCTCACATCCACACACATACACACACACATATATATATATATATATATATATATATATATATATATATATATATATATATATATATATGACTCATATTATGAGTGTTGGCGGGTACTTGTAGGTACGAGAGTGCTCAATAACTTTGGTTAGACCTATGTAAAATAAAAATAAAATTTTACAGACAAATGCCGACTGACGACGTGGATGAAGACCACAGAAACATGAGTTTCGGCTATATATAAATGTGAGTGACTCCACTTTTATATATATATATATATATATATATATATATAAAATATATATATATATATATATATATATATATATATATATATATATATATACATATAGATATTGCAGAAGGAATCAAATCCCCGTTGGTACACTTAGATGGGCGACAGGACGCACGGCAATACATCCAGCTAGTGTTGCAACCAACTGCCATTCCTTTTATCAATAATCCTTGTAATAACATTGATATTTTGGACCGAGACAATGCCACACTATGGCACTCAGTGCTTCTTGAAAGACAACAATATTGAAACCTTAATGCGGCCAGCCATGTCACCAGATATGAATCCATAGGAACATTGGACACTTAAAAACCTCCCAATTCCAAGAGACAGCGGTGAAATTTGTGCAATTGTAATTGAAGTTAGGACCGAAATAACTGCAGAAACTGTCAAAAATCTTAAAACGTCGATGATAGGCACTTGGTAGATACTGAAGGAGACTACACCAAATATCAACTAAGTTTCGATTTTCACTTTTTAATATTTTTCCATTTCTGTACAGCGATGTCATCTTCCCGGTCAATAAATCTGTGGTTTTACGATTCCTCTACCATCCATCTTTCAGTTGATATATGACACTTGCGGATTTATATGGTGTATGTGAAGAGGGTGATAGAAAACAAAAATGTAACATTACTTTTGCTTTGCAGTACACATGACCTGCGCCTGAGCTCTATAAAAGGTACATAGACGACCACATTGGTATAATAACACATATGAACCGCCCTGCACTTGAAGAATACAATCATGTTATTAATACCTTCCATTCATCTATTCAAAATACTTTTGAGATCTCCACCATGAAGATAAACTTTGTAGACATACCGCTACCCTCACAGACACTGGCGTTTGAACAAATGTACATTATAAACAGAGACAGTCACCTGCTCTATGGATTGTCCAACCCGAAAAGATGCATGGCAGATTATCCCATTTAGTCAGATAAGTCTTAGAAGACTGTTTCAGGACAATGAGAAATTCATCAGACAGCGAAACATTCTGTTGGACTTCTTTAGGGATCGCCATTACCCTGACCGAGCATTAGAAGAGGCTATTAGGAAAACACATGGCATTACAAGAGAATCCGCTTTGCAACCCCGCAAAGACAAACAGCCACGCCAAAACAAGCGCCTCATCTTGGTCCTTACGCACCACCCTCATGCTAACCAAGTCAAGAAAATTTTGATGAACAATTTTGGCTTTCTCCAAGCTGATGAGGATGCCCGGAAGGCTGTCTCTCAACTGCCGTTGGTAGCCTATAGAAGAGACCGGAACTAAAAGTTAAAGGATTTGCTTATGCGCAGCCGTTTTGAGCCACCAGAAGACAATGGACCTACAGCCCGCAGATGTATGAGGCCTAAATGTAGGACGTGTGAGTGTGAGTACCTTTTTGAACACAAGACCATTGCGGGCGCTTAAATGACCTAAATAGTGTTGAAGTTGAAAGCGCCGTTAAAACATATAAAAACAAACAAACAAACAAACAAAACCATTGCATTTCCGGAGAAAGTTTACACCATCACAAGATCTTTTACTTGTACAGATCGCCTTGTGTATGCCATTAGATACGCACTTTGTAACACATATTACGTTGGCGAGACTGAGAAAAGATTGTGAGATCGCTTTGCACAACATCTACAGTAGTGCCGCGCTGAGGACCGGTCCTTGGACCGGTCCCACGGTCTTTTAGCTGTGAACCGGGGATCGGTCCCATAGTGGAAGACCGGCGGCGGTCCTCACTTCTTATCACCTTTCAACGGTCTCGCGCCATACTACCTCCCCAGCGATTCGTTGCCTCAGTTGCCTATCTTCCACCAATCACCACCCATCCCACTTAATTAATCGCACCCACCCCCTTTGCCATACACTAAACGACACAGACGACCATAGAGGCAGACGACCACCTCCCTCCACTCCGCAAACCGCCCTTTCGTGTGTGAGATGGGGGGAACAGGAGGCACACGCCTTGGACGATTCCATTATACGGGGTAAATTTCAAAATTTACTACACCATAATGATCACAATGACAATGATCTATGATGAAGGCATGACCCCTCTTCTCTAATGGGTTGAAATGCATGTGACTACTAAAGATGTGTGTGTTTGTGTGTGTGTGTGTGTGTGTGTGGGTGTGTGTGTGTGTGTCGAACCTAGCAAGTAGCAAGTCCGATTTTTTGTTTTCTTTTGTCCATCTCTTGTCACCACTCCTTTCTATCGCATTGTTGTCATTAAAAATAATACAATAATATTAAAATTTCGTTTGGTTTTTAACTAATCAAATAATATGAGTTTCATTAGTTTCTTCCTTCCAAAAAACCCAGTTATAACGTCTGTATTTTAAGAAAGTCCAATAGAATATTTGGGGACCCCGATAGCTCAGTTGATAGAGCACTCTCTTTGTACGCAACGGGCCAGAGATCGATCCCGGGTGCAGTCGAGTTTTTTCTGAGTCCCTGTCTACTCAGCAGTGAATGGGAAGCTGGGTTTGTTAGATCTGGCGAAAAGTCACCATGGACCCCACTTATTACTTATTAACTTATTACCGCATCCACCCCCGCTTATTATAACTTCACGTCTCTCTCTTACTCTTCAATGCTCGCTGCCCTCTAATGTGTGTGTGTGTGTGTGTGTGTGTGTGTGTGGGGAGGGGGGGGGAGGGTAGGAGTTGCGTGTGCAACGCCACGAACAACTCGATCAACGCCTTGGGCGATGCCATTATCTCCGTTAATGGGGAAAATTTTCAAATTTTATTAAATTATCGAAGTAACAATGAAGTACGGTGAGCAAATAAAGAAGGCATCACCCCTCTTCTCTAATTAGGTTACAATTTGAAATGAGTGTGACTACTCCGTGTGTTTTACTCCTGTAGACCGGGTGAATTTTTAATTCAGAAAAGTGAGTGGAGCAGGCACTTATGTTGGTAACAACAAGATATGAAGTGAGTAGAAAAGTGCCAGAAGACAATAGAGAATAAAAAATTTTTTCGCGGCGGTGGTGGGGTTTGAACCTGCGACCTTATTGGTACGACAACTCCGCCTGGCAGGTGAGAGCGTGGCTCTACGTGTGAGCTATCCACGAACACAAAAATATTCGTTTCAAACCCAAAGTCATTTCTAGATCCCTCTCTCACCCACTTCTTGAGATCGCCGATTTGTTCACCACCATCGCGAAGTAATTTTGACCAGCAGTTAAGCTTAATAGCCAATATTCTCATCACAAACATATAACATAGAAACGATTGAGACATTGAGTATGCTCCGGTGTATGGGGTGAATTTTTAATTCAGAAAAGTGAGTGGAGCAGGCACTTATGTTGGTAACAACAAGATATGAAGTGAGTAGAAAAGTGCCAGAAGACAATAGAGAATAAAAAATTTTTACACCCCATCCACCGGAGCATACTCAATGTCTCAATCGTTTCTATGTTATATGTTTGTGATGAGAATATTGGCTATTAAGCTTAACTGCTGGTCAAAATTACTTCGCGATGGTGGTGAACGAATCGGCGATCTCAAGAAGTGGGTGAGAGGAGGGATCTAGAAATGACTTTGGGTTTGAAACGAATATTTTTGTGTTCGTGGATAGCTCACACGGTAGAGCCACGCTCTCACCTGCCAGGTGGAGTTGTCGTACCAATAAGGTCGCAGGTTCAAACCCCACCACCGCCGCGAAAAAATTTTTTATTCTCTATTGTCTTCTGGCACTTTTCTACTCACTTCATATCTTGTTGTTACTCCTGTAGACCACGGTTTTCATCGTGTAGCGAGTGGTCTTTAAAGTTTCAAGAATGAACGATCCCACGGTCCCAACGGTCAAAACGGTTCAAACTTCCAACAGTCTCTCAGGAATGTTCAATGTCGAAAAGGACCGGTCCTAAGACCGGTCCTTGCGGTTTTCATTTCCCAGGGACCGTAGGACCGTGGTCCTTAAGCTTGCCAAGGACCGCCCCGCACTAATCTACAGGACATTGCCAACAAATCGGATACAGCCGTGGTCCGACATTTCAACCTACTTAGCCATCCCGGTACCATGCTCACGTTTGTGTATTGAAATTCTGCTACGCAGACACTATATCACTTCGCAAACAGGAAGAAAGAAGATTATTACTTTTTATCCCAGTTGTCTGAAAATGTTTCACCACTGCCACCATCATTCTAATGAAATCCATATCTTATAGATATTCGAAGCTTATAATTTGTGTTCACGTTTTCGGGGAAAAAAGTTATTTGAATGCTAATCGTGATTGAGGATTACTGTGCATCCTAGTTGTCTCTGAAAATAAAAAGTCAACGAGAGAATTAAAACTCCCAAAAGAAAGTAACACTAACACACAATACTTAAACTTAAATATATTATATCTGTTTTCAGTATCCACCTCTGCCCTTGTTTTGGAAGAACTTGGTTTTACTAATAAATGGCTGGAATTCTTGCTGAGAAGGAAACGGTCTAATGTAATGTTTGTCCCTTTTTTATAGGTGATAAATTGTATTTACTGTAAACCTCAATGTTATATACTGCTTCCTCCCCCCCCCCCCCCCTTTTTTTTTTTTGGGGGGGGGGGGGGGGGGTCTTTAATGCATTTCGCAGGCATTTGAGAGTATCCTTCATGCGCTTGTATCTTTATGGGACCTTTAGGATTGCTATTAGATTCTATATATATATATATATATATATATATATATATATATATATATATATATATATATATATATATTCCTTGTTTGAACTCGTCCCATTTGTTCTACTTCTTTTTAGACACTTTTAATTTCAGATCTACAATCTTTTTTTTTACTACTTCATCATCTCCAGTTTCACTGGTGCTGAAACAAGTGACGCAAACACCGCAAAAACTCTTATTAAAGGCAAAAAAAAAAAAAATAAATCTGGGAAAGGGTGGTGGGGTATGGGGAGGGGGGGGGGGGTAAAGGAAGCAACCTGATCCCGTCAGTCACAGGGTTAAAAGTTTTAGATCAAATCTGAGGTTCTGCTGGGTATACATTTTTATTTTTGAATTTGGGGATTTTTGTCCCGATTTTAATAAATGTGTTTCATGTTGATTCCATAGTTTTTTTGATTTGTAAATCATGTGCAAATACATTCCTACTTAGTTCACACTGTTTTTGGTTATTATTATTATTAATATTATTATTATTACTATATTATTATTATTATTATTATTATTATTATTATTATTATTATTATTATTATTATTATTATTATTATTATTATTATTATTATTATTATTATTATTATTATTATTTATTATTATTATTATTATTATTATTATTATTATTATTATTATTATTATTATTATTATTATTATTATTATTATTATTATTATATTATTATTATTATTATTATTATATTATTATTATTATCATTATTATTATTATTATTATTATTATTATTATTATTATTATTATTATTATTATTATTATTATATTATTATTATTATTATTATTTTATATTATTATTATTATTATTATTATTATTATTATTATTATTATTATTATTATTATGCAGAAAACGGTAAAATGTTATAAATGACTCTAAATGTTTGGTGAGTTCTGTTGATTTGCGAGAGATTGCGCTGCGCTACCATCCCTATTCGCAAGACTCATGGAAAAATTCGAGTCGAAATGGGGGTGGGTGTTGTAATTTAATGTTCTTCTCCCCCTAAACATGTTTACCCCTAAATAAATAAAAAGCGCATACGACGGATCGTCAGGAAGTCAACCATCATCTATGGAGACAATGGCCATTTGCAGCTCCGATAAC
>NC_088364.1:20570068-20577568 GCF_034508935.2 Berghia stephanieae
ATACCGTCAACAGACGGGAGGAATGGGCAGACATCTGTCGTCGCAGAATGCATGCGGGCAGCCAAAGTCAATGAGAACGAAGCTGGGTAGTAAGTAAGTTGTAATGGGCAATATTTTGTTTTGGTTAGAGAGTATTTCCCTAAGGGTGTGTCTTTTTTACGAAACCCGTCGAAACCCGACGAAGCCCGACGAAACCCGACAAAGTTATGGGAAGTAGGTATCAGTGGGGAGTGAACCTGGGACTCAGGGAAGTGTACATCATTGGAGAGTAAACCTGGGACTGGGTTTCCGCGGGTTTCGTAAAAAAGCAATTAGTGGGGGGATTGTCATAAAAGTATCAAGATTATATACTCTGTGAAAACCACGACGTTTAAATTAACAACCATAATATGTACTAAAACGTCTATAGTCTAACGTCATGAATTTTCACCATCTAACATACAAAGGGAACTTAAAACAATCTGACCACTCTTACCTCCCCACTCGCCGTTTAGATAAAGATAATATTAGAACAATCAACTGACATGGTCCATATCATAAGGCATGTGTGTATTTATATTATGGTGCGCACACATTTTCAGTTTTAGAATTAGCTAGAGCACAAAACAATGTTATTGTGTCGACACTTTCATGTCTCGCTACATTTATTAATATTGTCCTAATAAATATATTTATATTACTGTAGCTGATAGCGGTCGTCTGGTCAAAGAACTTATAGCTAAAGTGTCTAACTTGGAAAAGCTTACAACAGAATTAAAAACAAAAGTCCTTGATCAGGAGAGAAAACTTGAGAGACAAGCGAATCAAATCAACCGAATTGGACAAAAGCGTGAGTTGCTTTCCCAAAGAATCTAAAACTTACAAAATAGTAAAAGTAACGTTTGTTTACCCACCCCAGCTGTGCCCATGATTAGCGTCCCTAATGTCGTAAAATTGAGTTACTCCTTATTATTAACTCTGAAAAATTTATTGGTATTTGTAATTTTATAGTGACCCGTAACATGTCAAGAAATAATGGCCAAGTAGAATTGAGTGACAAATCCATGAAGTTTTCAAATGAGTAGATAAATAAAACAGAAAAGGGATCACTCAGTTTTACGACATCCATCACACCAACCAGGGACACTGTTGAGTGGGTTAAACAAACGTTACTTTTACGGTTTTCTAGTTTCCGCCATGTTGGTGGTGGAGGACACTCCCTACTTTCTGTTTCTTCTTTTTGAAACTGTGTAACATTCTTACACAAAATATTCATAGCCTTGGATTGCCTATTATTATTATTATTATTTATTATTATTATTATTATTATTATTATTATTATTATTATTATTATTATTATTATTATCATTATGTTGACGTTGTTGTTATTATTATTAACATTATTACTAATTTATTTTATTTTATTTTAATAATATAATTAAATGTTTGTTGTTTGTTTGTTTTTTCTTTTCTTTTTGTTATCCTTTTTTTTTCGAATACGGAACATGATTTTAATATTCTGTTTTATATTGACTAAAGTAAACGGAACAGACAGTGGTGACGATGGCCTTTGTTGAATTCTTGAAGTGGGGGAAAGAGGGGGAGGGGGGCTGTTCACGCGTTCATAATGTTTAAATCCTGGCTGAGAACAAGGATTCAATTGAAATTTCTATGAAAATGATAATTTACTTTACATATATTATTTTTAAAAAGTTTCGATTATCTGCAAGAATTATATTATTTGAATTGAAAAATTGTACAATACAAATGGCAATGTACCAAAAAATCAATTAAATGTCATGTTTTACAAAATGAAAAGAAGTAGAAAAATAAATTTATGAATAAACATATCAATAATAAAGAGGATGATATATTATTATTGACAGCTGTGTGTAAAATGTAAAATTAGATTAAAATTAAATTGAGCTTTTATATAGGGCAATATACACTAAAAGTGCCCTCAGTGCTTAATAAGGGGTCCCTGGCCAACAGCAACACTTAACATGGATGGAACATGAGGGCTGTTAGGCGATATTACAATTTTTTCGGACAGAGACAACGCTGTTTTCGGCCAGGTACTCATTTTACACCTGAATACGGTGAGAGAATTTTAGTATAGAGCCTTTCTCCAAGGACTCAAATATGCGCTGATAAACATATAGGCTACGGAAGCGCAGGACCTATCGATTTCGAAATGCGAGACGTGTAGCACACCGACATGTAGACCCACATATGCCACACCAAGACATTATTCGAAAATTAACCGGACGCCCAATATAAATAGTAGTGAATATTTCCCCCGCGCAAATTGTTAATAAATTAACTAAGGCCCGAGACTATTCAATTCACCTGTTCACTCAATGAACCAATTCACTCGAGACGTAGCAGCCATCAAATTTGATTGTCTGCACATCGATTCTTACAACTTCCAAGTAACGTGGTTAACGTGTTTTAACTCTTTCCTAACTGAATGGGAAACCAGCCAAGAAAGCACGAGGCCAACTAAAAGCCCTGAAACGTGAAATGGACAAAGCCCTCAAGGATAGTGAAGATCATCTTGACTCTTTTACCCTGGAGGAGCTACTAGAGGCCTTGTCCCATCTGAAGGCAGGAAAAGCATTTGGACTGGATGGAATCACAACTGAGATTATTCAACACTTTGGCCCGAGAACCCTATCCTGGCTATTGGACCGCTTCAATGTATGCGCAAGGACAAACAGGCTGCCAAGTGCATGGAGGAAAGCAAGAGTAGTCGCCCTACTGAAACCGGGGAAAGATCCAAAATCCAAGAAAAGCTATCGCCCGATCTCCCTCCTGTGCACCGCATACAAGCATATTTGAGCGAATGGTTATGTCCCGCATGTCACCCAGTCTAGACGAACAACTGTCTCCAGACCAGGCTGGATTCCGACCAGGACGGTCAACATGTGGTCAACTTCTTAACCTTACACAATTCATAGAAGATGGGTTTGAGACAAAACAGGTCACTGGCACAGTCTTCGTCGACCTCACTGCAGCCTATGACACAGTGAATCACAAGATCCTACTCCTCAAAGTGGCTAAAATGATAAAGAATAAGAAAATTATAAATATTATCCAGTCACTTCTCGAAAACAGGCGCTTCTTTGTTGAAATGGATGGCCGGAAGAGCAGGTGGCGCACCCAGAAGAATGGTCTTCCCCAAG
The DNA here is from genome assembly GCF_034508935.2 of Berghia stephanieae. Taxonomy (NCBI): domain Eukaryota; kingdom Metazoa; phylum Mollusca; class Gastropoda; order Nudibranchia; family Aeolidiidae; genus Berghia; species Berghia stephanieae. The sequence continues at coordinate 20,573,233 of NC_088364.1, forward strand.
GATCAGTGCTGGCTCCAGCACTTTTCAACATATATACAAATGATCAGCCTGAGTTCCCAAATATCCGCCGATTCATATATGCTGATGACCTATGCCTCGCAACACAGGATGTGTCCTTCCAACCAATCGAGAGCAGACTGACAAATGCCCTAGACACCCTTACAAAGTACTACACTAAAAACTCGCTGAACGCCAACCCAGGGAAAACACAAGTGTGTGCATTTCACCTCAACAACCACCAAGCCCACAAAAAACTTAACATCAAGTGGAATGGCCAGACATTAGAGTACAACTACCACCCAGTGTACCTCGGAGTGACGCTTGATCGGACTCTGTCCTTCAGAGAACACGTGAGGAAGACCAAGGCAAAAGTGTCCACGCGTAATGCCCTCCTTGGAAAGCTGGCAAACATGAACTGGGGAACTGACCCTAAAACTCTAAGGACCACAGCATTGGCCCTCAGCTACTCAACTGCGGAGTACTGCTCAGCTGTATGGGCCGGATCATGCCATGCCTCCAAGCTAGACCCCGAGCTCAACAACGCCTGCCGGATCATAACGGGCCAGCTGAGAGCAACACCATTACCACTGGTCTACCGTGCAGCAGGAATAGCCCCACCACACATCCGGAGGGAAACTCATGCCCAAATACAAAAATACAAACAGGAAATGGACCAGAGACACCCCCTTCATGACCACAACTGCCCCAAAAGCAGGCTCAAATCAAGAAAAAGCTTCCTCACAGTAGAGAGCCTTCACCCAGACCACTCAGCATTCTTCCGCCTGGACAAATGGGTAGAATGGGACAAGACAGCAAACGATGCCCTCCAGCCCCCAACAGAAAAGCTCCCAGCAGGCACAGACCTCAAGAGAAAAGAATGGGTGGCGTTGAACAGAGCGAGAGCAAAGGTGGGAAACACCGCCACCAACCTCTTTAAATGGAAAATCTCACGGGCACTGAATGCCCATGCGGTCACCCCAGACAGACCATGGACCACATCCTGTCCGAATGCTCGCTGGGACCTCACTGCACCAATGCTGACCTGAGGGAATGCAACCAGACTGCCCGGGAATGGCTGACTCACTGGCGCGACAAGATATGATGATGACTCTTTCCTTACCGAGCATTTTCAGTATTTTCCCAAAATCGTAGGCTTAACTACCAGAAAAATTGATTTTTTGAACTCAAACAAGCTCTCTACAAAACAACTTTATGTTCTTATTAATTAACAAAGATCATTCTTCAAAGTTTGTGATGCACAGAATAAATCTGAATAAGAAAAATGTATATTGTGTCGTAAAAATGTGACGATTTTGCTGCAGGTGGTAAGGAGAGGGTTAATTAATTTGTTTTCCACATTGTTACCAATGTGTTCCCAAAACTTGCGCATAATCAAAGCTTTTCATTTTCTTGGTTGTAACCTGTGCAATATTGATTCCAAAAATCGTTAAACTAACCAATTCTGACCGGATCGTGCCATTATCAATTACAGTGGTCTTTATAGTGGTCATGGTCATCACCTTGATGATTATTTGTTTTGTTATTATCTATACATGTTTGCTGTTTCTACAACTTGATTCATGTGTTATATCAAAGATACCCTTTGGTTATATTCAAGAGTCAATTGTGCATGTGTGTGGTTGAGTATGTAACATTCGTGAGTGTTGGGCGTGATGACATAAGCAGGTGCATCAGCTCAAATGTCAAACAAGTAACAATCACATCCTTCTTTACCCCTCCCCCCACACGGCGTAATTCTATCAATATTGTGGCAGAAAAGTTAAGAGTTAATTTACCCTTTAAAAAATAATAAGTTTTTAAAGTAATAAAACTAAACATGACTTTTTAGATAACAATAGCAGTTCAAAGCCTGAAACCTGGTGCATACCATTATATTATACTTTTGGAAAACCAAGAGAAACAAGTTATCTTTACTTTGCTTGAGCATTGGGTATACTTAGCATAACAATCCGAATCCGCTTCGAAGCACGATCCGGCTATAAGCACGCTCTGCTTGATTCCCGAGTACCATGCTTATAAACGGAGACCACTGTATAACATATGATATGAGTAGCGCACGAGCATCTCGATTTACTTGAGTGTCACATTAAATGAATCTAAAACGTTAACGGGATCGTAAAATTCGTCGTATCGACCTGTTCCTGGTAACATTTTTTCGCCAATGCATTTGCGAAATCGAATGGCAAGGAATATCTGACTTGACCGCAGAGGAACTCGAATAATGTTCTCTGTATTGACAATCTATGGTCTGAGATGGCCTTCAAGATCCCTGGATCTTAATCAAATCGGACATCTTTAAGATGAGCTTGAAAAGAGGATAAGGAATAGGCCACGCCCACCACGGACATGTCAAGAATTTGGGAGTTTATTGCAACAAAAGTGGAAAAGAATTGCCAGAGGACAATCCCGAACTATATCATGGACGGGGGGGGGGGGGGGGGGGGGGGGGGGGGGGGAGGGGGGGGGGTGTCACAATAGATCAAACTTGGACACAGGTTTCCACCAAGTCAGTCTGAATACAGTTATCTCCCTTTGACACAACTGATGTATATGGCGTTGATTTGTGTTTCACTCTATGACAGACGTATTTGTTTAATATTCTGCTTTATATTGACTTAACCGAGCAGACAGTAGTGACGATGGCCTTGGTTTAGTTCTTGAAGTGAGGGATAGGGAGGGGGGGGGGGGGGGTAGGGAGTTCACGCGTTCATAATGTTTAAATCCTGGCTGAGAACAAAGATTCAATTGCAATTTCTATGAGAATGATAATTTACATTACATATATTATTTGTACTATATCAAACAAAAATAAACGGAAATATAAGAGGTATACCTATAACTGTTATTTTGGGTGTGACATACCATTTGGAACACGAGATAATAGCTGGGATTTTAAAACTACAAAATCGCTCCATAGCTAAACAATGACTTTTGGGAAAATTGTTTCTTACATTTTTTTTTTCGTTTTATACCAATAATAAAATCAATGTCGTTTGATAGATATGTTTCGCCAATCAGATTTGGATATTGTATCAAATTAAAACGAAAATATTGCTAATGTTTTATTTAATGACTTGTGACAAATTTTACTTTTTGGTCAATCTTTAGAAATATTGTACTTTTCAATGTTCACTTCACTCCTTAAAAATGAAATAAGTTTAAACAATTAACATTACTGACTAGATATCAATCATCATTATTGTCAATTGTCATCATTGTTATCACATCATCATCACCATCATCATTATCATCATCATCATCATTATCATCATCATCATCACCATCATCATCATCATCATCATCATCATCAACAACAATAACAAAGCAACCAATAAAATAATTCTTTAACTCGATCCCCTTGATGTTTCAGAGAGCATCAGCTCTGCCTTCCATGCCACAAAATTAGGCAGCACTGTTGTCAAGACAAGAGAGGTCTTAAAATTTCTTGTGGAAGATAACATAGGCAACGATTTTGATACGGCAACGGGTATTTACACAGCTCCAGTTGATGGTTTGTACGCATTCACTCTCTTTGCAATGTCTTGGAAATTGGCACGTAAGTAATGCATGTGAATGAGAATAAAATACCAAGTAACCACTAAAATAGGCAACCCGCAAAAAGACTGATAAGAGTAACTCTTATATCTATATATATATATATATATATATATATATATATATATATATATATATATATGTGTGTGTGTGTGTGTGTGTGTGTGTGTGTGTCATGTGTGTGTGTGTGTGGTTTTTTTTTTTTTAAATAATAATAGTAATTTTAAAAAAATAGTGTTGTGGATCAACTGTGTTCCGAACAGCCAATGTTAAGTTTTTATCATTGACCACAGAACTAGCAAATCTAAAAAGTATATAACTATTTTTTTACAGACTGATTTAGGAGTAACTTGCAACCTTTGTTTTTATCTCAGGCTAATTCTGTCATCCCCTTGACACAAATTATTGCGAAGAAAATCTGCTAGGTCTTAATACTCAGTCCTTTTTGGCGTTTGACGTTTCATTCCGAGTAGAATTTACGCAATTCTAACATGTCCGTAACAAAACTTGATAACGTAATTTTTAATATATCTTGATACCATCAAATAAAAGAAATCTCATCCGTCACCAATCGATGACATCATTTAAATCTCTCTTGATACTACCAAATAATGATAATCTTTCTAATTTTATTTATTTTTGTAAAGTTTTGGGGATCATCATGGAGCACAGAATTACCGGCAAATTAAAAAATACAATACAGTACCGTCAACTGGGCCACCCGGGGTAACTTAGGCCACTTACTGAAAACAAGATTGCT
>NC_088364.1:20582568-20670068 GCF_034508935.2 Berghia stephanieae
GTAATTCTCACTAAACTCTATTAACCAGATTATAAACGTTAAAGGTTACACATAGTTTTGTGTGTTGGCCCGTTATACTTCCGGATGGCAATGTTGTGAGCTTCGTAGCCAAACGCATACTATCAATAGATAGAACGAAGATGACGTCACTCTGGTCTTTGTTACTGTCTTTTTTTGCCATCCAGGTTTATGAGTAATTCTCACTAAATAAACTGTATTAACCAGACTACTACTACTACTACTACTACTACTACTACTACTACTACTACTACTACTACTACTACTACTACTACTACTACTATTAAATTGTAGCGCATTCCGAGGATCTACAAAAATTATTATTGTTTTTAAGGGTCTTCGGCGCTTGCAACACATTAAGGTTATTTCAGCGCCAGTAAAACGGAAGAAAATGGGATAGTAAAAACTTCTAGAATTACAATTAAAGCACCCAAGAAAAGGGGAATTGGCTCAAATAGGAGATATATGTAGATTCCAAGAGTACAATATCAAAGTACTTAGTTTGAGATCATCCTAAAAGTCTCATCCTGACACAAGCACAGGTCCCCACTAATAGGAAAATACTCAAATTTTTTACAAATCATATATAATATGTAAACAAAACACAATACAGTGCATAACAGAGAGATGATTTACAAGACAAAAAATATCATCTCCCAAAACTCTTAACTATACATTTGACTGTTCCCCTCCCAGCTAGGTATCCGACAAGGGCCAGGAGAAAACCAAGTAATCTAATCCCAAGACAAAGTCAGAAAGCATGTTGGAAAACATACAGGGGGGGGGGGGGGGGGGGGGGGTAATAGAAGACACAGTAAGTGACTCATTCCCCACTATGGGAAGTCAGAAACCCCACCAAGGATCTACGAAAAGCGTAGCGCAATCTCTCGCAAATCGACAGAACTCACCAAACATTTAGATTCATTTATAACATTTTACCGTTTTCTGCATCATAATAATAATAATAATAATAATAATAATAATAATAATAATAATAATAATAATAATAATAATAATAATAATATTAATAATAATAATAACCAAAGACAGTGTGAACTAAGTAGGAATGTATTTATTGGAAGGCACATGATTTACAAATCAATACTATGGAATCAACATGAAACACATTTATTAAAATCGGGACAAAAATCCCCAAATTCAAAAATAAAAATGTATACCCAGCAGAACCTCGGATTTGATCTAAAACTTTTAACCCTGTGACTGACGGGATCAGGTTGCTTCCCTTCCCCCCCCCCCCCCTACCCCACCACCCTTTCCCAGATTTTTTTATTTTTTTTTTGCCTTTAAGAGTTTTTGTGGTGTTTGCGTCACTTTCGGATTGTTTCAGCACCAGTGAAACTGGAGATGATGAAGTAGTAAAAAAAAGATAGTAGATCTGAAATTAAAAGTGTCTAAAAAGAAGTAGAACAAATGGGACGAGTTCAAACAAGGAATATATATATAGAATCTAATAGCAATCCTAAAGGTCCCATAAAGATACAAGCGCATGAGGGATACTCTCAAATGCCTGCGAAATGCATTAAAGACCCCCCCCCCCCCCCCCCCCCCCAAAAAAAAAAAAAGGGGGGGGGGGGGGGGAGGAAGCAGTATATAACATTGAGGTTTACAGTAAATACAATTTATCACCTATAAAAAAGGGACAAACATTACATTAGACCGTTTCCTTCTCATCAAGAATTCCAGCCATTTATCAGTAAAACCAAGTTCATTCCAAAACAAGGGCAGAGGTGGATACTGAAAACAGATATAATATATACCTTATTCCCACCATGGTCGCTTAAAAAGACTCCTTCCGACGTTTTGCACGTCTGTTTATATTTGCTTTTATTTTAAGGGTTTTACGGCATTTCCGACACTTTATGTCATAGTTCAGAACAAGTTGATAAGAAAAAAAAAAGAGATACTTGGTCAAATTGTTTTTTAAAGTTAAGATTTAAATCACCCAAGAAAAAGTAAGACAAAGGGGGCTGGTTCAAATAGAAAACAGAAATAGATTCCAATAGCAAACTATCAGTGTGCTTGAGTTTGAGATCAACGTCTCATCCAGACATAAGCACAGGATCCTATTAAGATTACTTTCAACTGTTTACACAATGTATATATTTATTTTTTTAAAAAAACAAAAAACGATTAGTACACAACAAAGATATGATTTTCAAGGAAATTATCATCTCCAAAAACTAACACTATACATTGGACTGTTTCCCTCTCAATCAAGGACTCCCCCAGGAACAGGACAAAATAAAGTAATCTCATTCCAAGACAAAGACAGAAATGAAACTGGGAAAAGTAAATAAGATAACATACGGTGATAGAAGACACAGAAAAGGTGACCTCCCTGCCCATCATGTAGGTCAAAAGACCCCTGCAAATATTTGCAGGTCTGATAACCTGGTTATGGGCTCATTAGAGTACAGGAAATACTCTCAAATCAAAGCAAAATTCCGTCTGTTACAATAATATTAAATCAAGCCTGAAATGTATTCGGTTAACAGAAATGCTAATATGTTCGCCTAACCATCCCACCCCCCTGATTTAATGGACCGAATTGACTCTAAATTCTTGACAGGCAAGTGCATGGACAAAAAAACAACAACAACAAAAAACAAACAATCAATAAACAAACAAGAAAAAAAATCTAATCGAATTGCATGAGTATGAAAACACCGAGTTTAGCATGATTTTGAATTCTTAGTGGACACAAAAATAACGAAAAAGGTACAATCATTCAAATTGACCATGAACAACGGACAGCTGGTTTTGGAAATAAATTATATATACTACACTCCAACTGTTCTTTTTTACATATTATATCTTATTTTTGAGACAACACTACACTAGTAAGTACATAACAACCCATCTCACTTATCTGCATGTAAGTTAAAGGTATCACATGATAAATGTCAATAGCTGTATATTTGATATCAAAAATCCATTTTCAGAATAACAAGTTCTTTCCACACCCCTTCACAACAAACAAACAAACAAGCAGACAAAGAGGAATCCCAGCAATGAGTCAATAGACCCACTTTTACAAATGCAATTTTCTGTTAAAAGATAGAGAGATGACGGGAATCTCAATACAGTCCAGTTGATCGGCATAGGAACCAGTATCCTCATAAAAAATATTTTAAAATGAAAAAAAAAAAAAAATAATAATAATAAATAGGACTAAATTAAAAAAAAAATAATAAATGAAAAAAAATAACATAAATACTCCAAGCCATCTCATTCCATGACAAGAACAAAAAGCCACATTGAAAGAGACACCAAATATGGCAGGATGGAAGACAGCACCAGTAACCCCACTTACCGCCCGCTAAGATTAATTTCAACGTATACTGGGTTAAAAACTGGGCCAGGGAAACGATATACAGGGATTCAAAACATTTTAAACATTTGGTATATAATTTATGATTTTGCCTTCAGATTTGAAAGGCATGTTGGAAAAAATGTTAACCTTACATCCACATGCAATATTCATCGGCCTCCGTGAACCAAAGCCCTACATTAAGATCGTAACAACGTTGTTTGATGATGAACATGAACAAGGTTTTAAAAAAGTTAATATATAAATATATAAGTATTTGTGTAATCAAAAAAACCCAGCCAAATTCATTAAAATAATTGAAAATAAAAAAAAAAACACGGAGAAAGTAACAATTTTCAAAGAAGACATTATATGACTAGTGGAATTAAGATTCTGATTAAAGTTTTGTTTTTAAACATTTACAATTGTAATCTATCAATTTTTGTTATAAGAACAAAGGGTAAAATAAGCAGAAATTGATACAGTACTTAAATCCATGCTTTACTTATACAAAGACGTAAACCAAATGTACAAAGGGGAAAAAATGCATATTGATAAATATTACATTATATAATACAATGAAAAATGATGCAAAATTTACATTCTAATGTTTTTGCCATGTGTGAAAAAAGTCCAATGACCAAATACATCAATTGAATTCTCCCCCCCCCCCCCCCCCTCTCTCTCTCTCTCTCTCTCTCTCTCTCTCTCTCTCTCTCTCTCTCTCTCTCTCTCGCTCTCTCTCTCTCTCTCTCTCTCTCTCTCTCTCTCTCTCTCTCTCTCTCTCTCTTTTATTTTCTCTTTTGTATATAATTATATTTTTTTCAACAATATAATAATTACTGTAAATGCTGTCAAAATAGCACCAAGAAATGAAAGATGTCCAGTGCAAACAAGAAAAAACCATATCTGAAGATTAAGAAGCGTCAAGCCAACTTCCAGTCTGATCTGTTTCTTGCGATGGCTATTTGTTAGTGCAGCATTTTTTTTACCTACAGAAAAATACGACCTGTGTAAAAAGAGGACTAAAAGCTTGAGTTTTCATTTTAGAATTTCCTAATTTTTAAAGCCTTTGAAAAGTAATTTTGAAAACAGTAAGGTGCACTTTAGTGTACAATGCAGTACGGATATATTTACAACCCTTGTATAAATATCACACCAAAGTCCCATTTTTCAAGGGAGAGGGGGATTTAAAAAAAATCTATAACAAACTAAATAAAGATCATGCATATCAATCCAAACACAAAATTAATTTTCTTTTTTTCAATAAGGACTAATTGATTTGCAGCAAACAAACAAAAAAAACCCCAAAAACCTAAACATTATTGGTCAATCCAACAATGAGTATTGACATTGAAAATGCAACATTATCAACCAATGATGTTCTGTATAATGGGGCCAATAATAGTCTACAAAATGGTTCTTGTTATACAGAAGCATTTCACAATCACTGACAATTTCACAATCAAATTCAAGAACCAAAATCTCTTCATTATCAGCCCTTTTATAAGCCCCCATATAATCCGGACTGATGTTAACCTTATAGCTTTGTTTATTTGGTAGTTCCCATGGGTAGACATGACGCTTGGATTGACATTTTACCACTGGTCTGACTTTGTCAAAATATCCATCCTGCATTGTATCTACATTAAATTTACAAGACCTTTATCATTTTCCATATTCGTCTGTTTTCGTTTTGTTTTTAAGGGTTTTACGGTGCTTGCAACACATTAAGGTCATATCAGCGCCAGTAAAATGGAAGAAAAATTCTAGAATTACCATTAAAGCACCCAAGAAAAGGTAAGATAAATAGGAATTGGTTCAAATAGAAAAAAAGATGTAGATTCCAAGAGCACACTATCAAAGTACTCAGTTTGAGATCATCTAAAAGTCTCATTCAGACACAAGCACAGGTCCCCACTAAGAGGAATACACTCAAAATATTTACAAATCATACATAATATGTAAACAAAACATAATACAAAGCATAACAGAGAGATGATTTACAAGAAAAATATAATCTTTAACTATACATTTGACGGTTTCCCTCCCAGCTAGGGTATCCGGCCAGGACAAAACCAAGTAATCTCATCCCAAGACAAAGACAGAAAGCATGTTGGAAAACAGATGTAGGAGGGATAGAAGACACAATAAGCTTCTCCCCGCCCACTATGGGAAGCCAGGAACCCCATCCAGTTTCCATGCTCATGGCATGACTTACATAATGTTAATTGTCAGAAAGTATTTAGACATTATCGAAATGATTCAAAACATTAATATACCTCCATTTAGCACGCTCTATTTTCACTGAATTGTCAAGCGGTATTCAATATTAAAACAACTAAGATTAAAAACATAGAATAAAATGGTTAAACTGTCAACGTTGGGACAGTCGTTCCTTTTCAATTAGCTTTAAATATATGTAAGTTTATCAGCAGAAACATATGCACATTTAAAAGGACATAACTTTTTTTTCCCTCTTTCTTCATCACAAAAGCTCCGGTAATTAGAACCAGCCAACATGTTTAATTGTTTTTAACATGGACAATTTTTAAATGGTCATATATGAAATGGAAGAATATATATATAGGTTTATAAAAATTCACAAAACCTGATTACAGTATATATCAGCAGAACATAACAAAGCATACATTAACAATGTCATAATATTATAATAATATATTCATGATAGATTGAAACTTTAAATGGTCGCCATATAAAATTTGTGACCGCTTAACTTCCCTACCCTCTTCTGTCTCAATCTAAGATTGTCGAGGTGAACCAGACACTAAAACTTGTGTAACGTCTAATTGAATACAATTTTTATAAAATGAATTTTTTTCTGCAGCTCAAAAATTATTAATTCATCATTCATTTGGTAGTCATCGCCAATAAATTGAAAAATTGTCTCTTGAAATTTGACAAAAAAAGGAAATCAATGATGGGGTAGAATTGAAGCTCCAGTTTTATTAATAAAGACAATTGGTAGGTGTGGACGTTTTAGGCTTTCCTTCTATGAACAGATGGGGTGATGAATAAGACAATGAGGATTCAATGAGATACAATGTGGATTCATCATTCAGTATTTGGGTAAGACACCAGGTGTGAATGAATATCTGGCTATTAGTAGTAAAAGTTATTACAAGCGTGCTTGAATTAAATTGATGCCTAACATGTGACTGGTACTGTATGAAATGGAAATTTGGTTCCATACAGACTGCAGGGGAAATGGATGAAGCATTATGAAGCCCATTAAGCATGGAGCATCTATGAAAATGCCCCATTTCTCTCTTTATTGTTAAAGGGGGAAAACTCAAAAGATTCGAACCATTTCTCTTTGTTTAGTATGCATAAATTCTACCTAACCATTGCCACCACCAATAAAGAATGTTAATTTGACTCAAATTCCATATATAAAGGACTGTAAAATCCAATTTCAGCACCCTGGTTATCCCATAATAATATAAAATCGAGGCACTGGGTCAACATTATTTTAAAAACCTTTATGGATAAACCTTTATCTACAAACAAAATGGGAGGTATCATCAAATTAATAAAACCCAATAGAAAACACGACAAAATTGAATATAGCTGCGACATCGCTAATGACAAAACGCTATTTTTTATTCTTGCAAAAAAAAACAAAAAAAACCCCAAAAAACAAACTTCTACTTAAAAAATCTATAGATTAAGATCACACCAAAATGTCTCTACCTGGAAACTTCTTTTATGACAAATTAAATATGAATCAATCAATAATTGAAACAAAAGTTTCCTCGCCAAAATGGAAAAAAAAAAAAAAAAAAAAAAGGTTTTGTCAGCACCGCAGGATAGCTACTATTATTTCTTATGAGCCATTTACACGCAGGGGGAGATTTGCCTGCACAATCTGCCCCCAATCTCCATGACTTGCCCTCGGAAAAACAGCAGATGGAACAACCATTCCCTGCTTTTCTATGACACAGTAATGGGCCATCATCATCATCATCATCTTCTGCAGCAGCATCATCAATTTCAACATCGTCAACATCACCAACGCAGCATCGTTTTCAACATCGTCATCATCATTGTCCACCATTATCATCTTCATGATTATTTGTTTAGTTAAATATAAAATCATAATTTCTTCTCTGCTGCCCAGAATTATTTGTTTTTACTTGATTGATGGTTTTAATCAGGAGTTAATTATGTGTGTTTGTGGCCATATGTGCTTGTGTATATATTATCATTCTATTTCATATTGGCATGGAGGTGAAACAAAATGAATTTACATTTCTTTGGACAATAAAGTCCTATTATTATTGTTATTATCATCATTATATATATGCGTTTTTCTTAAAACTACCATAATATTATGTGAGAAATGCACAAAACGAATTGACTGTATATGCATTGAAATAAAAAATAAAAACAATTTTCTTTTTTATTCTTAAATCCAAGCATTAAAATGTGATCTTGACTAATTTGAGGTCGCTGATTACAAAGCTGCAAGTACTTTTTTTATATATATAGTCGCAAAAGAAAAAACCCAACATTATTTATGTTTTATAAAGTGAACCACAAACACAGGAAATGTCTATCAACCGACCTCGACGATAGCAGGTGAAATTTATTTGCGAGCAAGAAATCAAGCAGTGCAGTGCTTGATAACCCGGATCGGCAGAGGATTTACCCGCACGATTTGCCCTCGACACATGCGATCGGCCTGTTGAGTATACGATTTACCCTGTGCAGGTCGCTGTGCAGGCAGATTGTTATGTGTAAATGGCCCATTAGACATAACATAAACTACAAGGTCAATAGTTGTTTTTTTGTTTTTTAATAAAGCCACCAAAAGAAGACAATTTAATCTCTCTCTCTCTCTCTCTCTCTCTCTCTCTCTCTCTCTCTCTCTCTCTCTCTCTCTCTTTCTCTCTCTCTTAAAATATATAATTCTTTTTGTATAATTTGTATATTTCTCTGTCTCTCACCTCCTCCACACATTCACCCTTTCTTCATATCAGTAAGTGAAGTCCATACAAAAATAAATCCATCAACAAATCACAAAACTGTAAAACAATCCAAGTAGTATGATATTGCTTATTAAATAATTACAACTATAACAATATTACATATCATATTATATAACAAAGACATATATAAACAATTGTAGGAAGCAGATTTACATTATTCAAGACTACTAACCCCTTTGTTGCTTTGCCTAAGTTTTTCTTTTTGTGAAATTCAAACCATTTAATCCAAAGGAAACTAAGTGTAGACCAACTTGGGATCAGAGGAGTAAACTTAAAATAGTTACATAGTCGGGGTCTATTAATGGTTTCTGTAGCATCAAAATTAAATAGACTACGATATACAACACACCAGTTCTATCTGCCAAAATAATCATTAGTAATATTGTAACCAACACATAAATGCATGTACAACCTTAAATGTTTATCGTTTGTTAGAAGTGATCACAAGCTTTCTAAAAACAACAAGCATATTATCCATATAGGAATAAGATTATTCAACACTGGGTCAGACCTCGGTGATGGGCATTTTAATTATAGGGAGTGAAGAAACCCAAGTGAAAAACTGGGACAAAGCAGCATCAGGGTTTTCCCTTGTTGGAATAACATTGGCTAATCAAGCACTCCGTCTTATTCTCCTTACAGCCAGCTTTAATGCTACTGCTCTCTTGGTAAAAAGAGTAAGAAAGGTTAGATTTAAAACAAATCTTTGCTGTTAAGAGTTCTGAAAAGAATTGAACAAACAGAATATAACACTTTCAGAAAAGAGAACAAAATACTCAACACAGAATATTCTGGATATGTAATTTGTTCCTTTTTTGGAGCTGTTATATTCTTTTTTTTTTTGTTCCGTAATTTTTAAAATTGCACTGCTTCTAGCTTTGAACTGTTGAGGGTTAAGAATTGAGGTGCAAAATTATTTTAGTAGCCATTTGTAATTACAAAGGGATTGAATAACAAAAACATATATTAACATAAATATAAAATTAGCGATTTATATTTTTGGTCAAAATTGAAATTATGTACAATTAAGTAAACAGATCATTATATTAATTTGCAATTTATATTGATGTAAAATGCTTACTGTTCAAGAACACTACTTCAGTTAAGGGCCTGGATGTTCTTGTATGATTGATATGATGAACAAATGACAAACTAACCACAAAATCAAAAACTGAAAAAGCAGACTGTTTTCACTGGGGAGCAATCCTCAGACCTTCTGATTACCAGTCAGTCATTAATAATAAAAATAATAATAATAATAATAATAATATAATAATAATATAATAATAATAATAATAATAATAATAATAATAATAATAATAATAATAATAATAATAATAATAATAATAATAATATTAATAATAATAATATTATAAAAATAATAATCATCATCATCATCATATCCTCATCATCATAATAATAATGATAATTATAATGAAAACAGTGATGATGATGATAATAATAATAATAATAATAATAATAATAATAATAATAACAATTAATAATAATGACAATAACAACAACAACAATAATAATAATAATAATAATAATAATAATAATAATAATATAATAATAATAATAATAATAATAATAATAATAATAATAATAATAAAAATAACACTTATCTTATTGTGCTCTTTTGTCTTGACTTTTTTTCATCACAATATTGATTCATCTGTTACAATGCAAATGTTCTTATGAAGGATGTTGAATACTTATAACTGGTGGACGATTTTAAAAAAATAAAGTGGAGATATTAAATATTCCCAATATTCCCAGCAGTGAGCACTTGCAATACAATCACTTTTTCATTTTTGATGGATACTTTTTATTTGGTGTATAAAAATCCTTTTATTATTATTATTATTATTATTATTATGATTATTATTATTATCATTATTATTATTATTATTATTATTATTATTATTATTATTATTATTATTATCATCATTATTTAATTGCTTTTGAAAAAATCATGGACTATACAAAGAGCGAAATCAAACTACACTGAAATGAAATGTTTCATACATCAACTAATTATTATTGATAAAAGGATTATAAAAAAGGAACATCGTTTTGAAAGCAGCCTTAGAAGAAAAGAAAAAAAAACATCTCTTTGAAAGCAGTATTTTGATCACTGTCATCCTTTAACTTTTAAATAAGCTCCACATGAATGGAAAAAAGTGGTAAAAAAATTAAAAATTAACAAACAAAAAAACAAAACAATAAAAAACGAAGCAAATTAACCTGAAAGACAATAAGTAATTTTATTATTCATTTACCGAATCAGTAATCACTGTCACTGTATGTTGAATAACATTCAAACTTTGACATTTTATAAAAGCTGAGAGAAAAAGTGAACCTATGAGTTTTGAAAGATTATGAGATAGCCCACTTGTCTTTAATACCTCCCAATTAAGAGAGTGCTTCCAAGATGTAAAAAGGAAAGCAAGTCCCATGTCCCTAATCTGTACGCCAGTTTGATTGAATAAAGATGCATTATTACTGCAATGTGACTTTGGCTGCATAATAATTTATTAAAGTTTGAAAAATTATTTGTTACCACATTTCTCTATCCAAAAAAAAAAAAAATCTTTATCAAAAATAGACAAATGACTCTATAACAACCGTTTTTAAACTGTTAAAGCCATATCAACAATAACATAATGCAAGAATAACTAAACTTTATGCTAATTTCTAGTTTTGTTCTCTTTTTAAAAAAAAAAAGAACCCTTCAAATTTCACTCAATCTATAATATATTGACACAAAGCGAAGACAAAAAAAGCATAGATAAGAATACTCAGAAACTCATCTCCTTCTCCTGCCATGTCCTACAGCAAAAGTTTGAAGCATGGTTGGTTCAACGGCGTTCAAGGCAGCTTGAGTAATGATGGGGGCATGGGCTTTGCACATGAGAAGCCCAGTGGTTATAAGAATGGTGGCGCCAGTGAAAGACAGGGCAAAACCCCAAGAGTATCTGGCACCATGGGAGACAACTTCTGATGTCATTATCATGAAAAGAATTATGCCAAGGAAGCTCAGAAAACCTGAAACGAACAAACATGAAAAATTATTGAAAATATTGTTACTATGGTTATGTTTCAATGTAATTCTCAAGTTAAATGCTAATCTCAACAACTTCTAGGAATGGGGCATCCTGAAGTCATTTTGTCATTTTCATATGTCTGGAGCTGTTCATTTGAAACTTGACACTGAATAAAAAAAACAAAACCAAACCTTGATAAGGTCACACACAGTCCCAAACCTGACTTTCTAACAATATAAAGTATATGATTAAAATTAAAACACAACAGTTATATGAATTGAAAATTTCTTAATTTAAGATCATTTATATTCATAATAACATATGTGGTACTCTCTATCTCTTTTCTTTGGTGAATCCAACCATTCTATATGAATTAGAACAATAATATAGAGTTAGTAGAATTCTCAAACCCCATTTTAGGTCAAGAGTTGGGTCTCATGTGAGGGTATATATGATATATATTTGTTTCATGAATTTGTGATAAGTAAAAAAAAAAAAGAAGATAAAAGAATGTGACAGTTCATTTAAGCTGTTTGTCACCAAAGTCAAAGAGGTGATAGGACAGCACACAGATTATAGTGTTATCTACTAACCCGCAATGAATGCAAGATCTTCAGGAGTTTCACTGTCTTTGTGAAGAATCTGCCGAAGTCGCTGCATGCGAATTGCTCGTAACCATCTACGAGGGCCAAAGTTTTGAAGAACGGCAGAGGTAAGGGAACACACATAGAATGGCAGTGCAATAGTTTGAAATATGACGACACATATGAACCAATCTGAAATGAAAATATGTATATGTTATGAAATTATCAACAGTGGCATCAACACTACATCTTCGTTTCCACATTAATAACCAGATGTATAAGTATGCAGACGTTGTCGTATAAATAATAAATAAATTCCCTTTATTCACCCCAGGGGAAACTTGTCTCTAGGGTCTATTCCAAGGGAAGACTGAGATGACCCAGGCATCAGCCGCAGTGCAGCGGTGCAAATTAAGCTAAGGCGAGGTGACTTGCTCCAGGCCACACAGTGCAGCGGCGTGTGATCGAGCTCAGTACCTTTCAAATACAAAGTAAAGACTGTAATGCTGAGCCACACTGTCCCAAGCTGTATCATGTTGGTATCAATATAATTCGCGTTCATGATAACTTACTGATCTGGCAATCATAGTGTGTGAATCTGATTTTTCATTGTGATTATAAAATTTTGCTTTGCTTTAAACAAGTGGTTATACAGTAAAAACATTTTTTTTCCATTAATTTATCAAAGCAAACAAGAAATTATCAAAGCAAACAAGAAAAAAAGAAATTACCATCAATAACTGGGTTTCCGACTAAAGGGTTGCTCTCACAACTACTTGTTTCACAAAGTTCCCATAAACCAAAAGAACCCTCAATGTCTGTACCATTTTCACCTCTTCTCTGGAACCACAACCAATCAGGAGTGATAAATCCAACACTAAATGGGAATATTCCGAAGATGAGTGAAACAAGACATACTTTGTATGGCATAGCCCGTTGCGTCCACACTCTATCCATGATGAATGTTGTTTCCTTTTTTTTTCTTAAGAAAATAATAAATAACTTAATTCAGTGCTTTGCTTTACGGCTCTCCATACTGAAATATAGAAAAATAATTTTTTTTTTAATAATGAAGAAAAAATATGAAAGAATGCAAATAAATATGAACAATCTTTTCTGAACATATAATGTTTTTCTCATCTCATAAAATAGTATCATTGGCAACTATCTCTTCCAATCTAGATCTAATTGCCCAGTTCTTAGATTGACATTATTGCGCAATAATAATTGAATAAATTGTACTGCCAGATGGTAGAAAACCTACACACACACACACACACACACAGAGAGAGAGAGAGAGAGAGAGAGAGAGAGAGAGAGAGAGAGAGAGAGAGAGAGAGAGAGAGAGAGAGAGATTGAGAGAGAGAGAAAGATTGAGAGAGAGAGATAGTTAGATAGATAGATAGATAGATAGATAGATAGAGAGAGAGAGAGAGAGAGAGAGAGAGAGAGAGAGAGAGAGAGAGAGAGAGAGAGAGGAGAGAGAGAGAGAGAGAGAGATGGTTCATATTATTGAAGAGAACTGACCAGATTTAATTAATTCTTCATTTTTGAATGAGAAAGTTAAGCAGTTAAGCATGGCTGTGGAAAGGGGGGAGTGACCAAAAGTGACTGAGATTGATGAAAATAAAACTGTTGTGATTAATTCGTTATTTATCACGTGTAAGATGGACATTTCTAATTGCAGACAGGGTACACCATAACAGTGTAAGACGACAATGTCGGGAAATTTACAGACCTTTGCAAATCAATTAATGCCCCTGAACACTGTTGAAAGATCTAAACCCTTTTTGTACTTTACTTACTTTTAAACTATCATGGTAGGAAGGGTATTTTGCATGTCTTGCAACATCAAACTCCCACTTTTATGATGATTGCCTTTTGTATCGTTCAATTGTTCGCATAAGCTTCTTAATCTACTCTCAAGACAGCAGGTTTCAACTAACTCTGACGATAGAAATAGAAGGATTGACTTTAAGATTTGTCAGGTGTAATCTGGCTAACCTATGTGGAATTAATGATGGTATTAGTATTATGGATGTATCCTCATCATTCTATTTTTTTTTCAAAATAGTAGGTATGTAATTCTTTTCTTTTTGCTTTGCCTTTCTTATTACTTGTTTGTGGGTTTGTTTGTTTTGGGGTTTTTTTGTCATGATTTCTGGATTTAGTTTAATGGAAGTGTTTGCATAGAAGTGGCACATTTTTCAAATGAAAAATGAATGAAAAAAACGGACAAAAATAAAAACAAAATAGAACTAACTACAAATTAAAGATAAACATCATTAAGTTAAGGGGGGAGAGATTTGGACGGACAGATAGTCAAAAGCCTGCAACATACTATTTAATAATGTGTTGTAACAAGGACTGGGTTTATCTTTTAAATTGAGGTTGAAGATGGAGGGCAACTGGACAGTATACTGTACTGTACTGTATTGTAGGCAGCAGGCCGTTCTGTGTATAACTGTACTGTAAGGTAGGCTAGTTGAGAGAGACACTTGGTTTAGTGACAACTTAGTGATGGAAATAGTTCTTCAGCTGTGCTTTGATCCTGTGTTCTTTCATATTCATCCAGGAGATGTTGACTCTGTTCTGACCAGCACGGTATATAGCGCTTTCTGAAGCCCCTTGGGATTGTTCTTTTTGCACATTTTAGAATTAATTTTGTGAACCTGTGTATATTTTCTTGTTTAGGTTCTATTCTTTTACAGGTCTTGTCTATTTCTTTTGAGAATTCCTGCCATTGGCTTTTCTGAAATTCCATCGAGGAGTTGGTAGGGAATTCATCATTGGCAATTTAATGCCTGTTGTGAGGATGATGGGGCGATGTTGGCTATGGGGGAAATTGTTTAGTACTTCTCTTGTTGTTGAGGATAGTGGGAGGTTTGAGTCTTTGGATACAAATGAGAGGTCAGGTGAAGACCTGAAGACTTGAAGAGAACCGAAGAAATAGATGGATAGAAGTGGTAGAAGGCTTAGACATGAGCCATTCAAGCAGACACGCATGGCAAACCATTAAAAAACTTGATCCAACTCCACCCCAATCAAAAAGCGCTGCACCTATCAAGGTATATGCTATTGCCAAAGAAATCAAGCAACGTGGACAACACAAGCCAAATAAAAAATTTGAAAAATATATCAACAAAGAATACCAGAAAATACTAACTACGCAACCCAATACTGGTATTTTCTTATCCATTCCTGTGACATGTCAAGAAATAGAACAGGCCATCAAACATGTAAAAAACGGTAGGGCTGCTGGTATTGATGGAATATACCCCGATATGATAACCCATCTGGGTCCAGAGGGAATTCGGTGGCTAGCAGAGACAATGAGTGATATATCATAGAAAAGGGCACCTACCCAAAAATCTGGAAACACGCCAAAGTGATTGCAATACTAAAACCTGGCAAACCCGCAACAGAACCATCCAGCTACAGACCCATCTCCCTCCTCAGCTGCCTATATAAACTTTTAGAAAGAATTATTCTAACAAGAATCACCCCATACATCGACCCAATCATACCTGTCGAACAAGCAGGTTTCAGGCCAAAGAGAGGAACAACAGAACAAGTCCTTGCATTAACAACACACATAGAGTCTGGTTTCGAGAAGGGACTAAAAACTGGAGCAGTACTGATAGACCTTTCCACTGCGTATGACACCGTCTGGACAACAGGACTAATGTATAAACTAGCAAAAGCCATCCCTTGTAGGAAAATATTAAAGATTCTCTCATATATGACCAGCACTAGACACTTCCATGTACTTCTAGGGGCAAACAAAAGTAAAGCCTATAAAATAAGAAACGTAGTGTTTTTATGCACCTCCGTTGACGGTGTATCTTAACGGATCGTTTTTATACACCTCCGTCACGCATGCGCATTCCACCCAATTTCATTAGCGATATTGTGTTTCTTCATTTGGACATGGCGAAAGTTATATTGTGACATCTATAGGATGTCTTTGTTAATAAATTTATATAAAAATATTAATAATTTAAAAAATCGAAATATAAAACCAGAAAATAGAAGTTGCATTGAAGGTAAAATAATGTTTTCGACCTAATGTTTTAGAAAGACCTTATTAAATGTGATGAACAGTCAGGTGGCTCCGTAGCGCAGTGGACCAGCTGTCAGACTCCAACCTTGAAAGTACCGGGTTCGATTCCCAATGTTGACTTTTTTTTTTTTATTTACTTTGTTTTTGTTTGCTTTTTTTTTTCTTTCTTTTTTTTTTCAAAAACTTTTTATCATGTTTTTAAAAAACTTTGATTTTAATTTTCTAAAATTATTTATTTATTTGAGATCAGTATTTGTGTGCCATGCTTCTTTTTACTTTTGATTTTTTAAATTGTTATTATTCTTTAATTTATTATCATTGTACATCGGTAATCACTAAGCAGCGTGCTAAACTACAATCTAAAACTATTTAAACCTCATGGACGTATGCAGCAACAACTTTACCATCACCGCCAATGGAGGTGCATAAAAATGGTGCGTTTTTGTACACCTCCAATGGAGGTGTATAAAAACTGTGCGTTTTTGTACACCTCCAACGGAGGTGTATAAAAACGCCACCAATAAGAAATGGTGTACCACAGTGCTCAGTCATTGCACCAACATTATTTAATGTTTACATCAGTGACAAGCCAAAAACAAGATCACACCAACTTGGCTAAGCAGATGATTGGGCTCTCACTTGCCAATCAAAAAACTGGAAAGAAATTGAAAACGAACTGAGCCATGACACCTCAACCCTCAAAAGTTTCTTTGATAAATGGTACTTAAGAATGAACACCACCAAATCAGTGGCCACAATTTTCCACCTGAACAACCAAACGGCAAATAAACCCCTCCAAGTAAAAGTCGGTAACACAATACTACCAAACGACGATAACCCCCAAATATCTTGGAGTCACTTTAGACAGACAACTAACGTACAGAAAACATCTCGAGAACTGTGCAAATAAAGTCGAAAAACGAAACTGCCTTCTCAGAAAAGTTGCTGGCACATCATGGGGAGCATCCCAAACAGTATTGAGGACAACAGCGCTTGGACTCTGCTATAGTGCGGCTGTGTATTGTGCCCCAGTATGGACAAGGAGCTCACAAACAAACAAACTTGACACCAAAACAGTGTATATGAGTATGAGTGCTACTTCTCTTCGATTCATAGGCATACAAGGCATGTAAAGTCCTAATAGCAATAATCTGACCTTTACGGTGAAGAGAAAAACATCCCGTAGATAACTGATGAAAATGTCCTCAAATCAGTTTCAGTGTTGAGCATCCCGACGTAAAAATGGATGGAGAAACCCAAACACAAAACAAATGACAAATGTACAAGGCTAAGGGAAAGTACTCGTGATTTCCTCATTTTGAAGTGTTTCCGCGAATTTTATAAAGCCTAAGCAATAATTTATTCTTTTATTTAATTTTTTTTTTTTTTTACAACGCCACATAATACCTATTGCTATTTTAAAAGAAGTGAACACGGACGCACAATAATAAATGAATGCAATCCCGATAGGTTTCGATCCCTGGTTCGCGACGTGCACTTATTTGCAGGTCTGATAACCCAGTTCCTTATGAGCTGATTGTTGTAATGGAAATCTATAAAATGACGCAAAATGTTGTCCATTATAACAATATTAAACTAGGCCCTTAAGTGGTTCGGATGTCAGACCTGCATATATGTATACGTCGCTGGTTCCTTGTCTGTAGAGCATAGGGAGTAATGGTCTAGTTTCTTCTGTCTTTGGCTTTTGTTTTCATTCCTTCTGTGATTTCATTTGCAGGTTTCTTCTACCGGTCTGTCTTGTGTGACTTATCTTCCTCTGCTGTGCGGATTCCGTTAAAGTGCCTGTTGGCCAATCTCATTTTTTTTCTTCTCTTATATCTAAATTTGTAAGAATCTTCGATCTTTAGCTGTTATGCCCTCTTCCCGGGGTCGGAAGTGGTACTTCGTCGAGTCATAGAATGCAAAGGATCCTTCAGAGCCACTTCCCGCTAGTAAATCGCCATGCCGTGTCTCAGGCACTTACTGAAAAAATCTCAGCTTGATCGAGATGGTGTTTGGGCCCCACACAGGTCTGTGAGAATCGTGAGGGATTTTGGGGCGTTTTAAAAACGACGTCCTATATTATTCTTGTGCTAATGTTATTATCCGCGCAGTCCTCCTTCGACTCATCTTACTGGTAATCACATAATATTTTAATACGTCTTCCATTGCCTCTCTTTCGATTCTGACAGGCGCTTCTTTGTTAAATACCTACCAAGCTAATAAGTAGGAGTTGCTGGTTGGTGCACATCACTCTTGTTTTCCTAACTTATCCGAGGGTTTTTGTTTTCTGTCGTCTTTAATAGAGCAGTAGAGTATCGAGCGTGCCTTGCACATCTTGTAGAAGGTAAGGCAGAAGGAGCAGGTCGCAGGTAACAGCAGCTGAGGTCTCACACGATGTCATGACGATCTATCACCCGACAGCTGCTTCACAATGCATCATTCAACTAGATCTCTGCGGTATACGGTCCGTTACCAAAACTAGTGTGAGTGGGTGAAGCAACCATACCACATTGATGAAGGGTTGTTGTTTTTTTTAGTGTCTTCTCTCTCTCTCTCTCTCTCTCTCTCTCTCTCTCTCTCTCTCTCTCTCTCTCTCTCTCTCTCTCTCTCTCTCTCTCTCTCTCCCTCAGTTCAGAGGAGACGGCGTCCTGGCCTCGAAAGACCTATATTTTCCAAGTCGACTTCAGCTCGTCAGGGAAGCTAAAAGTTCAAGTGTTGTTGAGACTTCATTTGGCTCCCTCGGGGACACCGTCAATTATGCGTCTGAATGGGTTAACCGTATTCATTGTAAAAGTAACACCAGTCACAAGGGTCGCAGGCGAACTCAATATCCTCTGGCTTTGTCAGGAAGGTCCATTGAATGTATTTCTTTGATTATGTTTAGTTTGCATCACAGTCCTGTGTTATCTATGGGTTGTACGGAGTATTAGCCAGTCAAGCATAACCAAAAATAGAAATGAGGACAGTAACACTGACCCCAAAGCTAGACTGGAGATTTTCCAGGTCAGATTCCTGATTGAGTCAAAATTATTATTATTATTATTATTATTATTATTATTATTATTATTATTATTATTATTATTATTATTATTATTATTATTATTATTATTATTTATTATCATTATCATTATATTATTATTATTATTATTATTATTATTATTATTATTATTATTATTATTATTATTATTATCATTATTATTTTTATTATTATTGATGTTGTTGTTGTTTGTTGTTATTTTCATATATCTATTATCTTTGTATCTATTATTTATTCATGTTATCTTACTTATTAAGTATATTCATTATTCTGTCCGTCCAGAAGGGATTATGTGGCTGCGGGTGTTGTGAGTATTTCGGCTAAACGCAAAGCAATAATTACTGTCGCAGCTTCAGTTCTTTGGAGTAAACATGAAATTGTGTAAATGGGTTTGTTTGACTAGCAAATCTCGTTACTTGGTGATTCAAATTTAGTTCGAGTAGCATCAAACTGCGTAAGTCAAGTTCATATTATTTGAAGTGAATTCCTTATTGTATCCAACAACTTTCTCAACTGTTGATTTAACCCTATACCCTCTAATTTCCAGCAGACGTAAAAACTCTCTCTCCCACCCCACCTCTTTCTCTCACCTCTCTCTCTCTCTCTCTCTCTCTCTCTCTCTCTCTCTATATATATATATATATATATATATATATATATATATATATATATATATATATATTTCTCTCCTTTAAATTATTTATCTTATAAAGTATTTGTCTCGGTTAAGATATATGTATATTATTTCATGCCGCTTTGTTTACATGTAGGTCTTTACTGTCGAACTTTAAAAAATAAAAATAAAACTCCCAAAAAAATAACAAAAAAAAAACAAAACAAAACAAAAACAAACAAAACAAAACAAAAACAACAACAACAAAAAAAAAAAAAAAAACGAAAAACAAACCAAATCGCCAGAAAGCTTTTACTTAAATAAATAATAATGTATATCGATTGAGGTAATCCCCGACTTGTCAAAAAGACTCACACCAGTTTTCTTGGAAAAGATTCTTTACTTATACCTTTCACCATACTCGTGTACAAAATGAGACTCTGGCCTGAAACAGCTATGTCCATATCGAAACATTTTTTTTAAAAATGACACCTTACTTGGCGTCATGTTTCCCCCCAAATGTTCAGAATTGCTTTTGGCTTGGGATCCCCTTTAAACGCACATTTAGTGGATATTGCCTTATAATAAAAGGCAAACTGTTTCTCTATCCGCCTGTTTGCACTAATTCAATTCATTTTGTGTGTGTGTGTGTGTGTGTGTGTGTGTGTGTGTGTGTGTGTGTGTGTGCAAAATTGCAATGAAGTTTGTGAGCAAGGAGCCTATGGCCACTTTTGTCGGATGAAAGGCAGACCAGTTCAAGTCCGATGAGTGGTCCGACATAAATGACTTTGCTAAACAAATGTGAATTACAGTCTGCATTACAGTCAAATTAAGAACATGGAGCTGGATTGGCCATGTGTTTTTAAATTGAGCTTTTATATAGCGCAATATCCACCAAACGTGCTCAAAGCGTAACACGTAACATATCGAGCGAGACATGACGCCTTTCAGGCGAAAATACAAAATTTGTTTTCCCGACAGAGACAACGCTGTTAAAGACCAGGTGGTCAAAGAGTCTTTTCCAAGGACTCAATTATGCGCCTAGCGAGGCTCGAACCCAGGACCTTCCGATACGAAAGCGAGTGCCATGCCACTAGACCACACAGTCGCACATCACAATGTTTGTCGGATGAAGGAGGGAGCAACCCCCAAAACAGCACTTAGAAGGACACCGAAGGGAAATCGCAATAGGAGAAGACCACACTGTAGACACGAGAAGATCAGTCGAAAGAGAGTTTGTCAACATCCTTGGTGGGGGGGGGGGGGGGGGGGGGGGGGGAAGTTCGAAAGCTGACAGAGGACAAAAGTCACCAGCGTTCCCTACTGTTAACCACGTGTTGATGAAACACGACAGATTAAGTAAATCCATGCTGGG
The DNA here is from genome assembly GCF_034508935.2 of Berghia stephanieae. Taxonomy (NCBI): domain Eukaryota; kingdom Metazoa; phylum Mollusca; class Gastropoda; order Nudibranchia; family Aeolidiidae; genus Berghia; species Berghia stephanieae. Next base: position 20,603,652 of record NC_088364.1, read on the forward strand.
CAAATTATGATGATATTATAATATATTTCACAGTCGACATGATGGTAGTGACCAGTATTCTGCAGTCGTAGTCCTTCGGAGAAATAAGGCCCATGGGGTGAAGTCGGAGTTTATCCCGATTTCTATAGAGTGAAACGGACAATAGCAATTGATTGTCATCCTTTTGACAGGGCTCTAGTCTACCGCAATGCACTTTCCACAAGATATAACAGACTCAGCAACCCAATCACTGCTGATTGGACAGGGGGCGGGTATCAGAAAAACAATCTCGAATGCACCCGAGATTGATCTCGGTCCCTTTGTTTGTGAAGCGAGTGCTCTACCAACTGAGCTATTTGAGCCCCCAGTATCCTGCAGTAATCAGATAAAACACCTTTCCCCTTCATTTGACTCGACGAATGTAACTTAAAATATCGACCGATCACACTGACCCTCAATTTGTCAACAAGTAGTCTCTGTCAAAACCGATACTTTTTTAAAACAAAGCAATAGAATAAATACATTCTCTTCATTAATTACATTGGGAACACGTCTTTACGACCGATATAATAATAATAATAATAATAATAATAATAATAATAATAATAATAATAATAATAATAATAATAATAATAATAATAATAATATAATAATAATAATAATAATAATAATAATAATAATAATAATAATAATAATAATAATAATAATAATAATAATGATGATGATGATGATGATGATGATGATCTGATGATGATGATGATGATGATGATGATGATGATGATGATGATGATGATGATGATGATGATGATGATGATGATGATGATTTAAAAAGACCGAAATAATCCTGATGCATAAGTGCATTTTTTTTCTGTGGAACCAAACCCCACTGACTCCAATGTCGTGAAAATATCTTTCGTGGATGTGCTTTTTTTTTCGTGAAATTACAACAAACATGCCTATAATTTTCTCAGAGACATAATTTAAAACGAGAAGAAATTGGAGTACGTTGAGCAATCGCAGATCCCTGATGAAGTCGACATATTTTTCTGTCATCCTGTCCAATTAGCAGTCATTGGGTAGCTGGGCTTGTTAAATCTGACGTACTATGCTATGCGATAGACGTACAAAGGGTAGCAAGCAGCGATTTGTCGCTGGTTGCAAGTAGTTTCAGGTCGCAAGCAATTGACTGTTTCACGCTAGAGCAACCGGGATAAACTTCTGCTTCATGGGCTTAATGGCTTTGAAAGACTACTCAAAGGGTCAATCAGCCCTGTTTTATCCATGGAGCTCTATGGGTTTTTTAAAAATCTGATATCAGTCCTAATTCCTAATTCGATATCTCTGCTATTTGACACTGTCATTGGAGCGCTCAAATGACTCACTTTTCGTTCCTCGACACCTCCAAAAGACGCAGTTCGTGGACCGAACAACAACGTGATTGGTTGCTATTTATAAACTTGTCTGACCTAGATATTCAGATCCACTCTTGTGAGTTGTGAGATTGATAAAAGCTACCGTTTTGTTGTTTACATACTGTTCATGGTTGTACATTTTATTCTGAGAATCATGAAAGAATAATATTGAGCAGGAACCATGTTTAACAGACTATTCCCCGTGAAACGTCAGAATAATCAACAAATATGTGATGCTAATAATATAAGGACATACACACCAAAGTAAGTTTACATAAGACCATCGCTTCGACCATACGTCAAAAGGTCTCGAGATCATCACATGATGATGAATGTTATTATTGTCATGTGGGCCACTTCACATTAGTAAACATTCGTAACTGGCCTATAAAGTTTTATTGAACCTTGACACCATAGACTATTAACCACTATCATTGGTATTATGTTATGAAAGTTTTGATTGTTCAATATGATTTTATGTACTCTAGGTGATTTAATTGAGGCTCAAAATTAACATTTTGTTATTCGGGCTTCGTCATTAGTAGAAATGTTGTTAGATATTTCTGCTACGGGCTACAGCTCAATATGATTATTATAGAAATTGACTGTTTGTCTCCAAAGATTACTATTGGACTCCGATTTCAATTCAGTTGTGTCAAATTCATCTAGCAATATGTATGATTTGATAACTTTAACCAGAATAAAGAAAAGGTAACCTGAAGTTATTCTTTTTGTGTAATATTTATTTTTTTTAAAAAGAAGACAAATCAACAAAGACCCTCGATATATTTTATTTCAAAAGGAAATTTAATACGCTTATAAAAGGGGTTGAAAATTCTAATGATCATAGTATAGTTGTTATGATAATATGATATCAATGTTATCCCCCTTCTCCTCCATTGTTATCTTCACTCAGAGGTAGTAAATGATAGTGAGGCGGAGGTCAGTTTTTATCTTCTCTAGTGATAAAAGATGCTCCAATTTCATGCTAATACTAATAAGCATTAGTTAATTAGTATCACTATCGGTATCAGTAAGTAAAAGTAGTCACATGAGTAGTTGTGTGGTATCTTCACATTATTTGAAAATGGCATGTCATATGACGTTCCTCATGTGCCATTGATGATGATCTTTATACAATGGAGATGAATTTTTTTCATTTTGCACAAGCGTGAGTGTCCACTTATGTGTTTTTTGTTTTTTTTTCGTGACTTGTTCTTGAATTTCATTGGAATAATATGACCTCCTCTTGGATGAAGTTTACTTTATGTGGAAAATTAAGACATTTTATATGATGGTCAACAAATAAGAAAAGACCTTTTAGTTTCAGTTGATTCAAAGAACAGTGTAGCTTACTCAGTGATTGGAAATTAGACATGGTGTATCGAGTGTTTGAAATTGCTGACAGCATATTAGACGACGGGAAATTGCTCCTTCTGGATTCATTGTACAATTTTGGTCTCAGGTATATCAGTTACTGGTGCCATGTGGTTTGTGAATCAACGCTTACCAGTTCAAATCCTCTTGAGCACTGTTTTATTTTTAATTTTGTTGTGCCACTGGACTTACTTTGTATGCAAAAAGTTTTGCATCATCAAAAGCAATCTAAACGGTTCTGATTTCAGGTTTTCATTTGGCAAATATAGTCATAATATTATTTGTTATGCTTACATCACTAAATGGGGAAATTACTTTGTATTTTGTGCACGTAACTATTGCTATATTACTATTACCACCATAATCATCCCTGCACATCAGCACACACACACACGCACACACACACACACACACACACACATACACACACTCATACACAAGAGGAAAATGTCTTTTATTATATTAATATTAATATTAAGCTGTCATCTTATCCAAACCGTTTTATATGTATGTCTCCTTTGCTCTCAAGAACTATCTAAATGGCTAGAACAGAATGGGACAATATTTCCATCTTCTACTTTGTGACAATAAAAGATGGCAGAAGGAATTATTCTTTTCTCACCAAAAAGTTAAATGGACCCTACATTGTTTTCTTTATAAATGTAAAAATATCCCACCTCTTGTTCTCTCTCTCTCTCTCTCTCTCTCTCTTTCTCTCTCTTTCTCTCTCTCTCTCTTTCTCTCTCTCTGTCTCTCTCTCTCTCTCTGTCTCTCTCTCTCTCTCTCTCTCTCTCTCTCTCTCTCTCTCTCTCTCTCTCTCTCTCTCTCTCTCTCTCTCTCTCTCTCTCGTTTTGTGCCCCCTAAAAAACTGTAATTCAGTACTTCTACGAGTAGTATAAGATATTTTGGTAACAACAAGATATGAAGTGAGTAGAAAAGTGCCAGAAGACAATAGAGAATAAAAATTTTTTTCGCGGCGGTGGTGGGGTTTGAACCTGCGACCTTATTGGTACGACAACTCCGCCTGGCAGGTGAGAGCGTGGCTCTACCGTGTGAGCTATCCACGAACACAAAAAATTTCGTTTCAAACCCAAAGTCATTTCTAGATCCCTCTCTCACCCACTTCTTGAGATCGCCGATTCGTTCACCACCATCGCGAAGTAATTTTGACCAGCAGTTAAGCTTAATAGCCAATATTCTCATCACAAACATATAACATAGAAACGATTGAGACATTGAGTATGCTCCGGTGTATGGGGTGAATTTTTAATTCAGAAAAGTGAGTGGAGCAGGCACTTATGTTGGTAACAACAAGATATGAAGTGAGTAGAAAAGTGCCAGAAGACAATAGAGAATAAAAATTTTTTTTCTCTATTGTCTTCTGGCACTTTTCTACTCACTTCATATCTTGTTGTTACCAACATAAGTGCCTGCTCCACTCACTTTTCTGAATTAAAAATTCACCCCATACACCGGAGCATACTCAATGTCTCAATCGTTTCTATGTTATATGTTTGTGATGAGAATATTGGCTATTAAGCTTAACTGCTGGTCAAAATTACTTCGCGATGGTGGTGAACGAATCGGCGATCTCAAGAAGTGGGTGAGAGAGGGATCTAGAAATGACTTTGGGTTTGAAACGAATATTTTTGTGTTCGTGGATAGCTCACACGGTAGAGCCACGCTCTCACCTGCCAGGCGGAGTTGTCGTACCAATAAGGTCGCAGGTTCAAACCCCACCACCGCCGCGAAAAAAATTTTTATTCTCTATTGTCTTCTGGCACTTTTCTACTCACTTCATATCTTGTTGTTACCAACATAAGTGCCTGCTCCACTCACTTTTCTGGTATAAGATATTTTATAGAAAGAGAGGAGGGGGAGGCTTGGCTTCATTCAATTTCAAGATTTGAAATGGATTTAACTTCGAGGATACCATGCATGAATGTGTATTCTATATCATTCATTTACTTATTTTTATGCTTCTGCTCTTTCATTAACATTATTTATAATAATCCTTCCTTTTTCTTTTAATTTTGAAGAAAAAATGCCAGTCAGAAATTTGATAAATCAAAGATTCGGCTTGTTATTCTTGCTGACTCTGATAGAGGAAGGACGCCTTTTTTTGATTCTGATGCCATCAAACTTGTGGAGGACCCTGTTGAAAAAGTGAGAACATCTTCACCAAATTATATTGAATTATTATACGAAGGTTAAGAGTTTATGAATGTTTAAAAAAAGTAATATGCTTTTCTCTCATAATATTTGAATGCCATGAAATCTACTAATTGTACATATATGTCACTGCCTTTTATGCTGTTTAAAAAAAATTCTTTTGATGAGTCTTTTCATCTGTATAAGTGAAACTTTTCTTTCAGTGATGAGAAGTACTATTTACCGTTAATTGATTGGTGCTTTTGCTAGAGCCAGGGACATTCACTATAATACAAGTGCAGTGGGCGTGGCATGAACCCTTCTGGTTCCGAGTCAGAAGACCACATCACTGTGTTACATTGCCCCTGTTTGCACACCTTTATTTTTATTATGAATCAGGCTCATTTAAAAAATTAGAGAAAAATTAATTAATATTTGAATATGAATATTCAGTTTTAAAAAACGAATTGACATTTCAACATGAGAAATTGAAACTGTTTCAACCAACATATTCCATTTTGATGATTAAGCTTCATGTCATGTATGACACTTAATAATAGAGATATCTCAGTTATCAGCACCACTCAATTCTATCAGATAAAGATGATTTAGACTTTTGTGAATTGTAGTCATGACGGATACAGTGTTTTTCACGCGACCATTACACATGAGATAACAATTACGAATCAGGTGTCATTAAACATAACAAAGTTATGATTCAGGTAACCATAATATAAGAAGAAGAAGAAGAAGAAGAAGAATAGGACCTAGGTATAATAATGATGATGATAGTATTAATAGTAATTATAATAATGATAATTGTAGTAATAATGATAATTGTAGTAATAAAAAAAAAAAATAAAAAAAAAAAAATAAAAAAAAAAAATAATAATAATAATAATAATAATAATAATAATGATAATAGTAATAATAATAATAATAATAATAATAATAATAATAATAATAATAATAATAATAATAATAATAATAATAATAATAATAAAATAATGATAATAACAATAATAATAATAATAATAATAATAATAATAATAATAATAATAATGATAATAATAATTATAATAATAATAATAATAATAATAATAATAATAATAATAATAATAATAATAATAATAATAATAATAATAATAATAATAATAATAATAATATAATAATAGTAATAGTAATAACAATAATAATGATAATAATAATAAGCTTGGTAAAGATATATCAAACATGCAGGAGTAAAAGTTTGAACTAAATGTATTTGTAGAAAAGACACTAAGTAATAACATGCATTAACAATGCTGGCTCAACATTCTTGATTATATTTTAAAATCACATCACTAAGACCACGATAGCAAACTTCAGTACATGCCTGCCAGCCGACTCACTTGACCTTCCAATTTGTGAGTTTTCATCCCAATATTTTGGCACTGAGGCTTGGAAATACACTTTGTCATTGTACAATACCAAGCTTTGAAATCACCTGGGTCAAAACATTGTGATATGGAGGGCTGATGCTGGCAAGCCAAGTCTGTGATCTTTTGAGATGGCTCAATAAGTCAAATACCAAATAGAGTTGCTTGCAAAATAAAATTAGTGTGCTTGCTTCTGATCTCCTGATGATCAAGATAGGCAAATCTGAGTCTTGTGTACTTTCAATATTTTGGTTTTGATTTGTTTTCTTTCCAGAAAACAAGCTTTTTGAAGTCGGCTCCCAAATGTGTCAACAAAAGTCATGGGTTTTCCTCTTCCAATGACTCTGGCCATCCTTCTAAAGATGGACCAAAATATAGGGTAAGTTTTAAAAAAGAATTTCTATTGCCCAATTGTTCCAAACTTAATAACAATCTTTTAGTTATGAAACAAAAATTTATTTTTTTCAAAATAAAGAAATCGAGCTTTTTATATATCGCAATATCTACTAAACGTGCTAAAAGCGCTTTACAGGGGTCCCTGGCCAACAGCAACACTTAACATTTAGGATGGGACATTACTCCTTTTAGGCGATATTACAATTTTTAGGGCAGAGACGGCATGTTAACGGCCATGTACTCATTTTACACCTGAGTATAGTGAGAGAATGTGACAAAAGAGCCTTCTCCAAGGACTCAACTATGCGTTGATCGAAGCTCAAACCCAGGACCTTCAAATCCAAAAGCGAGTGTCATACCACTAGACCACATAGCCGCACAACAAATGCTGTTGATTGAAGAATTTAATGACGAAATGAGTAGTAGGAATTATACAGGACTCAGATTGGAGAAGTAAATTTTAGTTATCTGACAAATTAGAAAAGTCTTATTTATGATGATTTAACATATTTAGAATTGACAACTGTGTTTTGCTTGTTATGCATTTATAATTGACAAAAAAAAAAAATAAAATAAAATAAAAATAGCACAGTGGATGACAGTAAAATTGACGTCTCCAGTACCTAAGAAAAAAATAATGAGTTATCCTTCAATCATTAAAGCGTACTACGTTTTTTGTATATAAAGTCGGGACAGGAACTAGAAAAAACATTGACTAACTTGAAATCAACTTATGCACCCTCAAGTTATCAGTTGCGCATTATCATTCTTATAATTTTTATTTATTCACTTTTAAAATATTACTAAGCTTTTCCCTCATGATTTACTTTTTTAGTTCCAAAGGTTGGGAAGTGATGTCAAGACCCTGGAAGAAATGATGTTTGGAACTGTTCCCATGGCTTACAAAGGTTTCTCTCTGAAAGTTCATGTTTTAAGGTTTGCAATAAGCTTCATTACCATTTTTTTTTTCTTTGACATGAAAATATGAAAACATGAATCATGAAAATTGCCGAAACAATGGAATGGTTTTGAATCAATATAATGATGATATTTACAAATATTAATGTACTTCTAGTTTTGATATGCTGTAAAGATTACATGCAAGAATTGCTTTTGCTTTCGGTCAGATTAAACATTTTTTTTTGGAAATCATTCCTTTAGTACTGGGGTTTAATTTTATTCCAACCTGACATCATGTGTGATTATTTCATTAAGAGAGCAGTGACAGTCTTGACACCCAGAATTCATTAAAGCCTAAGTTTAGTTACCTTCCACAGGGGGAAAACGTTCAGGTCTGCTGTGATAACTGATAAATGATGGACAAAACTTTGATTTGAAAGAAATTTTGTCTCTCCATGAAGAGTTAAACAAAGCTGATTAGCAGCAAATTCAAATGGATTTTGGACACCATTCCATAACTTAAAGACTTATTATGTATTCTGTGTAGTTAACTTATTGAATGGCTATGGAACTACAGTTTTATTTAGGCCATAAATTAAAAGTGTAGGAACCTGCATTTATAACAATAACGTTTTTGAAATTTCAGATCACCCCATAAGCTCATGATTACCAAAGTATTTGTTCCAGAGAAACCTAGAGGAGACTCATTCAGGTAAATGAGAAACTTGAATTTGGACTTCTCTTACCCTCCCTAAGAGAAAAAGGAAAATATATAAAATAAATAAAAATACCGAGTGTTTAACGTCATTGTAGATTTTGTTATTAATAAGCCAAATTAAAAAATGGTTCTGTTATTATAGTTGTTTTTTGTTTTGTTTTGTTTTTTCGTTTGTTTTAATAATAATGTGATAATAGTTATTATGATCCTCAAATATCGATGAAATTAAAGCGATAATAAGTGATGAGAATTTAGAAAGGACTATTTGTGATATTCTTCATCCTATTTTACATTATTGCAGATGTAATGATAAATGTAGTGATCATTATTATTAGTATTTACACTTTATGTTTTTACCTTCTCAAATTATTTGTTTGATTTTGTTTCTTTCTATGTAACTTACAAATAAATAAGCGAAATTCTATCAATTATCACTTATTATTATTTTTTTGATCTGAGCAAGTCCCCAGTCAAGGTCGACAGATTTTTTGGGATGTTTTTTTTTTTTTGGTATTTTTCTTTCTTGCTTTGTATGGCACCTTTCATACACACTTGTTCAGATCATTATCTGACACTGGTGCCTGCTCCTTAATTTCTTTTTCTTTTTTTTCTTTTTTTTTTTTTTTTGAGTATTTTTGCATAAAATATAAGTCTTATATTCGAACGTTTTTGAATCATATTCTAGTGACATCGAGTCTGATTCACTGAGCCTTGTGAATTCTGTGATGGATTTTTCATCTGGAGAATCATTCTCAAGAAAATGCAAAAGCAGTGAGTACAATATTTTTTGAAAAATTATGAATAATGGGGACTGTTATGACAATCATTTTTTAATTTTTAAGATTAGAATTTCTTGACTGTTATTGACACTCGGTTCATACAATCTCCACAATCAGTTTTATCTATAGTGATGCAAGAATCTACCACATGACAAAATAGACATCACAGACCCCACATCATTTCAACTTGTTTTCCACATACACAAGAACACCGAGAGGATTAAATGACTGGAGTGACAGGATTAGTGTGGTGTGATAAAATTGATGTGTATAAGATTGGTGGTGATGGGCACAGTGTGCCTTTTGCATCTTATGGACTTACCTGAACTTGAAGAAGACATTTTTTAGATAATGACGGAGAAGTCGAAGTTTTTATTTAAAATTTTTTTATTTTTGTGAATTAATATTCTTAAGGAAGTCTATTTGGGAACCACCTTATGACAAGTTTTATGTGCTATACCAAAGTACCAATCTCAATCCATGAATAGGCCAGGTCATAAATATGAAACTAACAGGAAGCCAGCCTAATGGTGCACATTGCATTATTGACCAGACAGTAACTGCCATTTCTTGTTCCTGCGGTTTGTTTGTTTATTTTGATTTGTTTTTTAATTAATTTTTGTTTTTGCCAATGATTTCTTTTCCATTATAAGACAAAAATGATTTACCATATAAGTTGACAGCTTACATTAGTGGCATTTTTAAATTTTTTTTTGGGTTATTTTAGAAGATTGTTGTTAAAATGGAACTGAGGAATGTTTATCTATCAGATTGAAATTTAGTTTAGTAGAATGTGAAACAATGACTACCTTTATATTATTTGAGAGCGCTGATTATGTCCTGAGTGAATTATTTTGTGCAAAGTTTCAAACAAATATTTTGTTAAGGTTCAGGACTTATCCAGAGTTTCTGCTTTAGATAACCTTTCACTTGTCCCTCTTTGATTTTAAATTCTCACCTTTGGTTATTGATTTTTATATTTCAAAGCAATAAATCAAAATCCATCCATTCCTCCCCCAGACAAAAGCAAGCCTGTGGATGTTCCCACAGCTGAATTGTCAGACTATGGTACTGACGATGACATTGGCTTTGCCTCATGTAAGTGATTTTTTATTCAAACAAGCTTTTTCGTGTTAGATTTTTGTATCATAAGTTTGTAAATGGTAATTTTACTGATTTGTACTTTTTTTTTTCACCTTCAATTGATTTTACAATAGATAAGAATGTTTAAAATAATGAATTTGTTGTACTGTCAATTGTCTTCACAATGTAAGTTTACTATTGGTTCTGATGATTATTGAATTGAATGTTTGAATTTACGTGTAGAACAGCAATATGTGATCACTTATTTATCACTAGTTCAATAATATAATCAAGCCCAACTATGGGCTTGTTTCTCATTGCTGCAGTTATATTTTATGTTGGTTGAGACCTCATCAATTTGGAGTATCAAGTTTTTTGGGGTTTTTAAAAAAAATTATTGAAATCTATATTTTAACAAATTAAAAAAGAAAGAAAAAAAAATATATAAAAGGTAACTTAAAAGAAAGCTGTTTTTGAAAACGTAAAAATTTGTCATAAAATTCAAATGTTACTTTTTATTTTTCTGACAATTCACAGTTACATCTAGTGGCAGTTTCCCATCCTCTTCCTTCCCGTCCCCAAGCAATAACAGTCTAAGCAGTTATAGCAGTCTACACAAGAGGTGGATGAGGTCACAGACAACGTCCTTCAATAATCATCAGAGAAAGTCCTTATTGGAGTCCAGTCTGTCATCTGAAGTGAGTGTAGTGAGGGGTTTTGAATTAATTTTATTTAAACATTTAGAATAAGAATTAGGATTTACGGATCTGCCCCTTCTACTTTTCTGATTTTCTTTTTCTTTTTTTCTTTTATTAATTGAACTGGCTAGATTTGAATATTAGATGAAAAGACAAAAATCAGTTTTAAAACTTTTTTCTTTCTGTCCATTTGATCTGTTTTCAAGTTAGACCGACATCACATTTGTTCAATACATTATATAGCAGGGAAGATTATATCACACAGGATGGAAGTCTTCCAATTAATTTTTTTGGTTGTTGTTGTTGAAATTATGATTACTTTTGGCAAGAATTTAGAATAATTAAGATTTGTTGATCGTGGCAGGTCTTAACTCATTTTTTTTCTTTTTTCTTTATTTTTTTTTCATATGCCTGATCGGTAGTCATCGAGTTAATTGAGTTCCAAATTATGATAATTTGCTGCATTACAACACTTGAAACCAGCAATATTTTCTATTGTTTTTTTTATTGTATTCAATATCATTTGATTTTGATAAGCAAATTTTCATGTATGTATTAGTTCTTAGTTTCAGTCAAATGGGTTAATTTGCTATAGCTTCAGTGTTACATCTAATTGTGTTTTGATGTCTTTATATCCAATTGTATATTCAGAGCGTTTTTTTAATACTCTTTATGGTAATTTTAAACCTAACTTTCATTTTAAAATAAAATCTTTTCATCTAAGGGATCAGGAAAAAGAGGCAGACGACAGAAACTGGCCATTGCCATCTTGTTTGGATCACATGACGAGAAGGATGAGGAGTTCATCAAGTAAGTAATCTGTCAGAGATATTAGGCCTTATGGAGCCAGAGTTTATACTGTTATGTAGCAGTGAATAGACAATTGCTTTCTACCCTTTTGATGGTATACTTGTATTATTTAAAGTAGTTTCTGCAAGATTTAAAAACCCAGCTATCCAATCTCTTCTTGGTGGACAGAGGGGCCGGGAAATTCCTAAATCCATCTGGATTCAATTGCTATTGAGTTGATTGCCTTTTTACTAATTGACTTTCTCCGTCAAGTACATTTTTTATTTTGTTTAGGATCTTGAAGCTGATGTATAATTCTATACTCCATATGCATGTATAATTTGATTTTATTACGAGCAATGCAAGCTGAGATTGATCATTTTGTGAGACGACAATTTTTGAAAATATAAAAATTTATTTTGAAAAATTCTTCTTCAGCCTGTTTCAGAGTTTTGTATTTTCTCACTTCACCCTGATTGAGAGTCATGTTGAGAAACTGCGAGCTGTGATAGAGAAATCATACTTCAATTTGAAAACTTTCCTCCTGAGGACTATTGAGGTATATTTATTATTTCTTTCATTTTTCCAACGCATTTGCTCTAATTATAAGTTGGGATCTGGTAATTTGATATATTATTATAAATATTTAAATATATATTGTTACCAGAATATTTGATTTTATTGTTGCTACTATCATATTATTGTGATGATTATGATAATGATAGTACTGATAGTATTTGATAAATGGATTGGATGTTTTGAGAATTGAATCTGTTTTGAAAATAAAATTTTATAGTGTAATTTTCAATTATTAATAATATAACATTTCAGGCATTGGACCAGTTCCGTCAAGATGTGTACAATCTCTACATGGCCCCACGCCTCCCAGAGCCGGTATGGCTGACCATGATGTCCTCCTCCATGTATCGGCCCACACTTTGTGAGAACTTCATGAAAGAATTCAACAGTCTAGTCACACATTTTGACAAGAAGGATTGCAAATTGTAAGCCTTGATGAATAGCAATTTATCATGTGAGATCAACCATCTGAATCCAGTGTCATTTTGAGTCTTTATCAGAATATTTGAGTTAAATCAATGCTTTTATTGTGGAGAGCAGATGTCGACTCAGAAATTTAAAAAAAAAAAAAAAAGACCTTAGAATTTAATAATTCTGTTCACATTGACTTTCATCTCAATTCTCTCCATCTGAGTACCTAATTATGAATTGCCAAATGACAATAAATACAGGATATTTTGAATATAATAACATGAAAATAATTAAATGTAAAACGACTGCACATTTTGTCGCAAACTAAACCTATTAAACACCTTATGTATGTTGAGTTCATTACAATTTTCCATTTTTTTCACAATTCTTTAGACATTTCTCTACAACAACTAATTTGGTTACATTGATTATAGATTTGTCTAGGTCAAATCAAATTTATGTGATTGAATGAAATGCTTTCATCATACTGATGATATATATGTGTAAATTGCACTAACAATTCTCTATATTTTATTATTTTCCTGCACACAGCTTTGTTAGTACTTTATTGTCAGCGGTGCTTACACAACATCTGACATGGGTAGCCACTGTTACACCTGCTGGGGGATCACCCACTAAAACATACTTGGAAAAGCACTCAGCAAAATGGGTAAGGATAAATACTTGAACAACTTCCTCTTTTCTTATATATAAATAGGTATAACTCTGTTATTGTTTCAATATAACAGTTTAATGTCGACAAATTGTTAGATTTTAGAAACTTCCTAATAGATATTTTTTTCTTTCCAATTGGTACACTTGGAAAATGCAAGCAGCTTAAAAAAGGGGCAAATTATTTTAAAAATATTTTCCCCCTTTTCTATTTAAAAACAAACAAATTATTATTAAATTTTATTTATTGTTATTTTTTTTTGTGTGTGCAAAATTGTTCGTTTGATTTTTTTCCCTTTTATTTTTTTCTCTTCCATTTATTAATTTATGAAAAGTGTCAAGAATTGTCGCTTTACAGAGTACAAATAAATATGAAAAAATCTGACACAATCTCAGGTGATGTTGAAAGGTGTATACTGGATAATTCTTGTTTAGGAAGATAGGACTGTAAGTGTATGAAAGAAAAAAAACAATTATGATAATTTTACTATTATTATTATTATTATTATTATTATTATTATTATATTATTATTATTATTATTATTATTATTGTTATTATTATTATTATTATTATTATTATTATTATATTATTATTATTATTATTATTATTATTATTATTATTATTATTATTATTATTATTATTATTATTATTATATTATTTCTCTCTAGGTTGAAACACTGGCGAAAACTCACCCTTACAATCCTCTGTGGGCTCAATTAGGGTAAGTAATATTTTAATAAATTTTTTATCATGTGTAGCAAATTTGACATTTCTTTACTATTATTTCTTACTTTGCTATTAGAAGAAAAAGCGAATACAACATTAACAAATCAATGCATTTTAAGTTGCTCACTGTTTGAAGAAGCTTATGGGACAATTCCATTGCATGAATAATGCTTTAAATGGACAATCAGAATATTTTTATTGTCGTTTTGTATTCCTTCCATTTGAAGCCAAAATTTGTGTTCCGATCATTAATCATAGGGTTTTTGGGTACAATTTATTTTTAATAAGTTCAGAAGATCAGGTTCATAGAGCAGGAGTTAATGTCCATTTTCTGTAACATGAAACTTGCAGTAACAAATGTTCTTACTTAGTTTCAATCTTTTATTTTTCTCGAAAATATTACTACTGCATTTCAAAGACATGAATTGATTATATACATTTATTTTGGACACCTCCCTCTTTTTTTTCAGAGACATTTTTGGTGCTATTGGACCTCCCTTAAAGATTTCCCGTACCATTGTGGTGGGCAGGAAAGCTGAACTAGTCAAAAGATTTCTTTACATTCTCAGTTACTTCATTCGCTGCAGCGACGTTCATGAACGGGATAATCCATGTAGTTTGAGACAAGTGCTCAATGATCCACCTGTAGAGGAATCTCTGTCTCCAACAACCAGCGAGAAGACTGTGACCAACGGTTACTCCAGTGATGATAGAAACTCTTTCCAGTCGCCTATGAGTAGTCGGCAGGCCAGCTGCAGCAGTAGTGGCACCATTGGGATGTTTCCCGGGTCACAGGGTGGTGTGGAGTCTATTAACATGATGTCTTTGGTTACCAGCTCGTCAGCTGGACCATCTTTTAGTGAACAAATAACCACAAACTGTGATAAGGAATCCACTTCATGTAAAGAACCTTGTATAGTATATTGTGATAAGAGTCTCAAAGAGACCATTTCTACTAGTAAAAACAACAGTTTTAAGCAAAATGTGATAAATGACAGTGTTGTGTTTGAAGGAGGGGAAAAACCACAAGCAGATAATTCTAATCCACAACGACATGAAGGGAATTCAAAATTTCTTCCTGGTCTGAAGCTGGTTATTCCAGAATATTCTGGCGATGCAGATCCTTTGGACAGACATCCTGAAGTGTTTAAAGAAAATCTTGCCCCTAATGTTAGTTTTAAAGATTTAGAAAACTTACCATCTCACCAGGTTAAAAGTTCAGATAATAGAACAGTGAACAAGACTTCACAATACTTGGATATGTGTGTAAACCAGGCGCACAGTTCTGAAAGTAGTTCTCATTCAAATTTGGTATTGAGTGAACTACACACCTTTTCTCCTGGTTCTGTCCCTTTCTGCAATCTAACACCTTTGCACGGGCCTAAATCTCCAACGATTGAAAAAGTTCAACATGTAGGAAGACAACCCAATTCTAATCATGTGGAGGATCCCATACTACGATCCCAATCATTTTCAGAGGGGCGACCAAAGTCAAAGTCAAAACTTTCACAGCAGTTGGAAAACAACTCTCACAACACAACAGGTGATATTAGCCGGAGTAATAGTAATTCTTGCAGCAGACCCACTCCTGGGGAGTTGAGAAAGTTGTACCTAAGTGGAGGTACTTCCAGCATTTTTGATGAGTATTTTGACCCAGATTCTGATACAAAGACAGCTGATGATCCATCACATCCCCATGCATCATCTGTAGAAAGTGGTAAAGTATCCTTGGGAACTGATGTCAAATCTTCTCTGCTTCGTCAACTCAGCTACCAGGATAACAAGCCATTATCAACTAAACCTCCACCGGCTGTTACCAAGTAAGTGTTTTATCAAAGAGTTTGTTAACTTATACATATTTTATCCTGTTACAAAAATATTTTTGTTTTTTGTTGTTGTTGTTTTTTTTGTTTGGTTTTAAAAAAATAGCAATAAAGTTGAATTGTCAATTGTACCTGCTGACAGTGGGATTGAATGAGGTAAGAGATTTTCACTGTGCAGAGTTTCAAAATAGTGACCTTTTATGAACAGGGAAGTTACTCTTGGAAGTTCCATTTTGATACAGAATTTTTTTTGTAGTTTAAGTGCTTTCATTTTCACAGTATGATTTATTCTTCTCTAAGTTATTATTCGTTATTTTGTGGTGAGGAAAGCTTTTTTGGCTCAATTTTCACAAAATACATCTCCCGTGGTCTTCAAATTTGTTTTATTCCAATTTGCAGTTGTTTCTTCATTCAGTATTTAAAATATCAATTTATTGATATGGTGGTCAACAATACAAGAACAAAATTCAGCTTTGCCCACATGATAGTTCGGAATTGTGATTTATATTTAATTTCTTAGAGGATATTAATTGGGCTTGAAACCTTGTTGTTGAGCAGTAAGATTACACACTAGAGGTGCCAAAATGAACCACATAAGATGGGGAAAAAAAAAAGAGAGTGAGTGAATGTGACTCATTTAAAAGGGGACAACACGAGACAAATAATGCTTTTTTTTTGTGTTGTCTCCTTTTATATGAGTCACAACTCCTTACTTTATTTTTCACTCCCTGTTGTTGAGTCATGAACCAAATGATAAGAATGTAAATCCGTCTAGAAAATAATGTTGTGCATGGTAGTGCAATTACAAATAATCGTCTTTTTATATGAATTTTGATATTGGTGTGCTTTCACTGGTTGCTTTGTTTTCTTGTTTGTTTGTTTGTTTGTTTTTTTTAATTTATTCATATAAATACAAAAACGAATTTCCCATTTTTATTTGACTCACATGAATACACAATTAAATTCATTTGTTTTAGTTACCTATTTTAAAAGGACAACCAAATAATGTTGATGTTAAACAATGTTGTCATCGCCTGATGAATACTTGCATAACTTGGTTTGTCATTGCAACGATCATTATCATTATTACAGGTCCATTACACCAGACCTTGGCAGACGACGTCACCTGTCCTCAACCAGTAGCATGGATTATGACACATATGACCCTTTGACCCATGGCAGAGAGGTCAAATTGCCTGTGTAAGTAGTGGATGAGATAAGTCTTATTTGGGTTCAGAATCAATTTATTTTGAGAGTAAGTTGAGAAAGGGCACTGACCTAGTGAAGACATTGTTACACAAGGACACCCATCTTAGTTGTTTGTCAATCGATATACAAATGAGTGTCATTGTTCATCCTATATTTTAAATTCACCTTGATAGACATCAGCTTTTATTTCTAGACAAGTTTCCTGTTCTGAAGGTGGCAAAAGATTCTAATTATTCACCTCCTGCTATGATTAATATTTTAATAATGATGATGATGACAACAATAATAATGAAATAATAATAATAATAATAATAATAATAATAATAATAATAATAATAATAATAATAAAATAATGATAATAACAATAATAATAATAATAATGATAATGAGATCTCTGATGATGATAATAATAATGATGATAATTATTAAGAATAAGTGCCTCAGAGCCATTTGGCCCATAGAGCCAGAGTTTATCCCTGTTTCTATAACGTGAAACGGACAATAGCAGTTTGTTGCTCTCCTACACTAGTCTATCGCAAAGTACTTTCCACCAGATCTAACAGACCCAGTTACCCAATCACTGCTGGGTGGATAATGGGGTCAGAAATCTTAACTCTGGACTGCACTTGAGATTGATCACAGTCCCTTAGCGTCTGATGCAAGTGCTCTACCAACTGAACTATCGGGACCCTCAAAAATAATTATTATTATGATGATAATAATAATAATTTTAGTTTTACATTTATTTGATACAGACATTATTGCAATACATACTTACAACAACAGTTTAAAGGCAATAGAGAGTTACAGTTTCGAAACATGTACAAAATTTCAAATATAATTACAGTGAATGACATAATCAGCCGGATGGTGAAAAGGTTTGAACTGAGATATTGCCAAGTTTAGTTAGAAGGTCAATTTTTTTTTTTTTTTATCAACAATGAGTTCTTGTCATAAATAATTAAATCAACCCTTTTTGTACATCTTCGGGAAATATCAAAGCTTAATTTCACTTCTAAATATTTTTTACAGCTAGTCAAGTTGAAAAAGTATGAAATTTGAGAAAAGTTGCTGGATACCTTTCTCATACATCTAACCATACCTTCTTGAAAAATCAGTCGATTTACAACACATAATGATTAAAATGCTCTGGGGAGCATATTCTTTCAGAAAATGCAATAAAATGCAAATCCAAAATTTTCACCTTCTGACTGGTTATGTCATGCACTGACACTAATTAATTATATATATATATATATATATGAGTTTTATATATCTTATATATAGTTTTATATATATATATATATATATAGTTTTTGATGAAGACTCGCTCCTGACAGTAGATAGGTTGTCTATGAGGAAACATGTCTTTTGATTTATCATTTATATATATATATATATATATATATATATATATATATATATATATATATATATATATATATATATAATATATATATATATATATAAATGATAAATCAAAAGACATGTTTCTACATAGACAACTTATCTACTGTCAGGAGCGAGTCTTCATCAAAAACTAAACCTATGTTTCTCACATGTTTGGATGGTGTTATTTTGCAGTGAAACAGTTCACGTGGCTAAATCTTCCCTGTTGAATTACCTATTTCACTTTATCATTCGTTTTTGTTAAACTATATTTGTGATCAGCCACTCCCTTGTATCTAATATAAAACTTTCAAATTATTTGAAAATAAATATGAACATTTTTAATGGCTCTTTTCCTAATATTTGATAATGCTTAGTTTATTCCCCCAGCAGTTCATATAGTGAAATATGCCTGTTAGATATCCACTTCATACAAATCCTCTGACATTAGATGTCACTTCTTATATCCCGGTACTCATTCACACCTGAATCAAGGAGATAATGTTTGTAATATGCCTTACCTAGGACGCTATGCATTGGCCCGAGTTTTGCTACCATTGTCACCCACCAATTACTACCATGCTTAACATTGCTTTGCTTCGACACATGACAGTACATGTGAGCCACCATTGCCACAAATCATCATCTAAGCTAAGGCTGAGTTAAGAATTTGTGGATTTATAAGATAAATTTTTGAATTTAACTTTTCTTCTCATTTTCAGTGTATTCACAGAATCAATGCAATTCAGTGTTCAGACTTTTGATCGTAATTTTGGCCGTTCATTGTTGGCTGGATTCTCTGATAAATACTTGTCTGATTTTGTGTTGCTTGGAACATCGGATAAGAATTTCAAACAAAAGCTTTTGGATGATCTGCAGACAATGGTTCAGGTAGCAGAGTATCTTCTTTTGTTTTTTCCCCCTCGTCTGTATTAATATGAGATTGTGCCAAAAGGTCATTCCCGAACATTTGGACTTGAAAAAACATCAGTATTAAATTATTTTGAAAAACTATGGAAAGATTTCGTTTTTCTGAGTTGATTGATGTTAACTAATAAAACAATTGTGAACCAAGTACAAGAATAATAGATGTTAAAGCGTTGGAAAAGAGTGACAATTTTGTCTAAATATTTTCTTTTTTTGTTTTGTTTTGTTTTTGGTTACTTTGAAAAGCTGTTCCATTGTTCTTTTCATGTCAGCCTCTGAGAATTTTGTCATTCAATCAAGTTAAATTAATTAAAAATCATGACTTTTTATGTCAAAAAAAGACCTTTTGGTACAGTGTCGTTGTTTGATACAATATCTAGTTGTTTAGTTGAAAGAAAACAACTGGACTATCAAATGTTTATGGCATGCACCAGGCGTATCAAATTTTATGAAACTTGGTATTTTGAGCTTTTGAGCTTTTATATAGCGCAATATAGACTGAATGTACTCAAAGCGCTTTACAAGGGGTCCCTGGTCAACAGCAATATTGAGGATGGGGCATAACTTGGGATAGATTCGATAACTTTTTCACTTCTACACCAGAGACAGAGCATCAAATTGACCTGTTTCCCTGGTGGCATTTGTGGTCCAAAAACATTTTTTGAAAATAATTTCCCAAAAAATGAGTTTGTCTTTCAGATAGCCCATTACATTGAATATGTTATGCAAAAGACATGATTTCTCAAATAAACAAAGCTTTTTTCTTATTTTGAACTTTTTCGTTTTCATCAACTTTCAAACAAAATTTATGCATCAGCATTTTATACAGTCTTTGAGTTGTCCATTTATTTCATTTTTTATTTATTAATTCATTTCAGAACTCCTTTCTTGATGAACACATAGAGGAAGCTGTTTGTGTCATTGCTGATACTGATTCGTGGTAAGTCTGTACTGTATTTCACTGCCCAATATCTTACTCTTAGTGCGGCTATGTGGTCTAGTGGTATGACACTCACTTTCGGATTGGAAGGTCCTGGGTTCGAGCCTCATGCTTAGCGCATAGTTGAGTCTCTCACCGTACTCAGTTGTAAAATGAGTACCTGACCTTAAACAGCGTTGTCTTTGTCAAAAAAATTGTAGTATCACCTGACAGGCGTCATGTCCCGTCCTACATGTTAAATGTTGCTGTTGACCAGGGACCCTTTGTAAAGCGCTTTGAGCACATTTAGTGGATATTACGCTATATAAAGCTCAATATTCTTTTTTCACTTATTTTTCTGTGTTTATGGCTTGAAATTCTTACAAAGGCCCAGCAATTAAATTCTCATTCTGTATATATATATCATTTTTTAAAAACCTTCTGAGGGAGTTAAATAGAGGAGTTGATAAGGCATTGCATTTATACTAAGAGAACCCTGGTTTGAGCCCTGCTATCAGCATCTAATCATTTGATTGAGCAAGAAAATTAGCCAGTCTTGTTGACTTTGAGATAGACCCTAAAGAAAAAATTCCTCATGAGGATGAATAAAGGGAATTTACTTATTTTAGAAATGGTACATAATACAGTGGTGGTCATATTTTTTATATATAATATTTTGATAATAATGATATTGTTTAATATCTTGTGTTTTTTTTGGTTTTTTAAAACTCCAGGACAGTGGAGGTGGCCAGCAGTAAAATCATGAGGTCATCTCCCTCCGGTTGCACTACCTGGAACTACTCCAAGCTGGTATCTGATCTCATTGAATCTGTGGTGGGCATCTACAAGCTGAAAATGTCACCAGAATTTGTAAGTTGACTTTCAAAACAAAGTCTATGAATCTTCTATAGGGATATTAGGGGAAAAAGCCAAATGGTAGCAATACATTTTATAATTTTGTTTGTTTGTATTAAAGCTATTCTAGTTCATGGGGCTTGTGCATTCGTGATCAAACAGAATTTATTTGATGATTTCTGTTTCTTGTTTATTTTTGCCTATTACGGTACTATCTGTTTCCTTAATGCTTTTTTATTTCTTTGTGTTTCTTGTTTGTTTCTAGCTATAACCTTCTTTATCTTTTATGTTTTTATACATTACTTTCTGTGCCATTGTGGCTCGTCTTGTAATAAAAGTCAAGCAATGTTGAGCCGGATCAGTGACTGTATAGGTATTGCATACTTTGGCAAGAAACTTTACATACATATAATGATGCGGAAATTGTTAAAGGGATCTTACCAAAAAGCATGTCTAATAGGCAACTTATACTGTATGAAATGGAAACAGTTCTATGTGGCATGTGGAGTAAATAAAGGAAGTATTTGATGGGAATTTTCGATATAGATGTTCATTTAAAATAAAATATTTTTGTTTCTTGGTTTGTTTCTTTTTTTTATATCGTTTCATTTCTTGTTTGCTTATTTTGTGCAGTGTATGATGCATCTGGAGGACCGATTACAAGAAATCTATTTTAAGAGCTTCATACTTGCGGAATACCTGCAGGATCCAGACCGATTTAGTCAGCAAGAGCTCACATCCATGCTTGGGTTAGTCCCTCACTCTCTCTCTCTCTCTCTCTCTCTCTCTCTCTCTCTCTCTCTCTCTCTCTCTCTCTCTCTCTCTCTCTCTCTCTCTCTCTCTCTCTCTCTCTCTCTCTCTCTGTCTCTCTCTCTCTCTCTCTCTCTCTCTCTTTCTCTCTTTTTTTTTTTTTTTCAAATAACTATGAGTGGAAATTTTATATTCTAAATTGATGTTTATCATTCTGACATTTCATATTATTTTTTGACCAGTGGAGGGTCTTGACCAAAGATAACAATTCCTTTGCTCCGGGATTGTCCCAGATTTATGATTATGGAAAAGTCCTTTAATGAATTTCTTATGGCTTTATTTAATAAAATTCCTCTTTATCTTCTACACTACTTGTATTATTATTTATAATTGAATCATAGTCAGCATTTTTATTTTTTTTTTTGCTCACTGTACATCATGCTTAAACGATTTTACAAGTAATTTGCTGGTGATTAGTATTGTTCTGTCATTGAGGCGAATTTGGAATGGAGGTTCAGATGCTCCCTGATTCCAATTTGAAAATGTTAGCAGGTTTGAATCAGTTGCTTTGTCAAAGAACAAGCCCGGTGATCATGGTTGTTTTGATGTTTCTTCTTTCTCTTTTATATTCCAGGTTTGAAAACAGTGACATGTCACTCTTGTTTGCCGTGGCTGGGACGCACACACCAAGCCTGTTGACGGGCTCATAGCACAGGCCTTACAAAAGAATATTATGACATTAATTTTCAACCCCCCCCCCCTTCCCCCTCATACTGGTGCTACGATTGCGGAGGATGCAGATCTCCAGCATTGATATTTATGTGAATTCTAAGCTGCCTGGAGCAGTGGAAGGAATAAAAATCCAAACAAAAATGAATACAACAGTTTCAAAAAAAAAAAGAATAAAAAAAAAAAAAGGAAAGGAGAAGAAGAAGAAAAACAACAAAAACGTAACATTTTGGATGGAACCTTCTTCTTTCATCTCCCCACAACTTACATATTGGAGTTTATATTGTTTTTGTTGTTGGATGAAGAAGGATGGGAGTCCGAAATGCTATTTGTTACATATTTTGTTCTTTTAAAAAAAATTTTTTTTGAAACTGTTATATTCCATAATTTGTCCAATAATGATATTTGTGACTTCACCTCATCATAATTGTAAAGTCAGGCTGTCATTTTTTTTAATCTGGCAAAATTATTTATTTGGGATACATTATAATCTTATAAGCAGCTTGTGATCATGTGTGTTTCTGTTCATGATGATCAGTTGTGGAATTATAACAAAATAGCATCAGCTGTTTGAATTTGTTCTCTTGTAGTTTGTCACGGCCAAGGGATGACGAATTATGCATTTTGTACAGGACTGAACTGACTTGTGAAATGACATTTATATACTCCTGCTCTCTCCTAGCCTAGTACATTCTCTAAGTTTTGAAATTCACTGGTAAAATAACTAAAGACGACATTGTGGGCTCTAATTTCTGAACTTCATGAGCATCTCTAAATCATTAAAACTTATTTAAAATGAAAGTTGATGTCAGACTATATAGTTTTAAAGATTTTGAAGTCTTATTCAATCCTTGTGAGGGTAAATTGTTGATTTTTAAAGGTAACTATATCGAGTATAATTTTTTTCTCCTAGTAATTACAAATTTTTAAGTTTTCAAATAGGCAGGTCTGTATGGCGCCACATCACTTGAAATGAAAATATGATTTATTGTTCATTGATATTTAAAAATAAAATAGTCACAGGATAGTTGCTGGTTTGCTAATCTGTATATACATGATTAAATTTGACAGCTCCCTCTGTGTCTTAATAATAGAAACTATGATTTTAATAGAAATTCAGTCACAACGCGGAGGTGTTAAATTGAGATCATTCATATAGTTTGTTTGTTGCATTAGAGCATTTTATAAATAATGGAATGGAAGCTTCAATTGAATTTATGAAAACATGATTTGGGTGGAAACTCGTTCAGGGGAACCTGACCTGTCTGGCTCAACCAAGATCTAGGCAGGCTTGCCAACCAGTATGATTTCTCTTATTTTAATACACATTGAGGTCCAAAATATGAGAATGTTGACTAAAATATGATAAATGCAAAAAGTCAACAGTTTGTAACAAAAAGGGGGGAAAATAATAAAAGTGGAATAATTAAAACATAAAGACCATTAAAATATCGTCACCACCTACATGAGAACCTGAGCAGCCAGACAGATGATTGTCATTGGAATTACAGGATTTTCCTACTCTCTACTAGTTTGATAAGTTTGTTAAATGTGAAATTTTGGAGGGTTTAACGTGTTGAAAATATGATTTTTGGGGGTAACAATATGAGAAAATGAGCATAAATATTGGGAAAAATATGATAAATCTTTTCAAGTAGTTCTGGTTGGTTGGCAAGTCTTAGGACATTTGAAGATCAGCAACTGAATCTCGACACCATTGAGGATCTTCAGGCACTGCAGACGATTGCTTCAGACTGACAACATTGGTTAGACTTAAAGCACGATCTGGTGGTGGCTGCTGAGGCATCCCAGTCCGATGACAGAGATGTGAAAGGCTCGTAATCAAATCATCGTCATCAAATTCTTTGTCAACGAAACACGATGAATGAAGCTCCAAAGACAAACAAGAGATGAAAGAATGGCCTAGAACAACGGCATTCTTTGTACATTGAATTGAAACGTCCATTCCATTGTTGTTTACTTTCTTCGAGCTTCAAGCAGCAACATTTTTATTATTTTTAGAGCATTTTATATAATTTTGTTCTTTTAGAAAATCTTGATATGATATATAAGATTCATTGTTGGGATTGTTCCCCCCCCCCCCCCCCCCTTCCACACCCCCAACTACTCCCTTTCCCATTGAGTCACTAGGTGAAAATTGAGTATGGTTGTAAGGTCTAAGTTGTGACTCAGTTAGTATTAGCTTTGATGCCAATTGTGCCTTATACTAATGAATGATTTTATTAATAGTATTAGGCTTCATCAACAGGACAATTCATTAACATTGTTACACTCATGTGTAAAACATATACTAATGAGGAATGTGTAACGAATAGCTTTTGTAAATTAAAAAAATAAAATATTAAGAAGTGGGGACTTTTAGAAAATTCTAATTATAAATTTGTTAGATGGCGTTGATATACTGAAATGTTTGAGCAAAAAAGTCTTTGCTTTAACATTATTTAAAATTCCTAATGAGATTTTTAATGTGTATATGAAAATAGATAATAATTTTAAATTTTACTTATATTATGTTTTTGGAGGGTCATTTTTCAATGCTCTTTGTGGATGAATAAATGGGGTGGGGGGGGGGGGAGGGGAGGGCAGGGGGGAAGAGCTATTGATAAGGACTTCTCTCCACCTTATCTCCTGGCCTTTTCTCTTTGGTAATATATACTTGGCGGTATCTTGGATTAGCACAGGCCCTGGTTGGAGACCTCCGTAGTTGAAAAAGTCTAATGAGAGTGAGAGAATTTTTTTTTTGAGTGAAAGATGGCGTTGCTTTCCCTTGTAAATGGTCTTTCTAAGTGACTGGGAACTATTTATTAGAAACTGTTGAAATTTCCCCTTTTTGCTAATGCTCACATGCTTTTGTCTGTGTCGGACTTTAGGTGGCCTAAGGCAGGGAGTAAGGGATAGATTACTGCAAGGATGTATTTAATTTTCCTTTTGTGTTGTGCGGCCTCTTTCTTTTCTTAGGCTTTAAAATGACGTAAAAGTATCGTAAAAGTCATTTAAGTTATAAAACTAACAATTCCTTAAGTAGTTTTAATCTTTTGTGATTTGTGAACATTTAAATATTTGTCTTTCTTTTCTTTTTTTTTTTAATGATATGATGGTAACAATGGATAAAGTCGAATTTTTAAGGCCAAATAAATGCAACTGATAATGTATTAAATTATAAAGCCACATGACTCAGTAGAAGGTTTACAACCAATAGTAAATGTTTCCTCACTGTAATCCCGTTGTAACCTCTTACATTCCTATTCACAATCAAAAATGTGGATTTTAAAAAAACTTCTGAGATGTAAATTTTTGGAGCTAATGATAATGAAGAAGATGGTGATGTTGATGATAATAAAAATAATAATAATAATAATAATAATAATAATAATAATAATAATAATAATAATAATGATAATAATAATGTTAATAATAATAAAAATAATAATATATAATAATAAATAATAATAATAATAATAATAATAATAATAATAATAATAATAATAAATAATAATAATGATGTTAATAATAATTATATTAATAATAATAATGATAATAATAATAATAATGATAATGATAATAATAATAATAATAATAATAATAATAAATAATAATAATAATAATAATAATAATAATAATTAATAATAATGATGATGATGAGAGGTAATAAATTTTGTGTGGCATAGTTTTTACACCCCCCCCCCCCCCCCTCCCTGTGTAGCTTGCCTCACTGATACTGATATTGATATTACACTCATTAGTTCCATCTCCTCACGTCAAATAGGAATTGAAATTTGTAAGTAATGTACAGTATTTTTTAAAGTTATTATTATTTTAATGTACGAATACCAAGGTGCCATTGTCTTCCAGTGATTTCGTGATTTTATTGTATGATTAGGTAACTATTTATAAGTCATGTTCTATATCAATGCCATGCCTTATTAGCAGATTCTGCCATATTTTGGCTGAAAAATAGATATTTTATGAGTGAAATAAATTTAGAGAGAATAAGACGGGAGTAAGTTTTAACATGATTTGATGTATGAACCTTGAGATAAAATGATTAATAAACGAATGTCAGCATATGGCTCAGAAAAGTGAGTGGAGCAGGCACTAATCTTGATAACAACAAGAAATGAAGTTAGTAGGAAAGTGCAAGAAGATGGGGGCTCGAACACACAACCTTACTGGTACGACAAATCTGGCTAGGGAGATCGTGACTCTACCGTATGAGCTCTCCACAACCTATCGTGAAGTTTTTATTCTCCGTTGTCTTCTGGCACTTTACTACTCACTTCATTTCTTGTCATTCATATAGCGCATTTCACAGCTTCACCATGCTTACAATGCTTCATTTATAATGATGTGATATACAGGGTGTGTTATTTTTTTACTACCCGATAAAGAATTGAAATAGCTTAAAAATTAGAAATGATAGAAACATCTATTTTTTGGCAAAGTTTTCCATCACAATTCAAGTTTTTTGTTTTGTGAAAATTTCAGGAAGGTGCTATATGCCTTATAATACAGTCCCACTTTTTATAAAAAGGGAGAAATTTGACTTAAGCGATTTTTTACGCAAAAATTGAAATAAAAATAAAAATGTGTCTTCAGTTTTATATAAAATTTATTTAACACACAAGACAGTGCACCGTTTAAAGCCAAACCTCTACAAAGATCCTCCATTCTCTCTCAACGTATATATAACCGCTTCCTCAACTCTCTCCATATGTTTTGTAGCATTTCATGGGTAACTGTTGCCACAACTTCCATTATCTTGAGTTGGAGATGGTTACAATCCTCTTAACTCTGAATTTAACGTAGCCCCAGAAAAAGAAATCAAGAGGGGTGATATCAGGAGACCTGGGTGGTCAGTTGATGGGCCCACCCATTCCATTCCATTTTCCAGGAAAGTCTTTATCTAAACAGACTCTCACGTTCATCTCCCGATGAGGCAGTGCTCCATCTTGCAGGAAAATGAATTTGTTAATAGCAACTGTATGGGGTGTGCAAAAAAATTCAAGCATTAAAAAAAAAAAAACTATAATGCGGCAGTTACAGTGTTTTTGTTGAAAAGAAAATGGTTCAATCACATGATCAATCATTAAAGCACGCCAAAAATTGACTTTTGGAGAGTTACAACTGTAACTGGTGCGTTCAATATCAATCGTGCAACTGTGTTTTGCCTGTAAACGTCAAAATTCAATAACCAAATTTTGTGGGGAGTTAAAATTGATATGACACAAAACTTGGATAATTTCTTAAATTATGCAAAAAAAAAGATGTCTCTAATGCTTTTAGTTTTTTAACTATTTCAATTCTTTATCGGGTAGTAATAAAAAAAGCTCCCTGTATTATATTTTTATTTATTTATTATCCGGTACTGTCATGTCACAGTGCACCATGGGATGAGGTCTTTTTGAC
Source organism: Berghia stephanieae (assembly GCF_034508935.2). Classification (NCBI taxonomy): domain Eukaryota; kingdom Metazoa; phylum Mollusca; class Gastropoda; order Nudibranchia; family Aeolidiidae; genus Berghia; species Berghia stephanieae. The sequence continues at coordinate 20,631,769 of NC_088364.1, forward strand.
CTCTCATGGTGGGCAAGGATGGTAACTCTTACTGTCTCTTCTTTCCCGTGTTTTCATGTCGCTGAGACATTGGTATGAATGTTTGATGGTTTTTTGGGGTTTTTTTTTCAAGTGAAAACTCATTATTCTGTGTATCTAATTGTTATATTATTTGTAACAATTCATTTTGTTGTAAACATTTTAGTATCCTCCTGTTGTTAGGAACTCTGTGTTAGACAGGGATTGGACCTTTTTTACGAGAGATTTGAATGGATTGCTCCTGGTCTTTTCTTTTCCTTGTTTCCATTTTGAACTAGACCGCTCGTCTTAAAGCATCGAGAGTCTACATATATTATCTTTGACTATTCCATCATCTTGTGGTGGCTGGCGGTCCCACCAGGGCGAGGAAATGTTGGCCACCCTAGTCGGGTACCTTGTTCTGGAATGAAATAATTTGGTTTCACCTGGGCCGTCCTCATGATCTTTTGCTGAGGGGGAAACAGTTGGATTGATTTATCTTTTTGAAAGAGATGAATTTTTTACATCTCTCTATTATAGATTATCATAGAAAGCTCATTTCAAATACATGTTTTATTTTGTAACTATTTGACTGCATCCCTTTGGCGCAGTGCAAGACTTTGAAGTGATTTCATACTCATTGCACGGATATATTGTTCTTATGTCTACTTTTGATTTATGATGAATTAGTTCCCTTTATCACACATTGTGTTTAAAAAAGCTGGCTCTAAATATTTTGACAATTCTATCGCCTGCCATTTTGCTGGTATAGAAATGTTTTAAAAGGTGAGAAACCTTGTAAAACTCCCTAAAAACAAAAAATATTCCATTATCTTCCATTTTTATACACTGAAATGATCTAGATGTGTCACAAGTGCTGTAAAGCTCCTAAAAGCAAGACGGCAAAAGAGGAAGAAAACAACAAATAAATGGTTTCCCTATGCATAATGAATAGGTGAGATTATGTAGTCTAGTGATATGACACTCGTCTTCTGATCGGTAGGTCTTGGGTTCAAGTCCCACTCTGAGGTGTGCATAGTTGAGTCCTTGGAAAAGGCTCTTTACTCAAATGTCTCTCATTGTACTCGGGTGAAAAACGAATACATGTCTCTTAACAGCATTGTCTGTCAGAAATGAATTGTAATATTGCCTAACAGGTATAATGTCTTGTCTTACTCTTTATGTTACTGTTAAGTGTAGCTGTTGGCCAGGGACCCCTGTAAAGCGCTTTGTGCACGTATAGTGGATATTGCGCTAAATAAAAGCTCAATTTTCTTTTTCTTTTCTTTTTTTGTATTGTATTATGCTTCACCATGATTAAGAGCATTTGCCAGCAAGTAGGCGCCTGGTCTGTGAATGTGAATCAAATTTTCCTGCTGCATAACCTTCATAGATTAAGAGGGTCATCTATCCCCCTAACCTGTTGTCCATTTCTATAATAAGTAAATTAATATTAAACTGCTAGAAACTGTGGACTGAAAAAAGTAATAAACAACAGTGAATATTAAAGGTTAAAAAAAAAAGAACAAAATACCATACACGGAATGTTTTGGGCTCAAAACCCTTCTTCAGCCAACAAAAAACCATGTGGCACATGTGTTGGAGGCACTGAACTCTTAGCTGTCCTTGTGTTTTGTGTACCATCTTTCTTTTCGTAGACTGAAATGACTTCAAACCTGTCTCAAGTGCTCTTAAATTTTCCAGACTCTTAAAAAATAAATTGGGATGTTATTATTTCCACTGTTTAAAACCTCACCACAGGATTTTCCCCGACTTATCTGTAAATGACTTTAATAAACAAAACGTGTCGTTCTTTTGTGTGGTCACAATATAGGGTATTTTTCCAATGTGTACTTATTTTCAGGTCTGTTTATCCAAACCGATTTGGACTCATATTGTTGGAATTGAAATACACATGCACTCTCAAACCAATGCAAAAAACATTGTCCATTACAACAGTGTATTATTTCATAATAGATACTTAGATAACCACGCCTATCGGTCATTGTCGTCATAATGTAAACAATGACAGTGATTGGTAAACATAGCAAACTACACAGGTTTAACTATTGTTGGTATGTGTCTAAGTAAAATACCCACTGTTCTACCTGCTTGATGAATACAACCAACACAGAAATATATGTGAAAACAAACCTTTATAATATGATCGAGAAAATCGTGTGATAACTAATCATCCATTTGGCGGTATGAAAACAATAACAATGATCAGAGAAAGGTCGATGTTATTCACGTTATTGTTTATATTATAAACAACCAACTATGTTTGTCCGAGCACGTGTGAAGGTGTGTCACAAATTCCATATTTTGATAGGTCAATAATCTACTGGTTAATTGAGTTTGGTTATCAGACTTGTTAATATATGACCCTTCAGTTCAAAACGGTATTATGTTGGAATGATCTTGATGAAGAAAATTAACTATGAAATCAAAATAATCTGAGAAAATTTATACTTTTTGACGTTGAAGAAACTAAACTTTGTTTTTTTTTTTAAAAAGTGAATGGAATGCATTCAATTCTAATTCAAGTTTTAAAAGATAAGCTTGAGAATCAATTATAAGGATAATGGTAACCCTGACATAATACCATTCTGAGGCAATGGGGCACATATGGTGCACGTGGTATTATACATAGTACAACGAGTGATAAAGAAATAGGTGTCTGTTATTGTTATTGATGCTGCGTCATGATTTTAGTCTACTTTGTTTGCAAATGTTTTTGTGATAATGTAGAATAATTAATTGATAATAAATTATTATGACACAATATTAAAACTCAAAAGTTTTTGCTGTTTTTATTTATATATTGATTTATTTATTTTGGTCGTTTAATATATTTGCTCCTTTACTTTAAGTACTAGAGAAAAAGAAGAATAAAAGGTGACATTATGCCTATCTACGTGAAAATAAATCTTCTTTCTTTTAAAATAAATGATTATTTCATTTGTTTATTTATGTATTAAATTAATACATTATATATTTATTTATTTTACTTATTTATAATATAATACCCGCCTCGGAGATTAAATAGCAGTTTTTATGGAATCATTAATTTGTTATCATCAACATCATTTTTTAAAAATTTTTCTTGTTTATGTTTATTATACGATAAGGTAGTGGACAGGGAGGTCGCTTGCTATATCTTTCCCCCCCCCCCCCCCTATAAATGTTTTCCAACCTGCTTTCTGTCTTAACTTGGATGGAATGGTACTACAGTTCTTGTATTTTTCCTGGCCCTGTCTGAACCGCTCTGCTGGGAGGGAAACAGTCAAATGTATCGGTATATTTTTCTGAGATTATATTTTTTTTCCTTTTTGGAACATCTCTCTATTAAGTACTGTCACATTTTTGTTTTGTTTTGAATGAATGGGTGGTTGAGTCTAGAAAGATAACAAAATTAAAGGTGACGGAGAAAAGAATTGAACACTGACTTCCCATGACATCACATCGTCAACAGGGGGGGGGGATTGGATATGTTTTAAGTTTTCAGCTCTTACTCAATTCAGAAGAGAACACTAATTAATTCAAGACATGCAAATATCCTGAAATTTATTTTAAGTACCTGGTTGGGGTTCCTGATCTCCCATAGTGGGCAGGGAGGTACTTACTGTGTCTTCTATCCCCCTGTGTCTGTTTTCCAATTGCTTTCTGTCTTTGTCTTGGAATGAGATTACTTGGTTTTGTCCTGACGTGACCCTGGCCGGAGTCCTTGGCTGGGAGGGAATCAGTCAAATGTACAGTTGGTTTTGGGAGATGACATTTTTTCCCTTGTAAATAATCTCTCTGTTATGCACTGTATTATGTTTAGTTTACATGTTATGTATGATTTGTAAACATTTGAGTGTGTTCCTCTTGGGACATGTGCTTGTGTCTGGATGAGACTTTTAGGTGATCTCAAGCTAAATACTTTGATGGTGTGCTTTTGGAATCTACATCTGTTTTCTATTTGAACCAATTCCCCTTTGTCTTGCCTTTTCTTGGTTGCTTTAATTGTAATTCTCTAACTTTTTACTATCCCATTTTCATCCTTTTTACTGGCTCTGATATAACCTTAATGTGTTACAAGCGCCGTAAAACCCTCAAAAACAAAAGCAAACAAAACATATTTTAAGTACGTTTATTGAAAAAAGTATAAATAAAGTGAAAACGGTGTCCAATGATCCAAGGTATTCCTTAGGCATGGTAAACATTTTTTAAATTTAAAATAGTGACACTTTGTAAAAATGCGTGACCTATCGGTCGATATCATTCATGTAGCCTAACCCCCCCCCCCCCCCCCCCCCCCCCAAAAAAAAAAAAAAGCAAAAAACAAACAAACAAAAAACAGACTGAGGAATTTTTCTTTTACTTGTTTGTTTTTTTATTTTGCTCACATTAACCCTGCTCATAAACTCTTTACAAACTTTTAATTTCATGCAAATTACAAAACTAAATCTACATGCTCTGTCAATCGCCTTTTGATCGAAAGAGGTTCGATTATAAGTTGAATTCCCCCCCCCCCCCCCTACCCGACCCACCCCCGTTTTGGAAAATTTGTTAAATTCATCTGAGTTTCGGATATGTCTTTAATATCGCCCACATTTCTATTTATGTATCAGTTATACATGCTCGCATAGTTAAATCAATATTGTCGTGTCGTTGCATTGAGAGTTAGACAGCTAGAAATGGTCACTTGAAGCCCGCATGGTACTGTATGGTCAGTCGAAGGTCGTCAAAATGGATCCTCATTCTAAACTGCCAGGAAAGCTTCCCTTATCACGTTGCTCATCCCATTTTTCGATCTAGAAAAAAAACAAACACAAAAGAGTACTTATATCGAACGTGCTTTAAACGAATTGAAGGATATAACGAATGGATACTCAAGCCACGTTTATTCTCTTTAGTTTTAGATGAGAAAAAAAGCACAAAAAAACAACTGATACAAAGAACTATTTTTCTGTGTTTGTTCTTTACCTTTTTAAAGGGTGCACATTGTTATCCAGCAACTACGTGGTGAGTCACTACATAAGGGGCGAAGAGCAACAGGAATTATTTTCCGTAGCGCGATGCTGTGTCCCTGGATAATGCATATTAGACTCCTTTTCGACTTAAAAGTAAATAATTACCTGGCAATAAGATGTGACGGATGATGTCAGAATAGTGGTATAATGTAGGAAGTGAAACAAACGTCTGGTGTTATATGAAATGGAAAGTGTAGGGGTATGTTTGATGAATAACCAAAAGGGCCCTATTGGAAACCTTGTGCGTCTTTCATATTTTCTTTTGTAAGATAATGACAAGGTCAGGAGAATGGTCATGTTCTGGGGAGGGGAAAATAAATAAATAAATAAAAGCACCAATTGCCTTTGTAAGCCAACGATCCTATGCTCCCCCCCCCCCCCCCTTTTTTTTTTTGACTGTTTGTTTGGGTTTGTTTTGTTTTTTGTCACTGACTTTATCTTCACTGTTAATGTCGATTTTTAAGATAATATATTTGCATTTCCGATTTTAAGTGTTTTTTAGAATTTTTTTGATTTTTTTGTTTTAGTTTTAAAAAAATTATTAACAATATAATTTGATCTCTATAACTTAGTTGGTAAAACACCCGCTTAACAAGCACATGGACATGTTCTTTGTGTAGTCACTGAGTCACATTTATTTTATTTTTTTCACCCCTCTATCCACCCAGCACTACTTTGCAATAGGCTAGTTTCCTATCCAAAGGATAGCATGTAATTGTTACTGTCCTTTCAACTCTACACAAACTAGGATAAACCCTAGCTCAGTCATAGGCTCTAAAGCAATTACTTGTATTTGTTGCAAGGCTTCTGAATATTATAGTCTCGATAGAAATGTATTGTAACGAAAAAAAAAAAAAAGATTAAAATGTATACCCTTTCATTAAGATCAGATAACGAGAGTCTTCGACTTAAGCGTAGTTAATCTTCATTATTGTTACACTTCGTACTTACTATAGGATAGCTATCCTAAGTACATATCGGGTTGTCAAAACCATAGGTCCTCCAGATTCGTAACGACTTCCAATATTTTTCAACACAGATATAGTAAAAATGCGTGGCATGACAAAAAGCTATTAGTATTAGGGGAATGCATTTGTCACTGGTTCTGTCCCTTAGTTGTGTCCAACATAATGAATATTATTATTATAAGGACAACTTTGACGTAAACACCATTTCTCAAGGCTTGATGGCTTCTACAAGTGAACGGGAATGACAAATCAGACCAACTCATGCCCACAAGCCACAACGCTTAGATGACAATCCCATGTACTCCCGTCCTTGTCATTATTATTGTGTCACCTATTTGGGGATTGAATTGTGCAGCAAATACATTCACTCAATAGTGTAATGGGAGCTATCTATATTCATGTTTTCGTCCAGCCTAGTCATCGATCAATTAATGATTTGTTGCTGATTGGAGATTTCTCAATAAAAGCTGCTTTGTTTATGAAAGTTGTAAACATACCCATGAGTCATGCTGAGCAAAATGACCAATTGTGACGCTGGATATTTCTCAAATTTGTAATACTTTTCACTGTGTGGGTCATTATGAGCAAACTTTGCAATGTGACTAATGATCTCGAGCACATGGATCATCCCCATTCTGTGCGACAATGAATTAAAACACTGTGATTAATGCTCACTATCCTGGAGGAGCAGCAGATTCATTAGGCAGGCATATGATGGAATGAAGGTAGCTGTGCTACTTACCCATTCAATGGGGCAAATGATGGTGTAAACATTCTTGAAGTATTCACATCTCTTATCATCACCGAATCTGCTTAGGCACCGGAAATAGTCGACATAGTTTTGCCAGCACCTCCTAAGTAAAATTGTTAGAATGATGAATTACGAAATAGGCACGTACTTTTGTCGAAAGGCAAACAATGGCGATGATATTTATATGATAATGCTGCTGATATCTAAATAAATAAATGGACAATGCCGTCATAAACTGACATCATAAAACCTCTTTTACATTTTAATTTGAACATTTTAACTTCAATAATTATGAGATTAAGACGTCCCAGCCGTGGCCTTCGTAAACTCATAGCATGACACTGACCAACAAATGACGTCAAAATATTGGTATTACTTGGTTTTATGGCCCGTTTAGATGTTTAGACGTACAGACTTTTCGTACGCGGCCCGACGAACGTGGATTTGACATGGTGGATGTGGGTCACCGCGAATTATTGTACAAAGCGTATTATTGTACAAAGATCCCGCTGTTTTACACAATATGGAGACCCCCAGCCACTCGTGTTCTGCTAATGTCTAAATAGGCCCGGAAAACTGTGCGTGAAAAAATACTTGCATTGCCAGGGGAATTGAAAACTGGAGAAAGGAAAAGAGAAGGCGGTTAGGACGAGAGGGTAGTGGAGTGAACAACACATTTAACTGATATCTTCTCAACTAAGGATCCCAGCCCGTGTAAGGGCAAAAAAGGCCCGTGTAGTAATCTCTCACCAAAACAAAAACAGACAGCAACGTGGGAAGGGGGGGGGGGGGAGACTAGAAGCTACTGCAATAGTGACATGTCCATAGGCGGTCAAAGATCCAACCTAATTGGAAGGAGAGTGGAGGGGTGGGTGCTAAAAAGAGTTCACTTTTCTGTATTAATTGATGAAAACCTCCAGGAATTACCTTGTTTGGTTCATGTGGGGAAATCGAGCATCAAATCCCGGATGCCACGAGAATTTCTTGCCATCGGGCTCTCCATATTTCCCTGCCGTCTCTGATGGCACTTTTTCAAGTTCCTCTTCGATCACAGCTTCTACCGCAGTAGCCCTGTAAAATGTTTTTTAGTTCTTTTTCATTAGTCTATACGACAGATGTATATCAACTACATAGATGCCTATGGTCTATACAGAAGTACACACACACACACACACACACACACACAGAGAGAGAGAGAGAGAGAGAGAGAGAGAGAGAGAGAAACAGAGAGAGAGAGAGAGAGACATAGAAAGAAAGAAAGAGAGAGAGAGAGAGAGAGAGAGAGAGAGAGAGAGGGGGAGTTTTTATCCTGACTCTAAATGCCAATAGCGTCTATATTGTTGACAGATTGCAATACGATTTAGCTTTATGATTTCTCAGTTTCAAACAAATTTGACCTACCCTCCAGCTTTTGTACAAATCAATATAACATTATCCGCCTCCCGAGTGCCGTACAAGTATTAATGAGGTAGGATTTCGTTAAGTGCCATGCCTGTGCGTAACAATTGGCCAAAATAACAAGACGAAAACATTTAACGCTCTCCTTACCTTACCGACCAATTTCAGGATTTATCCAGAAATGCCATACCTACCAAACACACACACACACACACACACACACACACACACACACACACACACACACAACTGATTCCCCCCTCAAATTCAAAAGTAATAAAGACATACCATTCATAATTTTGTGTAGCAAAGCAAGCTTTCCAAAAAAGCAATACGTTCTTATAAATATCACAAAGCCTTTTCTTCAAATTTTGTGACGTATAAAACAAATCTGACTAAGAAAAGAGTTCATTGTATGTATCGTAATAAAATGTGACGATTTTCCTATAGCTGGTAAAGTGAGGGCTAAGAGGCTTTAACCACTTTTCTTGCAGAACACACTCTCCACGAAAGTAGAAACATTGGGATTAAAGAATATTGACAAGTTGTGTCATCTTAATCCATCAATATTTAAAGTTATGACAAAAAGGTATTTTTGTCAGCGTGCGGGAGTAGATAGAAAATTCACAAATGTTCTTTCTATTGACCAGTTACTCTGGAAAGACATGTATTAAAAAAAATTGCCAGAAAACTCGTCCTTCAAATATGATCAATTTAAGTGGCCTTGCGAGGTCCCAGGTTTGGGAGTTTTTTGGGTCATTTAAATCGCTCGATATTTGAAGGACGAGATTTCTGGCCAGATTTTAAATACGTATAGCAGTTAATATTACCTTTTGCTGCCTGAGAGAGCAGCTTTAAACGAACTGGAAGAGAAGGCTGCTGTTTCCTGTGCGATATTGACATCTGGAAATTCATTACCCTGTCTGATGAAAATGAAATGATAATTTTATCATGTGATCCACAGCCCCTGACTGGTGTTGCATAGAAATGGATTAAATACTAATTACTTGACTATGTAGTGAAAGACTGAAACCTGGGTTGTTTGGTATGTTACATAGAACGATGCTTATTACTTTCTTTGATTATTTAAAAAAATAAAACGACAAAAATATTTTCTCAAACCCTATAACTTTGTATTACTTATCACTCTAACTTTCCATATTAATTCCGGCACCATCACACCGACATTATGATTATGATTATGTGTTGGCGTTGGTTGAAACTAATGGTATTGTATTGGACAGCTCTCTTGTCGAAAAATAGAGAAACCATTTTCAAAGCTCAATTTTGCATCAGATTATCATTTGATATATTTTAAATGAAAATGGTATATAAATAAAAATACCGAACCATGATTTTGATATTGTGATGTGTTCTTCAGAACGTAGACTTAACATCTGCGTGAAGTTGACCTCATTTGAATAACTTATTTATCACAATATTCATTAACACATAATCATAATCATAATGTCGGTGTGATGGTGCCGGAATAAATATGGAAAGTTAGAGTGATAAGTAATACAAAGTTATAGGGTTTGAGAAAATATTTGTGTCGTTTTATTTTTTTACACAGAGAGTAATTGAACGTTGGAACGCATTGCCAGCAAATGTCGTTGAAGCGCCGAGTGCCAATGCTTTCAAGAATAGATTAGATGCTGTGATGGAAAGTTATGTGCATAGTGTAGAAGTGCCTCCCACCCAAAATAGCTATGATCAAAAGATCAGTAGAGAAAGTGTAGTGTAGGCTAGCCCCTGATCACAAGATCAGGTAGGGAAATGCATTAGATCAGTTGTGAACAAAACATTCAGTGACTGGAAACACTCGGCGACAGGCCAGTGGCCTAATCAAGCGACGTCGATACCTTCTATTCTATTCTAATATTGAACAAAACTGAGATCTTTCATTTTCGCCATTAAAAAGGACCGTTCTTTTAACGATCACATCAACACAAAGTTATTTTAAAAAGAAGCAAGTTCCCTGTACAATATCGATATCAGCAGATCGTTTTTCAAAAAATGAATCGTCACTCGGTTCCAGACTATAAAAAAATGTTAACCTGGATACCTGGATACCTCTGTATAGAGCTTTTAGACTTGGTGTAGTCTCCTTCGCTCCTCCTCATCTATTAATGATTGGACCAATTTTTATAATTGAACTTGTTTCCTAGGGTGTTGCTTATCTCCAACTCTGCTTTGAATTTATTCAAATTTTTTGCTGATACTGTGGTTTCTTGTAGTTTATTCCAGTTATTTACAATTCTAGATGAAAAAAGTTCCTTCTTTCATTTGTTTTAAAACGTTCTTTTTTCAGTTTCTTGCTGTTTCCTCGTGTCTGAATGTTCTTGTTTGGTTTAAGGAATCCTGCCTCTACCCTGTCTATTCCCTTTACTATTTTATATGTTTGGATCATATCTCCCCTTCTTCTCCTGTAATCTAAGGTCGGGAGATTTAATTCTTTCAATCTCTCACAGTATGTTTTGTCTTTCAGGTGTGTGATAAGTTTTGTTGCTCTCCTTTGCACTCTTTCCAAACTGTCTTTGTCTCCCTCAAACTTTGGATACCATATGCAGTTAGCATATTCCAGCTTTGATCTAACCATAGTCTTGTAGATGGTAGTCATGTGTTTTGTTTTCAGATTCTTGAAATTTCTTTTCACTATTCCGAGTGTTTTAACCTCGAAATCCATGCCATCCGCACCAAACAAATGCCAGAAAAAACAAAACAAAAACATTTTTGATTCCGAGACTTACTTAAAGTTGTTAATTCTTTCTTTAATCGATTCCATTGTTTAGAATCCAAGTCCAAAACCAAAATCCTGATTATAAAAAAGGTTTTATCAGACGTTAAAATTGTTTGTCTCGATAGAGGACGTTCATTATTAATTCAAAACAAAATGATACCACTTTGCACCAATGATGTGCAAAATATTCAGGGTAGATACGTTGATTAAAGAACAAAAAAGAAAGTCCACTTCAAATAAGAGAACGGAAAAAAACAATATAACAAGACAAATTGGGACACGAATCCTTGTTCAGCCAATTATAACAACAATTTTAAACATTGATAAAAGACATAAAATCATGAAATTTATTGATAACAGAAGGCATGGAATGGAAATTTGGTTCAAGATAGGGATATACATAAAGCACCCTGTGTCGCAATAAAAATGTATGTGAAGAACGTTTAATCTTCAATAAATAACATAATACAAATGACTATTAACCTCTGAGATTACCCCTTCCATCAAAACTACAAACAAGCACAAGAAACTGGAACAATAGAGTGGACCTGATGATAGAGGCGTCTCCAAAAAAAGTCATTAAAGAATGATCGAAAGTCCAAACTACAATGAGTTAGGCAGAAAGTACTCCAGATTCATGAGGCTCACAGAGCCGATGCGCATCCTTGTTTATATAACGTCAAGGGTATAGTACCAATTGTTTGTTATATTCTGGATAGAACGATAGTCTATTGCAAACGACTCTCCTCCAGTTCCTATAGGCCCAGACTATCAAATAACTGTTGGGCGGGCAGAGACCTGTGTGCTAAATGTCAATCCTAAGGCACAATAATTCTTGTGTTAAAAAGGCATTCATAAACGAACTAGTGTACTGTACCTACTCCAAATATTATTTAATATTATGAAAACGTTATATGGTCGATAACACTGTATTTCGTTTCCCCACAAATAAATGTCGCAGTTATTCCCCTTCTAAAGCAGCACTGCCTTCGTCAAATTCGTGTCGGAATTACGGTATCACCATCATCATCATCATCATCATCATCATCATCATCATCATCATCATCATCATCATCAAAAACAACTACATTGTATTTCCAACACGACAGACATATTCTTCTTCTTCTTCAAGTACCAAGTCTGTGCCAGACTTCTTTGATCATGGTACGCCATTCATCTCTCTGATCAGATAACCTCAGAAAACTAATATTGCTCTTCTCTTTCTTTGTCACCCAGCTGTTTAAACTATTCAAATATGTTTTTCTTGGTCTACCTTTACTCTTTTTACCCTCTATCTTTCCTGTGAGAGCAAGATGTTCAATACATTTATGTCGATTTAGGTGCCCTAAAAACTGCATTTGTCTTTTTCTTATTGTACGAATTAATAACCTTTTAGTTTCAGCCTGCTCTAATACTTCATTAGTTTTCTTCTCTGTCCATGAGATTCTTAACATCCTTCTAAGAAGCCACATTTCTGCTGCCTCCAGTTTCTTTCTAATGTCTTCTGTAATTGTCCAGCTTTCACAGCCATATAATAATACTGACCATACATAGGCCTTCAAAACCCTATGTTTTGTTGTCATTGAGATATTGTGATTTAAAAAAAAATTAGACTCATTTTATTAAAACTATCTTTAGCTATTGCAATTCTTCGTTTTATTTCTGTGCTACATCTGCCATCTTAAGTTATTATGTATCCAAGACATTTAAATGTCTGAACTTCTTTTATAGTTTTTCCATTGCTTATTAAGTTGCATGTTGGATTTCTTTCTCTCCTTGATACAACCATGCATCCTGTCTTTTTTACATTTAAGTGTAACCCCATACGTTCACCTCTGTGACTACTTTATTGAGAAGTAATTGTAAATTTTCTTTTGAGTCTGAAATTAGTGCTGTGTCATCTGCACATCTCATATTATTGACATTCTCACCATTGATCTTAATGCCTGGACTATCTCCTAAAGTTCTAATAATTGTTTCGCTGTAGATATTGAAAAGGTCTGGTGACAAAACATCCCAAAAGTCAGCTCAAGCTAACAGAGGAGAGATTTTTTTTTTAAAGTGATAGGATCTGACTTGCCACTATTCAGGTCAATGCTCGTATCACAATAATCTTCACTCATCGCCGAATCAAGAAAACAGCCTTTTCCAAGGACTCAACTATGCGCCGAGCGAGGCTCGAACCCAGGACCTTCCGATCCCAAAGCGAGTGCCATACCACAAGGCCACATAGCCGCACAAAGAAAAGAGAATGTGGCTTCATCAGTTCGGTGACTTGTCTTGAAACATAAATAAATAAGAAATAAATAATGAATTTATATAGCGCCTAAACATCCACGTTAATCGTGCTCTGCGGCGCTTTACATCATAATTATTGTTTTTTAAAGAAACAAAAAGAAAATAAATAAATCAAAACCACGACCCTACATAATAAGCATGAATACAGAAACAAAATCTAAGTAACACCTATTTCATTTTTTAAAAAAGCCTTACGGAAACAGAAGCAGGTGATATTGATAAAGGTCTGAAAAGGTGTGTATCTGTGACAACGCAGTAACAAAAAACAACAACAAAAAAACCTCACAGAATTCAGCCTGCCTCGATTGAGGATCGAACCTCGGACCTCCTAAATTCCTGGTCAGACGTGCTGCCATCAGACCAGAGAGATTACACGGTAATTAGGAGGTCTGGAATTCGATCCCCAGTCGAGCACTGTTTTATAAATAGCTTTTCAGATGAGTGACAAACCTCTGCCCCCCCCCCCCCCCTCTCTCTCTCTCTCTCTCTCTCTCTCTCTCTTTCTCTCTCCCTCTCTCTCTCTCTCTCCCTCTCTCTCTCTCCTCTCTCCTCTCTCTCTCTCCTCTCTCTCTCTCTCTCTCTTTTCTCTCTCTCGTGTATTATATATTATATATAAATATATATATATATATATATATATATATATATATATATATATATATACATATCACACATACACACACACACACACACACACACACACACACACACCTTACCCTATTCGACTCTAATGTGAACATTAATAGGCAGTGATGAATATTGTAAGAATGCCAGAACAAACCCCCCCCCCTCCCCCCCCCCCCCCCCCCCCCCCCCCCTCCCAATAAAAAAAGAACAAAAATAAATAAATAAATTTTTAAAAAACCTAAAAAAGCGCCTCGCAATACTAACGAGGAGATTAAAATGGAAACAGTACCTTAAAAAATGGACATTTCGGGTTCTGAAATGGATATTTGTTTCCAAATCCCTCTATGAGGGAATAAATGAAGCATACTGCATATCAAGCACAACGAATCCACGGAAATGCGCGATATAAATGTTCATATTATGTGACCCATCTTGTCAAAACGGTATTATGTCGGGATGAACCAATAACTGGAATTGAATAGGGAATGAGATTAGCGGAAGAGTAGCGTCCCTTGATTGGACGTCACCCATAGTCTGTGACGTCACCGGCGGAAAAGTTATTAGAGAGAGAACGTCATGTTGGTTGTGCGCATGCGTCTCTCGTCCCGTCTCTCGTCCTCGCGAGGACGAGAGACGCATGCGCACAACGAACATGACGTTCTCTCTCTAATAACTTTTCCGCCGGTGACGTCACAGACTATGGGTGGCGTCCAATCAAGGGACGCTACTCTTCCGCTAATCTCATTCCCTATTTACAGCCGCAAATTTAATATGAAACTTACGGTTAATTTCTATTTACCATGGAGGCAAATAGATACAAGTTGTTACATTGCAAAGAAAGCATATTTCCTTTTTCCTTGTCTTTTTCAAACTCTATATTTAGATTTTAGGATCCGAATCGACGTGCATTTATTTGCAGGCCTGGTAACCAAATGCTTTATGGGCTCATTGTTGTAATGAAATCTAAAAAAAAAATAAAAAAAAAATAATGACGCAAAGTATTTTTCATTACAACAATGTTAAACTAGGCCCGTATGTGGGTTCGGATGTCAGACCTTCAAATATGTGCACGTCGGTCCAAATCGTCCCGACATATTACCGTTTTGAGACGGTGGGTCACATGTCTACTTTTAAAAGTACACGTGGATATCTGAGCGATTTCAACTCTTAGTCTCCTTCACGCCTTATATTGTCCCTCTAATCTCACTCTCGAATGTGTCTCTTGGGGAAAACGCTATAAGCTCCTGCTATTCCCTTGGAAACCAATTTGTTTAATCAGTTGAATGCAGGGGCTAGCAAGTTACGTCGGTCTGCCATCTTGTAACATAGTCAATCAATCCCAACCTGGACAGTGAACGGGTGCGTCGTTTTAAGCCCCCGTAGACGTTGCGTTTTGTACTGGTCGGTGACGGAGCTCGTCTAGGTCGGTGTGACCCAATCCATGCGCCAGTCGGACATGATTTTTGCCCACATACGTCAGGTATTACACACCGGTCCCAGTCACTGTCTATTTATTCTATTTTTCGTCTTGCTCACAATAGTAAGTGCTTATTAATATTAATAATATCTTTCTGTTTCGCCAAGCACTGTTTCATAACATATTTCCATGTTTTAAACTTTACATATATGACTAAGATGTGTAGGAGCATTAGCTGACTTATAGCAATGGTCATTACACGTTAAGAGTGTGAGTACAAAAAGAGGAAAGAATCCAACATGTTTCAAAAACGTTGAGAAATTAGGGAGCAGGGACCGATGTATGATAAAGATCTGAACAAGTGGTGAAAGGTGCCAGACAAAGAAAGAAAGAAAAGGAACTTATTTCCATTTCATGTAGCACAAGTCGTCTGTTATGCTTTCTTTTCTTTCCTTTTTCCTCTCTGTTCACGAGTTGCCTGTAAGTATCTATGTACATAGCTTGTAATTAATACATTACTGCCAGTCCACAGACTCTTCTTCTTCTTCTTCTTCTTCTCTTCTTCTTCTTCTTCTTCTTCTTCTTCTTCTTCTTCTTCTTCTTCTTCTTCTCTTCTTCTTGCTCCTCCTCCCCCCCCTCCTCCTCCTCCTCCTCCTCCTCCTCCTCCTCCTCCTCCTCCTCCCCCTCCTCCTCATCTTCATCATCATCATCATCATCATCATCATCATCATCACCATCATCATCAAATCCTGAAGAGAAACACATACTTATGTTCTACAAGGAGTCGCGATTAACTTCTTCACGCTTTAGAAACCGAATAAAATTTAGCCCTGGGTGTTGTGAGTCAAATAGTTCTGACAGGCTAGTTCATCTATTATTGACCATCTGTCATACACCACAATTTATCACAACCACTCACTGCAATACCAACAGGCCACAAAACTCACAGCAGTCATTACAACTAATGTCATCAGCATCCCCACACTAAAATAATTGTTACAACCACAACTGCCACAACAACTAAAACACAAGCTATAACCACAACCACAACGTCAAAAACACAACAACCATTACCAACACTCCCACCATATCCACTACAACCACTACAATCATCACAAACTACCATGGCCATTATTAACACCACAACTTCCATATTCACAAATAACATTGCAACCAACGCACTTTCACAAAGCCCTGGGCAACAAACAGATGGGATGACCGAGGAGTGATTTTGCATCGCACTTCCACTCGAGGGATCTGGGGTCGAGCCCCGCTTTCGGCACCTCGTTTTTTTCCTTGGGTAAAAAGCGCAAATCCTTATGTTTACTTTGCGGCGCTGCATTCCAACTGATACCTGGATCTTCCCGGTCTTTTCTCAAGATCGAACCATAAATACAATCCCCCTGAGGATGAATGAAGGGCGTTGTATTTTCAATTTATTCATTCACCATAACCACAACTACGTGCGGCTATGTTGTCTTGTATATATATATATATATAAAAAGAGCTTTTATAAAGCGCAATATCCACAAAACGTGCCCCAAGCGCTTTACGAGGGTCAACAGCAACATTTAACATGTAAGACGAGGCATGACGCCTGTTAGGCGATATTACAATTTTTTCGGACAGAGACATCGCTGTTAACGGCCAGGTACTCATTTTACACCTGAGTACGGTGAGAGAATGTGAGTAAAGAGCCTTCTCCAAGGACTCAATTATGCGCCGAGCGAGGCTCGAACCTAGGACCTTCCGATCCGAAAGCGAGTGTCATACCACAAGACTACATAGCCGCACAAACACTGTACCTATAACACTCGCTTTCTGATCGGTTCGACTTCCGCCTTGAGCGACGCATAGTTGAGTCCTTGGAAAAGGCTCTTTACTCACCGTACGCAGTTAACAGCATTGAATCTATCGGAAAATATTGTAATGTCGCCGAACATGTAAGTTTGCTGTTGGCTAGGAACCTCTTGTAAAGCGCTTTGAGTTCGTTTTGTGGATATTGCGCTATATAATTTTTCAAGTTCAAATCCTGCAACCAAACCCCACCGTCACAAGAATCGACCATCAAAACAACAACCACCAGAACGAGCACATTTACTACCACAACCACAACCACAACCAACACAACCACCTTGCACAGATCCTATCTGACACAAGCTTTACCTTAAACCGCGACACTAATTAGGTTCAGCACGCAATATTCCGACTTTTCTGTGACACCGGTTTTAATAATAATCATCCCTATCACGGCACAGAGAAGGGAGAAAATCGCATTGTAGATCGACTGATACAACCAAATCAAACCATCATCATCATCATCATCATCATCATCATCATCATCATCATCACCATCATCATCATCATCACCATCATCATCATCGGCGGCGTCGTCATCATAATCATCATTATCATTATCTTCGGCATCATCATCATCATCATCATCATCATCATCATCATCATCATCATCATCATCATCATCATTGACAACAACAAAACAACAACAACAACAACAACAACAAGAACAACAACAACAACAACAACAACAACAACAACAACAACAACAACACCATAACCACCAAAGCCACCATCACCATCATCATCATTATCATTATCGATCATCATCATCATCATCATCTGTAATCTTCAATCTAGTCAACACGAAAACATTCCATAGGACATGCCGTGCCAAGATTATTTTCTTGATTTCCAAAACTCATCATTTGAATATTATACAAAAATCATAAAAATTGAATAAGAACAACACATTTTTACTTGAATCAATACAAGTTTATTGACATTTCATCGGATTCAGCTGAAAACATTTCCTAGAAAAAACAAACCTCTCACGAAGCATTGTAATCTCTCAAGTTTGATGGTGCTTCTTACGCGTGTCATTTCTTTAGATATCAGATAGAGGGCCCTTGAGTTTTAGCCTGATTTTCAAACGATTCTCGGCATTTTATGGCATTTAACAAAGCACATTTCCAAGTAGTTGCCGTCCTTGTCAATACTTTGTTTCTTTACTTAGCAAATCATATTAAAGACTCGAATTTCAATTTTAGTGGCCTTTTACTATTCACTTTAGTGCTCTTACAATACCGTTGGTCAGACATTCATTCATACATACATGAGTCAAGTGAATTCATATATGGCCCATCATCTAAATCTGGTATCATAGAGTGAACCTACTGTCGAAAAGTAAAATTTAAGTTTTAAAAAAGTAGTACTTCAGAGCCATTTGGCCAATGAAGCCGGGGTTTATCACAGTTTCTATAGCGTGAAACCGGCAATTAATAGCAATTGCTTGCTATCCTTTGGATAGGACCCTAGTCTATCGCAGAGTGTTTTCCGCCAGATCTAACAGATCTAGCTACCCAATTACTGCTGGGTGGACAGGGGGGGGGGGCGGGTAAAAAAAAGATCTCAACTGCACCTGGGATCGATCACGGTCCATTGCGTGTAAAGCGACTGCTCTACCAGCTGAGTTATCGAGACCCCACAATTTTAAGTTAAAATTATCTTTAAAATTAAATTTTCAATTCTTGTACTTTTGGCAGCTGTATTTATTCTGATAAATTAACAAACAAAATTAAATAAATCAACCCACGTCTCAAATTTTTGGCTAATGAAAATCACAATCTCAGCATCTATATCACCCAGTGACATCTATAGAGTATATGAAGTCCTAGATATCACCCGATATAATTTTGTTTTGAGGCGACGGATATGTTTTAAGTAACAGAGGACAATATCATACCGAGCCCAAGTTCCTATGTCGAGGAAAGGGGATTTTTTTTCTTCAGGATGATGAATGCTTTCATTTTTCTGTCTGCTTTGTCTTGAATTTTCATTTTTACATATTTTCAGATTTTATTGGGCACCGCTGCCTGCTCCCTAATTTTCTATTTTAACTAAAGCCTTACTAAAGCCTTTTTGCTATCGTTGTCATCGATCCAGTAACGAACCATGCTCAACATTGAAAGATAAAGGGAGTAATTGTGAGTCTTAAATAAGGGAACAACACAGGTTTTACATGCTCAACATTGCTTGGCGTTGTTTCACGACATACTCCGTTTTGCTGAGCTCCAAAGCCATTTGCGGATTACAAACAACAAAGACAAGCAAATTGTACTCTGAAAAAGCATTTTTTAAAAATTGTGGTCAAAAATTCGTTCTACAAATATTGATCGGTTAAAAAGACATTCAGTTAATCAATGTTTAAAGGACAATTTTTTGCCAAGGTCTGACTAAACTTTTTAAAAAAGTTATCAAGAAATCTCAATTCAAATATGGATCGATTAGAAGGACACTCAACCTATTCAAACGTCTTAAACCTGAGACTACTTTTGGACATTCGGGTTGTCATCTCAATCAATTGATATTTGAGATAATTTTTTTCTGGTCAAAATGTAACAAATAAGAGCTTTGTCATAGTATACAGCGATACGGCAAAATTTTACATGTGGAGATTCATCAGTTCCTGGTGTTTGATGTGATATAAATTTTGAAAGTATGTATAAGATGAAATTTTAGATATTATTGAAAACATTCTTTGAATTTTACAAATTGTACTTTCACAATCGCCATATTTTAATTATTCTACACACCTCAGTCAACAGTTGTCACTCCATTTCGACTACTTTTACCTACCAGCCCACCCCTGAGCACATCACTGATATTTCTAAACCAATATTTACGAGTTCAACACCCATTAATTTTCTATCGTCAAATGTGTTCACTTGCCTCGACCTTGTATAATATATTAAAATATGACCGGAGAACGTTTTTATTCTTAAACAAACAACCATTCCGTGAGTTCCTGTCACCATTAACCCTTTTTAGATTGAAAATCAACAATTTACTCAGACTCAAAACAGACAAAGCTTTCATCAATAATAAAATGAGAACATCGATAAGAAAAAGAGGCAGGAAAGCTGGCAAAAAGAAAAAGAAAAAAATCAAATTACAGCAACCGCCCCAGAAACTTCACCATCACCATAGTTGTCGTCATCAGCAACAACAGGATCAGCGTCTCCATCATGGCGTTGTAATTATGCATGGACATCGACCAATACGCGACAAACGCGGGCCTTGCCCACCATCCACACGTATAGTTATAGATACTCACCCACCACCACCTTTGTCAACAACCTCCGTCTCACTGCAGCCACCAACAACGAAAAACCGACTCAAAGCACAAATATTAAATGCGCAATCGGTGAGAAACAAGAGTTCATTGTTAAATGATCTTATTACAGAGACAGAGTCGGATATTGCGTTTTTTATTGAGTCGTGGCTGCGCCCCAGTGGGGATGACGTCATTGTGGCAGACCTTGCACCACCGGGATATCAGTCGATGTCAATGTCGGGATGTGCGCGTAATGGAGGGGGTAGTTGTGTTGTTGTTAAAAAAAATCTAAAACCAAAATTTTGGGAAATTAGAACATACAAAACATTCGAATGTTGCGAATGCGAAATCCATCTAAAGGAACGGTCCATCAGATTTATTGGTATTTATAGACCTCCACCAAATAATAGGAATGGATTGAGGGTTTCGGGGTTCATACCCGAGTTCGAAGATCTGATTGAGAATAGTGAAACTAAAAGGACAAACCCGATCATTGTCGGAGATTTCAATATGCATTTCAACGACACACGGGATTCGAAAGTTAAGGAAATAAAGTCGACAATGAATATTCACAACCTCGTTCAACACATTAACTCTCCCACTCACAAGAAAGGTCACACTTTAGATTGGATTATCACCGACCAAACTCTACAACATAAATGTAACAGACAAATGTATCTCCTACCATTCTGCCATCATTTTCGAGGTAGATGCAGAAAAATTGAAACCAGAGAGGAGAACCATCGTATCAAGAGAAAGAATAAACGATGAAATTTTCAGCGAAGAGCTAAAAAATGTAATTCCAAAATTCATGGTCAACAAAGACAAGATCGGTTCTTACAACACTGAATTGAGAAATCTCCATAACAATCTTTGCCCCCATTACGGCGCGCATCGTCACAAGTGGATAATCTGCTCCATGGATGAACAACGATGTTAAAAAAGCAAAAGCTGAGCGCCGTCGCGCTGAAAGAAAATGGCGAAAATCACTCCTGACAGTTGACAAAGAAATCTATCAAAATCACAATAAAAACGTAAAACATAAGATCGAAGAAGCAAAGTCGTCTTATTACAACACTTTGATCAAGGATTGTCGCACTTCAAAGCGTTATTCTCCATCACTAACTCATTGACTGGAAAGTCTACTGCAAATTCTAAATCCACATATCCTACGTCGGTTCCAGCGGGAGATATTCCTGAACTACTCGGAAATTTCTTTCGGGAAAAGGTAGCTTCAATTAGAAAGAATCTAGATAGCGATTCATACCGAACACCTGATTTAAGACATTCGAAGGCGATGCCTTGTTTTCTTCATTCATTCCTGTTACAGAGGATGAAGTCAAAGAAATAATCAAATCCTCACCCCCAAAAACATGCATTCTTGACCCAATACCAACATCGTTACTCATTTCTCATATTGATATCCTTTTGCCCTTTATTACTTCAATCATAAACGAATCTCTGTCTACGGGGATTGTACCACATTCGTTTAAGCACGCAATTGTGACCCCCTTGCTAAAAAAAAGCAAATCTATCCCCCGAAGAGCTGAAAAATTTTCGTCCCGTTTCCAATTTACACTTTCTCTTTAAAATCTTTGAAAAAGTGGTTGCTAGGCAACTTAAAAATCGTTTACTTAGATATAATCTCTACGAACCTTATCAGTCTGCCTACAGGCAGCACCACAATACCGAAACTGCCCTAATTAAAATTAATAATGATCTTCTTTGTGCTGCTGATGCTGGAAAAATCTCCATCTTAGCGCTGTTAGATCTAAGCGCAGCCTTTGACACCATAGATCACTCCATATTAATTACACGTTTGTCGAAGAAATTTGGAGTATCAGGTAACGCCTTATAATGGTTTAAGTCTTACATTGACGGGCGTACACAATCAGTCCTGATAGACAACATCAAATTTAACCCACAAACTTTAAATAATGGAGTTCCCCAAGGTTCCGTGTTAGGCCCGCTCCTCTATACTCTCTATACACAACCATTGGGAGGAATAATAAGAAAACATGAGGTCAGCTACCACATATACGCTGACGACACCCAGGTGTATAGCTCTGTCTATCCGTCTGAATTAGATTCGTTAATAAAAAACCTGGAAATTTGTATAGAAGATGTGAAAAACGGGATGACAATAAACAGGCTCAAAATGAACGAAAAAAAAACGGAAGTTCTTTTGTGTGATCCTAAAAAATTAATAAAAAGTGATTATAAAAATTTTATTACAATTGAAAACGAAAAAGTCCATTTTACTGACAGAGCTAAAAATCTGGGTGTTTACTTTGACTCGACCCTTTCCATGCATTGCCATATCGATAATTTATGCAAGACTTTATATGTCGAACTCAGAAGAATTTCACAATTGGCTAATT
Source organism: Berghia stephanieae (assembly GCF_034508935.2). NCBI lineage: Eukaryota > Metazoa > Mollusca > Gastropoda > Nudibranchia > Aeolidiidae > Berghia > Berghia stephanieae. The sequence goes on from NC_088364.1 coordinate 20,654,495, forward strand.
TCTTTTAGATCAAAAATCTATTCAAACCCTCATTTCTTCCTTGATGTTTTCTAGACTTGATTACAGTAATATGCTCATATATTCTATTCCAAATAATGTCCTAGGCAAACTGCAGCGCATTCAAAATCAAGCGGCACCTTTGTTTTGGACTTTACATTGGCTCCCTGTTAGATTTAGGATTATATATAAAATTGCTGTAATATGCTATAATCATGTTAATGAATCTTCTCGTGCCTATATATCAGATTTGATTAATGTTTACACTCCCTCACGCTCTTTAAGATCCAACTCTCAATCGCGATTATGCGTTCCTAAAAAGGATCTAAGACCTATGCTGATCGTGCATTTATTCATGCTGCTCCCGCTGTCTGGAATTCTTTACCATTCAGTGTTAGGAGCGGGGTTGTGGATTCCCAGTCATCTTTTAAAAAGAAATCAAAATCTCATCTTCTGATAAGCTTACTAGATTAAATAATACATCCTTTTAATAAGATATACATTTGTTACATCAAAATTCACATGACATAATATTATAATCTCCCTTCTTCCGCCATTATTGTTAAATGTCGTGATATGATTTTATTCAATAATTCATGTTAACATATATTTTTCGTCTCTGTATTCATACGCACGTCTTGTTGAATGTGCGTGTCTTTGTGAGGGTATGTGTGTGTGTGCGCAGACTTGTATAGATAGTATGCGCTTGGCTAAGAAGCTCATAACATTGCCATCCGGAAGGGGGCGGGGACATCGACTCCTCGAAACTGCGAGAGAAGTTGCCAGGCTTTTCCACCAGCTAGGAGATATTGGGCGGTAGCCAATCGACTTCGGTCGAGAACCTGTTTAACGGCAAAATCGCTGCATCAGTGGGGGCTTTCCACCTGTCCAACATGTACCCGTTGTGGTAACGAGCCGGGAACTGCAGAGCATCTAGTTGAACGATGTGTTGTGACGAAGCTTCCGGGTTGGTTTGCGACGGTGCACGAGTGCGGTTCGGAATTTGCTGATTGGGTCGATCGTCATAGCATTTTAGTTTGAGCACCATTAGAAGCTACTGCCACGGTGAGAAGCGCATACAATCGAAGCAACTCAATTTATTATTTACAAAACCCAGGCAACAAATTACATCGTGCTATCGTCCTCGGTGTATAATTTGTCTATCTTCATTATTCCTTGTTGTTACAGTATCAATCTGAAAACCGTGGAATGCAATCGTGTTAGACAAATCAGAAAGAAATTATAAACAAGAAAAAAGATCATTCTAAAAAGTCATCTTCCTCAACTGGGGAGATTTGAGATTCGTTCCTATGTCGAGGAAAGGGGATTTTTTTTTCAGGATGATGAATTCTTTCATTTTTCTGTCTGCTTTGTCTTGAATTTTCATTTTTACATATTTTCAGATTTTATTGGGCACCGCTGCCTGCTCCCTAATTTTCTATTTTAACTAAAGCCTTACTAATTCCGGAGGAAAATATGAAAATGTATGTGTAAAATAGTACCAGAAAGAAAAATACATCTGCAGATTTTCCTCTGGAATCAGTTGACTTGAAAGGCTTTAGTTGTTCTTAAATTTGTGACACATTTAAGTGTTGCTTCGATGATTTTGCGGTAAGGTGCCCCGTACGTAACACATTAAGCTGAAGTTGATCCGGGTCAATGAATTGTAGTTGTCGTGATTGCAGAGTAATACACCTTACGATTTTTCTTCTTGCGAGTTGTTGATCACTCGGTGAAATTTGTCAAATGACATGATAAGAAATGTTTTCATTTAATAACTATCTCTAAACATGCTTTTAATTCCCCCTTTCACTCAATGTCTGTGGTCAGAATTATTGGCTCACTGTGGGCTCATGCCTTTTTTGGCTAACCGAGAATCCGCCGCTGATTGGAACAGGTGACTATGCAATAGTCAAACACACTTTACATTTTCACATTGCTGAGCAGACAACGGTTTGAAAATTAAATATAAATACTATACTCATCGATATAAAACATTTCCATGGCTTCCACGACACACAATACATGTCAACAATACATAAAAATGTCACGGTTCAATGAACTCTGTTTAGCCTCTTTGATGAAGTAAAGATTGACTGCATTAATTCCTCATTATTCCGACGCTTTATAATTTCATGGTAACGCCTCCCCCCCCCCCCCCCCCCCCCCCCCCCCCCCCCCACCTTTTTAAAAAAAAATTATATGGAGCCCACAGTGTTCCAAAAACGATCTTTTAGTTCAGCCCGCTTTACCCCTGCTCTCACAATGCATACTGCCACGCTTCACCGATTTCTGCTATTCAGTCAGAGCCCTTTGTGGCTATTGAAATTATCAACCTTTGTTATGGTTTTTAAACCTATTTTTAACTATTTTAAAAATGTTATTTATAAATACAAAGTGATTACTTAGAAAAAGGAGAAGATGATTTTTATTCTGATATAATTTCATTAATAATAAGATGTATATAACTTTCACACTAAGCATTAACTTTCAGAGTATTTTTGAAAAAAAATTCACTCAAACATGCATAATAAACTCTTAATTATCTAAAAATTTAAACGACCAAAGTGAAAAAAAAATTCACTAATTAAAAGTCAAAGACTATTTCTAATTACTCACAAAATTTCACATGTGCCGGAAATTTGGTTATTTCACTATTCCGTCTGATATTTGAACCCTCCCATTCAACATTCGACGTCCTTGAGGATTCAATATGCAATTTATCTTGTATTACAACTCCAGATTACAGAATATATTTAGAATGCCATCAAAATACTTTAATATTATATATTCACTTTCTTTAAAAAGCAGATACCCAGCACTTTATCTGTGTTTACAAAAAATTGAATTCATTTTATTTTAAAAGTCATTGTGAAAACTAGTAGAGTCCATTAATACGTCCAAACCCATTTATAAATTAGATATTAAGTAATTTGCGTATTGAGTAATTTGCGTGTCAATGCATGTGTGTGTTTATATTTGTGTATGTGTGTGTGTATTTGTGTTAGAGATGGGGAGTTGCTAGTGTGTGTTGGTATGTGTATGGATCTGTTTAGGTATGAGAAAGAACAAAAAGATTTGTGGTGGAGGATGTAGCTATTGAACGGAGGATAGTTGGAGGGAGAAAGGGATAGAGAGAAAAGAGAAAAAAAGGGGAGGGGATTGAGAAAGCAACATATAACTCAAAATATACAAATAACAGCTCTATTTTTAGAGGAAGTTTAACCACGTAATCTGTCAAATATTTTAAGATGTTTAAGTATTATTTTGTTTGATTCATCAAATTTCCATTTCTCTCTAACTTTCTTTTTTGGGGGGGCACATACGACATGATATCATGAGAAACCTGCAGGAGGTTACTTTTTATTATTGTTTTCAATTGAGATGATTATGTTCTCATTGATTGTGTTCTCTTTTCAATTTTTGAAATTGTTGAATGTAACAATTCACCTCCTTGTTCTCCTAAAAGACCTAGACCAAAAGTATATTTCTTCATAAAAGGTATGCAATGGGTTTCCAATATGTGGTGTTTTGGAAGTACATTTTGAGGAAAGTAATTACGGTATATTGTCATATATTTCTCTATCTTGCTATTAACACTTTCTATTACTGTCTCTGTGACTGGTTTTGTGTGAAAAATTAGTGAATGTATTTCAGAATAAGCTCCATTTATTTCATCAAAACATTTTTTTATAGTTTCAGCTTTATCTCTGATTAATTTATTGTTTGTATACATGTATGTTTTAGAAACAACATTTTCAGTGAGTTTTTTGTAAACGTCTTGTGTGTAATATCTATGGCAATGATTTCCTATGAAGATACGACTATGATATAGTACTTGAGGTATGATTGTGTTTGTTTTTAATATATCATCAAGAGAACTGCAGACTGGCCCATATCGTTCTGACAGTTTCTCTTTATGAACAACTAAGGTTATTTTTTCTTCTGTGATTGGGATCTTAGTTTCCCATTCTTTTTTTCTCTTGAGGCACATCAGAGAGCAATTCACAGGTCTTGTAAGATTCTACAACTGCTAGTACTCTTATATGTTTTCATGTCTCTCATTTTCTTTTCACATTTATAGCATATAACTTCTGAATGTTTATTTTTAAGGTCCGTTCCAATATCAATGTCAAAGAACAGTTTGATTTCATTTTTGAAGTCTTTACAAAAATGTTTTTCCTGTTTTCAGCCTTTTCTTTAACTGTTAGTGCACCTTTAGCACATAAACAACATAGTGAATTGAGATCTTTAAGTGTATCTCAAGTGTATGTTCCCTTTTTACCTGATAGGTGAAACCAAAAAAATAATTTAAAATAAACTACGCTTCGCGCACTAACCGAACTTTCACACCAAAAAGACAATAAAATTTAAAAACTTATAAATTATCAACGAAGGAAATCTATCGTTTGGTTAATGAGATATAACTAATTATATTTGAGAAATCACTTTTCAAAATTCTATTATGTACATACTTTTATAACCCAAGTTACAACATAACCAATAAACTTATTTTGATGAAAATTTCACAATGATGTGCAGCAAAGGAGGGTAAATGATATTCAACTAAAAAATATAATGTTATATTCAATTATCGGGGTGAAAAAATGTTTGAATTAACACAAAAAAAACGGAAGATAGGGATTAGTAAGGAATGCACCCAGGATTAAGATTACCTGCCGTGAAATCACTGACTTCACGGTTCAGTGACTCAGACTAAAAGATCGCTGAGAAGCAATTTGGAACACTGTGAGCCGGTTGCTAACATTGTGTTATTATATCATTCGATTCGTTGGTTTAGGATAATATTTTGTTTAGATTTTATCTAGGTCATAAACAATTTCAGCAGAATTTCGTTTTGTTCGCATAAAGTCCTAGTGTGCTACAAGGCCTACAACTATACGAGTGTCAGTAATTGAATTTAATCCTTTAACCTTCTTTTAACTATACCGTGATCAACTTAGGTATTATCTTTATTTAGTCATATTTATATCCTACCAGTGCCATGAAAACCCAGAATAGTTAGCAATTCGGGTAACACATTTCGTCAAATAATTTGTCTGATTCACTTCTGCTACGATCTCACTGAATTATTTTCGTTCCGGTTAAAATTCTAATCAAATGTGGATGTCGGTATTTTTGGATTAATTGATTGGGAAATGTATACTATCTAAATAATCGATGCCAAATTGAGGATGTAAAGGTTGTACACTAAAGGTATGTTGCCATTTCGCACAGTTAAGATGTGAACTTATTAGGAACGCCACAGTGCGAAATATATTTGGATCGTTAAATAATAATAATAATAATAATAATAATAATAATAATAATAATAATAATAATAATAATAATAATAATAATAATAATAATAATAATAATAATGATAATAGTACTAGACGCTTTTTAAATGTCCTTTTTGTACTAGCACTCTTATAATATCCGTCTCTGCCTGTAGCCGGATACTCATTCACACCTGAGTCGAGTGGAGTAATGCGTTTTAAGTGCATTCATTAGAATTGTCCACGATCACTGTCACCCATCTAGTCATTGACCACGCTTAACATCGCTTGACTGTTGTGGCAAGACGAAACAATATACCGCTGAGCGATTACGTCACGCTTTAAGAGACAACATTTATTGCTGTCGATAAATAATATGTCATATTTTTGACAAGAAAATCTGAATGTAGCATCCAAAGCATCCAGACATATTGCTGTTTATTTAAGCGTATTATTATATCGATATTACTGCAATGGAGAATTTCTTGTGTTGGCTTTAGAGTTTGTTTTTAAAAATTCCATTTCAATAACAATGGTTACTAGGAACGAGTATACCAAGATATGGTCGTTTAATTTGTATGGCATTCCTCGGGTTTTGCCATTTAGATTGCTTCAGTTTCTTGTATTGAAATCCATGTGCCCATCTTTCGATTTATAACTCTCTCTCTCTCTCTCTCTCTCTCTCTCTCTCTCTCTCTCTCTCTCTCTCTCTCTCTCTCTCTCTCTCTCTCTCTCTCACTCTCTCTCACTTTCTATCTGTGTCTCTCAATCTATCTATCCCCCCCCCCCTCTCTCTCTCTCTCTCTCTCTCTCTCTCTCTAAATGCCAAAAAATATGTCACTTCAAGATTATTATGTGCGGACAAAACATGCCAAATATTGCTCTGCTGTCTGACTGGATTTTAAGTGTTGTATCAATGTTTTTATTTTATTTCTATTGGCTAAATAAGGGTTTTGAACCCTGAACGTTCAAGGATTTTGTAGTTTGTTCTTTCTCGAATCTGTTACATTCAATTTTGTTAAGGAATTTGAATGTATGTGTGTGTGTGTGTGCATGTGTGTGTGTGTGTGTGTGTGCGTGCGTGTGCGTGCGTGTGTGTATGCTTCTTCTTTTGTTCTCCATCGGTGGTAGAATGAAATCTGACGTTTACTACCCCCACTGTCGTCATATTTTATTACAGTTACAGTAGACCACCAACCATGGCTGGCTTTATGATGTATTGTTCTTTCCTTTGTCTATTTTGATGATATTCCATTTGGTTTTGTTGTAATATTGATCAAACCCCCTTTAAAAACCTATCATCTTGTGGTACAATAATATATTTTTATGGCAATGAAAATCACAGGTTTATATGTGTGTTTGTGTGTGTATGAGAGAGAGTATGTGTCTGTGTGTGTGTGCTTGTGTATGTGCGTGTGTGTGTGCGTGTGTGTGTGTGTGCGCGCGCGCTTGTGTGTGCTTGAGTTCAAAACCCTTTACACAATTAATATATTCATTTTGCCTCGTGTAACAACATATCAACATTAAACAAACTATGGAACCCCACGTATTGAAGCTATGCGTCTGCTAAAATACTCACAACATTCGCCAGCCAGATATAACATACTCACACACTAAACTTTGAGTAGCCTTAAACGTTTATAGTCTGATTGATAGAATTTAAAGAAAACTTACCATTAGAATTGCTGTCTAATACAATAACAAAGAGCTGACTGACGTCAATTTCGTTCCATCTATATCCTATTCGTTTAAGAGATGACAAGATTCAATTTGAGGCAGTTTGTCAATACAAAGCACAAATCAAGACATAATTACTAAATAGAAAAAAACAAACCCCAGTATAATGCTACTTATTGCTCTGGATGTTGATGATAATGATGATGATAATGATGATGATAATGAAGATGATGATGGTGATGATGATGATGAAGACGACGACGACGACGACGACGACGATGATGATGATGATGATGATGATGATGATGATGATGATGATGAAGATAAGGATGATGGTGGTGTTTTTTTAACATTATGCTATGACCTTTGTACGTTAATGATTTATTCAATATAGTCTAGAATTGTTTTGATTTTTATATTTATTTTTTATATATTTACTTATTTCTATAGCATTCAAAGATGTGTAACAACTGTCTGTAAACGTTACATAACAAGCCATTTGAGATTATGTAAATTGTGTACTATTGTAAATAATATCAAGACAAGTGTGGTTTGTTTAACGCTACAGAAACCGGGGTGGATTCCTTAAGGTGTAGGGGTAGATATTCAATTTTTCATCGTGTTAATGTCATAAGGGTCTTATTTGGTTTAATTGAAATGATTTTATATGAGATGAGTATCGAGTGGGCCTAATTCATTCAACACATCCAAAATCCATATTTTTGTATTCAAGAGGAAATCAATGTAAAAGGAGGTGAATTAAATCCTCTAATTAAAATAAAGTGCATAATTGAATAAAATCCCCAACAATTGAGACGTATTGAAGCAACAAAAATAACCTAATGGCACCGGGAATTCGGACGGACTCGACAAAACGCATTTTAAAAAGAAACAAATTGGCCACAAAACTAATATAGATAGCAAGCCTTGTCTTGTCAAAAAGTTTCAAACCTGCGGCTTCTATGAAAAAGAAAATTTGAACTTTTTGACAAGTTGGGGGTCATTTTGATAAGTTGAGGTTTGTCATTCTAATTGATTGATCAAAATCAAAAAGAAAAAGTTGTTGTTTTTTTCTTGTCGGAATGTGGCAGACTTGTCCATTATCTTGTCAGAGTTTTCAGTGTTCGAATTGAATTGAATGTATCAATATCCAATATCTGCTTGGGAATGTTAATGGAATGGCGTGGCTGGAAAGATGCAAAACACATTCTATCCACGGGCCTCCCAATTGGAAAGAATGGGAAAAGTTAAGATGGGAGGTAATCTGATTACACCAGCACAGCCTTGCTAAGTCTTAATTCCTTAACCCTCTAATGGCCAGGCCTAATTTGTGACATAACCTCTCCAAACGGTATTAGGTCGAATTTAATCTGATGTCAAAAAATGATATAAAGTTACAATGATTTGAAATGTGAAGTTATAGCTGTTTGTTTTTTGTTGCTGGGGTTTTTTTTCTTTGTTTGTTGTTGTTGTTGTTGTTGTTGTTTTTGTTTTTTGTTTGTTTGTTTTTTGTGGCCGAAAAAAAATTTAAATAATCACCATCAAATGGAATAGAAGCTATAGTCTAATTAACAAAGACAAAAGGGAAACGTCCGTATCATTTGTCGTTGTAATTTAAGTTAAATCGCTATCCCATTTTCTTAGGCGTTTTGGGGCGGTGGGTAACAAGATCTTCCAAATTAGATTCTTTTATCTACTACTACTACTACTACTACTACTACTACTACTACTACTACTACTACTACTACTACTACTACTACTACTACTACTGCTACTACTACTACTACTACTACCACTACTACTTCTCCTGATGCTGCAGCTATTACATAATGCTCTTCTTCTTTTTATTTAAAAGCTAAATTCGTATTCTTATTCTCCTCCTCCGCCTCCTAATTCGTGAGAGGCTGTGGGAGTTGAGAAGCATTTATCTTTTAGCTTTGATTTTCCACCCCAATTCAAGTGTTTCTGGATTTTGTGTAAGCGGCTAGATATTCTTGTTGCTTCTAAAAAATGAATTAAAGAAAATAACATGGCAATGCAGATGAATAAACAGTGACAAACTAACCAACAAGTCATTCAGTATACAAACATAGAAATATATTTTTAAAATTATTTTCTAATTTCGGGGGGAAAATCAATCAACACTGTACTTTTGTGTTGAAATTGCTTATATTATTATCTATAATTATAACAATATTAATTCGCCAAATGGGAGTCATTACCAGTAAACACACTACATGCAACACATGGCTTGGCTGCACAAACTGAAAATTGCTCTATTGAAATTGGGCGATGAACAGGCTGGTTTTTATTGTTGGAATTGATTTATTTGATAATATCGTATCATTATAAGCTTCTTGTCAAAACTGCAAACGTGTAATACGTGTGTGAATGTGTTCCGTGTGTGGGCGTGTACGGGGGAGAGATGGAAGGGATATTATAATGTACGTCCATGTCTGTGTTTGTAGGTGACTGTTAATTTGCAGAGTGAAAGGAGTCGTAAGTCTGTTCTCATAATATCTTGATATTGATCAGATCTATTCAAAATCATGCATTGTAATTTACCGAATAATTTGCTCTAGATAAAAATAAGCTGGCAAAGTGACGGCAAACGTTGGATATCTCTCACTGCTGAGGTAAAAAAAAAAAAAAAGATAAAAAAGTCAACACTGTAATGCAAGAATCAGGAGATTGGACAAGATTGTGATTGAAAAATATAGAAGGTTACTAGAACAGATTCGATGCATGCATCTGTACAGTCTTTCGTACGTCCAACCCCCCTCCCCCTATTTCGCCCATATCAAAGTGACAAAATAGGAGCAGGCACTGGTGTAAGATAAATACCTGAACAGATACACACTTTTCGGACCCATATTGACTAGAAATTTTTACTTGAAATATCAATCGATTTAGATTGACCCCCAAGCTGTCAAAAAGTCTCAGTCCTGAAGCTTCAAGGAGGCTTAAGGCTCATTTCTATTAATCAATGTTTGCAGGAAAAGTGTTTTGGCCAAAATAAACAAAACGATTCTATCAGAGTGTTCCTTCAGAGCCATTTGGGCCATGGACCGGGGTTTATCCTGGGGAGGTTGGACGTACGAAAGACTGTACAAATGCATGCATCGAATCTGTTCTAGTAACCTTCTATATTTTTCAATTACAATCCTGTCCCAATTTCCTGATTCTTGCATTACATCGTTGACTTTTTTTTAAAACCTGAGGAGTGAAAGATATTCAACGTTTGCCGTCACTTTGCCAGTTTATTTTTATCTTCTTCTTCTTCTTATATATATATATATATATATATATATATATATATATATATATATATATATATATATATATATATATATATATATATATATAAATATATATATATATAATTATTATTATTATTATTATTATTACATACTAAACATAGGCATATGGATATTGACCTTTAAGTTATTGACAAAAGAATATATATATATATATATATATAATAATTATATATATATATATATATAGAGAGAGAGAGAGAGAGAGATAGAGAGAGAGAGAGAGAGAAATAAATAAATCAATAAATAAATAGATAATATAGTGTGGACTTAAATAAATGATAAGCTTATTTACAAGACTGGTGACCCAAATGGTTATGGCCTCATTGTTGTATTGGAGATATTGGTGCCGGAAGCTGGAAGAAATAAATTATAACAACCATACAATGAAATAGAATCTTCGATTTAATTTACAAAATTGACGTGGATGTTTCGATTTTCCCTTTGTCAACAAAACACGATGAATGAGACACAAAAGGGATGTCCTGATGGCTCAGTTGGTAGAGCACTCGCTTCACTCGCAAAGGAACCAAGGTGAGTCGCGGGTGAGGCCGAGATTTTTTTCTAACTCCCGCCAACTATGATTAGGTAGCTGGGTCTGTTAAATCTATCGAAAAGTACTTTGCGATAGTATAGCTTCCTATCCAAACGGAAGCAAGCAATTGCTGTTGCCCGTTTCACGTTATAGACACTGGGATTAGCTCCGGCTCCATAGATGGGCCTTATACTTATAGCTCTGAAGGACGACTTCAAGACACAACAGAGGGATGAGAGATAAGAGAATAGCGTTGTCGACATCATTTGTCTCATCACGTATTTGTCTTTGTGATTTAGATTCAGGATTCTATTCCGTTTTTGTATTGGAAATACAATACTATCATACCAACTCAAAATATTATTATCTATTACAGCGGCTATGTGGTCTGGTGGTATGACACTCGCTTTCGGTTCGGAAAGTCCTGGGTTCGAGCCTTGCTCGGCTCATAGCTGAGTCCTTGTAAAATGCTCTTTGCTCACATTCTCTCATCATACTCAGGTGTAAAATAAGTACCTGGCCGTTAACAGCGCTGTATCTGTCGGAAAGAAATTGTTATATCGCCTAACAGGCGCCATGTCTCGTTCTACACGCTACGTGTTGCTGTTGGTCAGGGACTCCTTGTAAAGCGCTTTGAGCACGTTTAGTTGATATTGCGCTATATAAAATCTCGAGTTTTTATTATAGCAATGTAAAATAAAGTCCGAGTTGTGCTACTAGTCATGTGTACTTGTGACTGTGGTAGAGCATACACGACATAATGTATATTTGCTTTTCTAGACGCCACGAAAATAGTTCCAAGTTATTCTCTTTCAGAGAATGATGACAAAATGGTATTTTCCTTTTCCTATAATAATATTATTACTAAAAACATAACATTACCTCACTCCAAGCATTGTCTTGATCTTGTGGGGCAGAAAATCAATAAGTTAGCACAATGTCCGGTTCTTTTCCTGGGCCCGATATTTGAACTGACAAGACTATCAGACTCGTGCGTGCAACCGGTCTGATTTGATCTTAGGGTACCTGGGTACTCAATTACAACTTAGTCCAATGGAGTGCCTAACTAGTGTCTTACTTCAGGACACATAATACAATAGAAAGGTTTATTTTTAGGCAGTTGCCAATATGCTTCACGCATGAATATAATATTTCCAATCAACAAACCAAGTAAGTAAAAGTAAAAGCAAAGCAAACGATAATAATAATAATAATAATAATAATAATAATAATAATAATAATAATAATAATAATAATAATAATAATAATAATAATCATGATGATGATGATGATGATGATGATAATAATAATAATACTGTAAAATTATCTAAAGATTTAATTGAGAGATTAATTGTTTAATAGATTGAATTATAAATTAATAATTAAATAGAATCGTGTGATTAAAAAAAATCATTTGACCTTGTGGGCAACAGATACAACAATTCATATTTATTATGATTATAGATAGTTTGAAGATGACGTCACTCAGGTCTTTGTTATTGTTTTTTGCCATCCGCGTTTATGAGGAATGCTCACTGAACTGTATTAACCCGACTATAAACGTTCATGGATACACACAGTTTTGTGTGTTGGTCCGTTTTACTTCCGGATGGCAATGTTATGAGCTTCTTAGCCAAGCGCATACTATCTATAAACAGGGCATAGCACTTGAACAAGGCGTAGCTTTTCCTTATATTATAATAATAACAACATGTGTTGACATTTAACATGTCCCCCTCACCTCCTCAAATCCCCTTTACTCCACCCTTTTAATAAAAGAGAATAGGTTAGTTTACTGCAGTTTAACAAAAGACATTTTTTAAAAATTTTGGCCGGTCCACACACACACACACACACACACACACACACACACACACACACACACACACACACCTTTTTCAGACTTTTATCTTACACCAGTGCCCGCTCTCTAATTTGTCACAAAAATAGTTTCAAAAGTTGACACTTCAAAGCGTGACCTGCCACTGACCAATAAATTACGTCAAAATGACAGTCTTTTGCCATAAAAGGAAACAAATCGTGAGTTGTATTCAATAGTTAAACCAATGAAATAACTTGTTTCCATGAGCTCTACTAACGACAACTCACTAAGCGGTGAAAAAAACAAATAATGACGTCAAACTGCCAGTCCGTTTGGATTTCAGTGTCAGGGCGTAGCCATCGTTATGTTATAGCCTGATACTGAAACCCAAAAGGACTGGCAGTTTGACGTCATTATTTGGTTTTTGCATCGCCTAGTGAGTTGTCGTTAGTAGTGCTCATGGAAACAAGTTATTTCATTGGTTGAACTACTGAATACAACTCACGATTTGTTTTCTTTTGTGGCAAAAGACTGGCATTTTGACGTCATTTTTTGGTCAGTATCAGGCCATAACTCTACGAAGGCCACGGTCAGGGTAAGGCCATCGGTCAAAGAAGTTTCATATTTGAGACTATCTGTCTGTCAAGTTTAGGGTCACTTGATTCAATCGATAGCCTATAGATAGTTCGAAGTTGACGTCACTCATGTCTTTGTTATTGTTTTTTGCCATCCGCGTTTATGAGTAATGCTCACTGAACTGTATTAACCCGACTATAAACGTTCATGGATACACACAGTTTTGTGTGTTGGTCCGTTATACTTCCGGATGGCAATGTTGTGAACTCCTTAGCCAAGCGCATACTATCTATTTGGTTAAAAGAAATCCAAGCAAAAAGGGGGTAAAACGGCTTTTGCCATAAATTATAGCTGAATAGTTTAGTGGTATCATCGTATATAGATAGTATGAAGTTGACGTCACTCAGGTCTTTGTTATTGCTTTTTGCCATCCACATTTATGAGTAATTCTCACTAAACTGTATTAACCAGACTACTCAAGTTCACGGTTACACATAGTTACACATAGTGTGTTGGCCCGTTATACTTCCGGATGGCAATGTTGTGAGCTTCTTAGCCAAGCGCATACTATCGATACCCACATTTGTGCAGTTAGTATAATATACAAGCAGTCTTTTTAACCCTTTGACGACGACACTAAATTTCTGTCAAATTATATTTCTCTACAGTATTTATCTGGTTATATAATTGAGCAGAAAATAATGTACAAAATATGAAAATAAAAAGAACAAGATGATAAACACCGAATGTTTCAGACTCAAAACCCTTCTTCAGCCGACTGAACGTGCTTAATACTCTTCTGCCGTCTGCATGAATTTTAAGTGATATATTAACATTGCTACTGTTCGTGTTATTGAATGTAAACGGATTTTCAGCCCGAAACGTTCCGTGTTTGGTCATTCGTTCTCTCATGAGAAAACAAAACCAGTTTCGAAATATGGAAGTGAATCATTGGAGAGCAGGCGCAGGCACCAAATAAAAGGTCTGAAAATGGGTAGCATTGGCTATGTGGTCTTGTGGTATGACATTCGCTTTCGGATCGGAATGTCCTGGTTCGAGCCTCGCTCGGCGCTAGTGAGTCCTTGGAAAAGGATTTTTACTCACATTCTCTCACCGTACTTAGGTGTAAAATGAGTACCTGGCCGTTGATAGCGTTGTCTCTGTCCGAAAAAAATTGGAACATCGCCTTACAGGCGTCATGTCCGGTCTTACATGTTGCTGTTGGCCAGGGACCCCTTGTAAAGCGCTTTGAGCACTTTTAGTGGATATTGCGCTATATAAAAGCTCAATTTTAAAGCCCAATATTAGACACGGCAAAGTTTCGATTCCATTTGTTTACTCGTTAGTGATTGGGTAATGGAGTCTTCTGGATCATGGCAGAAAATGTCTTTCGAGAGACTGGCGTCCTGTACAAAGGGTACCGCATACCAAGCATGTAATTTGTTACTGTCTGTACTGAGAGAAATGGGGAACAACTCTGGCCTCATGGCACTAAAAATCTTTAAAGGAACGACTATGATATTGTTTGATTGTTATCTGCTTTTGTTGTCACCACATTGTTGCTATCCAGACAAACTTTTTATTCATTGTGATATTATAATTTGTTCTTCTGTTGCGTCTCATGTCGAAACATTTAAGTGTTCTTGGTGACAAAAAATTTACTGTAGATATCAGTCGATTAAAATGAACCTCAATTTTAAAATAAATTTTTAAAATACAAAAAAAAAAAAAAAAAAAAAACACACACACTCAAAAACAAACAAACAAACCAACAAACAAAAAAAAACACCCGAAAAAAACCCAAACCCAAGACTTTATTTTGATCAAAATGAAAAAAGTGTCTTTTCAAAGTGCATCTGTATTGCCCCGAATGCTGTTGTTTTGTTAAGTCGTGAGATTGTTTGGGTTCCGGAGCTGGATTTTGTCAATAGAAAAGGAAACTCAAATCTGCTGTGAACAATAACGATGTTTATGTAAAATTTAATCAAACGCTATTCGTTCGATCATTTTTCTAGAGTATCAAATGGAAATCGGAACCAGTTGTTCACAGTTATCATTTTATAATGACACATATATATTATATATTATGTGTGTGTGCGTGTGTGTGTGTGTGTATGTGTGTGTGTGTGTGTGTGTGTTTCCCTTATGATGCAGTCTTTTTTCCCCTTTCATTTATGGATTTCTTTTGGTTTAGTAAATGAGGGAGGGGAAATTTTAATTCTTTAATATCACACACGAGATAAAGAGATTCCACTGTTTACCTGTGTGCGTCTCCCTACCAATACTTCACTTATTCCCACAATAACCATCATATGAATCCAGATTTTAATTTCATACATTGCAAATCACAATTTAGTTTGTACCAACAATT
>NC_088364.1:20675068-20677568 GCF_034508935.2 Berghia stephanieae
GGAGTGAGTAAAGTTCTTGGATATTTATAGAAGGAACCAAATTGACGTCACTCATCTCATTGTTATTGTTTTTTGACACCCATTTTTATGATTAGTTCTCATTAAAATATATCAGACTATAACGTTCAAGGTTCCATGTAGATCTTTGGGCTGGAGTGATATTTATGGCTGGCGGACTTTGTGAGTATTTTAATTTAACACAGAGCATCAATAGAAGGAATGAATTTGACGTTAGTCAACCCGTTGTTATTGCTTTTAGACAGCATTTTATAATTAACTTATCACTAAGTTATATCAATCAGACAATGAACGTTCGCGTTTGCAGTTTTGTGTGTTAATATGTTATACCCCGATGGAGATGTCGTGAGTATTTTTCCAATACGCATAACATCAATACATTTGCAATCCGATTTAAGTTTAAAAGCAACGTAGACCACGGAAATTTTTCCATTTTGTGGACAATAAAGATTTTTTATTTATCGTCATTATTATTATTATTATTATTATTATTATTATTATTATTATTATTATTATTATTATTATTATTATTATTATTATTATTATTATTATTATTATTACTATTATTATTATTATTATTATTATTATTATTATTATTATCATTATTATTATTATTATTATTATTATTATTATTATTATTATTATTATTATTATTATTTATAAAACAAATCGACAGTGTTCCCGTGGCAGGTTAAACGGGTACTCCTCGGGACTACTCGCATTCGCACCCCCCCCCCCCCCCACCACCACCACCACCACCACACACACGCACACAGCTCTTTTCTTTTTCTTTTTTTTTTTTTTTTTCAGGGGGGGGGGGGGGCGTTGTTTGTATAGATTATAATTCAAGGTTACAATGCCCACCCCATTCCAAGGCTTTTTGGCATCTGCCAATCCCAAATGTCTGTGTCAAGGTCGACCGTCATGTCGCGTCAACGGGTGAGGAGGAAAAAAAAAAAAAGAACTGGCATATTATTATATCATTACATTGAAAATTATGAAAACTATTTTTTATTTTGTATGAAATCCTTTATAAGTTTTACGATGAACAAGAACGAAACTTTTGCCATCTACCTCTTCCTGGCGCAACATTTATAAAAATATTATTTAAAAAAAATAATAACACAGCATTTATTTGGCGCAATATCCACGTGCTCAAAGCGCTTTACAAGGGGTCCCAAGGCAACAGCAATATTAGACTTGAAAGACGAGACATGACGCCTGTCAGGCGATGTGACATTTTTTCCCAACAAAGACAACGAACGGCCATGTTCTCATTTTACACCTGAGTACGGTGAGAGAATGTGAGTAAAGAGCCTTTTCCAAGGACTCAACTCTGCGCCACTCAGAGCGGGTCTCGAAACCTGAACCTTCCGATCCGAAAGCGAGAGTCATACCACTTGATCCATCACAAAACAGGGAGGGGCACTTTTCTGTCGGCCACATAGCCTCAATATTAATTAAAATTTATTTCTAATTTCATCAATTTTTGGAGTAAAAACATAGTTCTTGGTATCAAACCTATTGTAAATTCGACGCTGATCACGAATCTGACGTCAAAACAGCGAAAATCCGAAAAAAATTGTCCAATTTTTTATACTGCCACGCCCCGATCGCCGATCGCCTCGAAAAATATTAAGCAAAGCGGGCTGTTCGGGCGATCGACCGTACCTAGGTTTATCGGCCAGGTATTTGGCCACACACATTGCGTTTTCACCCCGGTTTGCCTGATCGTGGTTCGGACGCCTATCAAAACCGTGCGTGTATGGAGCCTTTTATATATGACTAATTTTCCTGGCGGGTTCGCGACAGTACACGAATGCGGCGAGGAATTAGATCATCATAACATAGTAGTGTAGCTACCATGTATGTTATACTAAGAGCAGATAAGAGGCGGGAACACGCACAGTACTGTTGTACTCTGATAAAACATTTCGTTCCTTTTTTTTTTTCTTTATTTTTATTTTTAGCCAGAAAGCTTTTTCTTCAAATCTCGATAAATATCTTAAACGGATTGTTATTCGACACTCGAAACTCGGGTATCACCAGGTTATTCGACACCCGAGTCGCGTATTATTATTATTATTATTATTATTATTATTATTATTATTATTATTATTATTATTATATATTAGTAGTAGTAGTAGTAGTAGTAGTAGTAGTAGTAGTAGTAGTATAGTAGTAGTAGTATAATTATCATCATCATCATCATCATCATCATTATTATTATTATTATTATTATTATTATTATTATTATTATTATTATTATTATTATTATTATTATTAACTGCCAAATAAACAATATTGTTGGCACAATAGTAAACTTATGAAAGTCATTACAATCATGGTGAAAATTTCTGAGCCATACTTAGCACGACCGAGCAGGTAACACTAATACCTGCCTATTTGTTGGTCTCATGATATGAGCTCATTGTTGCAATGGAAATACATGTATTTTCAATCCAAAACAAAATATTGCCCC
>NC_088364.1:20682568-20695068 GCF_034508935.2 Berghia stephanieae
ATCATTCGTCACATTTGAAACATCAGCTTTCATAATTACTTAATGTTTAATGTTTCCGTCCCGTCATGTTAAATTTATAGTTAGTTAAATATTTTTTAGTTACCAGGAATTCTCTCCTCATCATCTCTCTCTCCCTCTCCCTCTCTTCTCTACTTCATTCGCTTCGCTGTTGATCATGACTCGTACTCAGTTGTCTCAGCATACTAATGAAAGTTTCCACTCATTAACTATCCTTAAGTTATTCAACACATCCACATCATATTACTACAGTTCCAGCATCAACCTCCTCCCATTTTATCAAAACTATCCACCACTCCTCGCTGTCATACCTATCTATACATCACTCCACAAATCACATACACTCCACTCCTCTGTATCTCATCAACCTCACCACCACACATATACTCTCTCGCATCATAACCATCACATCATCATCACTTCTACCACTACCACAGCTACCTCCACATCGTTATAAAAACTACAGCAACCACCAACACCATTATATCATCATAATCCTTATTGTCATCATCACTACCACCACCATATCATCAACACCACCACCACCACCATCACTACACAACAAAAGACACATCGTCATCATCAATGAACTGAAAAATAATAATAAGAGTAATAATAATCGTTTATAATGATGATGATGATAATAATAATAATAATAATAAAATAATAATAATAATAATAATAATAATAATAATAATAATAATAATTATAATAACAATAATTATAATAACAATAATGATAATAATAATAATAATAATAATAATAATAATATAATAATATAATAATAATAATAATAATAATAATAAAAATAATAATAATAATAATAATAATAGTAATAATAATAATGTAGTTTATAGTAGATAGCGCTCATTTTCGTTATTCGCAGTATGGAGGTGGCCTATGTAAATATATAGTATTCTTCTCGTTGCATTTTAGTGGTGATTGTTGAAAGTCTATCCATGCATGATATGAATAACTGTTATTTGTCAGTCTTGTTTCATAAAAATGTGCTGCCAGTGACCGGAAACATCTCTCTGATACTGGGTTGTTGCAAGTAGAATTCAAGAATAACAATATTGGAGCTTTGTTTTGATTTCATATATGTTTACGACTAGTTTGTTAGTCATATGAGACCATTTGAATCAGATGATCAGTATGAACCATTTTAATATGCAACAAATCAATCAATATGATATTAGCTCATAACACAGTAAAATTGAGATTTATTTTCAAGTCAGGAGACTCGGAGGAACAATGAAGTAATGGTAGGTTATTCATGTACAAAGATTTGTTTTGATTTTGATAACTGAACTGTCTGTTGGTGAATAAGGTTTAAATGCCTTTAAAGGATGACTAGTCAATTTGATGCAGTAGTCATTGGGAAAATTTGGATTGTGTGACATATACTTTGATGATGTATTTTTCTAGGTTTTTTTAATGAACTTTTTTTCCTATTAGACTATATTCTGGTGACAGTACAGAAAATACAAAACATCACCTCACGAAATATGCACACACTAACACTCATCCAATAGGCACAGCTAATACTATGAATAGTAATTATGTCTCAGCAACCTTACAAATTGAGGAAGTAAAGATAGATAAAATGCAGATAATATTTTTTAAAATACAGTTTTTATACAGTTAAAGCTATCTTGTTAAAAAAAGCTATCGTGGATTTATAGAAATTATTGTGTATGGATTGGGGAATCGTTTTTGTCTCACCTGCTTTTTTGCAGACTAGAATTATTATTATTATTATTATTATTATTATTATTATTATTATTATTATTATTATTATTATTATTATTATTATTATTATTATTATTATTACAGTGCAAGCCACTTAATCGGAACAGCACTGCTATGCAGAAATTGTTCCAATTAAGCGGCTTTCCAATTAACTAATTACACTTGTAGCTTGGCCTCAATTGAATCAACCTATCAAGAATACACATCTTTTGCAGTTGTTATATATATCTATATGTAGTTATATAGAGCATCCTTTTATTTGGTTTTCCGAATTTTTCTTTTTTTTTCTTCCATTCTTTGCTACATTTAACATTACATGTTTATAGATGAAAGAGAATGTGTGTTAGCCCTATCTTATAACTTTACATTCATAGGGAATTGTCATATCTCAAAAAGAGGCCAAATGGATCAAAGGTGCATGAACTTAGTTTCACAATAATTTACAGCACATTAAACGATTTGAATCAATGCGGCATACGTCGTCAATAGCAAATAACAATTGCATCATTCCCTGAGCTCTTATTATCCAAATCATTGACTGTGTTCAAGAAAATATTTCTTTTTTTGATGTCATGTACTTTCTATATTGCTTTGTGTTGTAAAGCACCAAGAGCCCCATGGTTGAGGATACTGTGCGCTCTTAAGAGTCTATTATTATTATTATTATTATTATTATTATTACTATTATTATTATTATTATTATTATTACTAATCATTTGTAGCTCACCGAGACTGACAAATTTGTTTAGTTATAGCATTACAATATAAAACTGAATGGGTGGTGATAGACTCTTTGCCATTGTTATTAAATCAAATTGATAAGCATTCATTTAAAGTTGAAGAAATGTGAATATTTTATTCAATGGGAATTAAACTGTTATTGATTATTTGAAAAGAATACATTCTTTGAAACTCTGAAATCATTCTAATTAACCAGTAGAAATGATATAGGAAGAATGTATGTTGCATGCAGATAGTTCTAATTAAGCAGCTGTTCCACATATCGGCTTCAACTTTAACTTTAACTGTAATAGGGCTTGATTACAACTATGTCTATCTGCTTTTTAAAAAGTGCCAAGTGGAGGAGGGAGGGGGCTGTAGAGGAAAGTGTTTTGTTTGATCCTCAGTCAAAAATCTTTTGTGCTTTTATCATTTTAGTCTTTTGAATATTACTTTTTATAGTTGCATAGTTGTTGACAGGTATGTGATGGATGTATTCAGTTGTTAGAGAGTAGCAGGCTTCAGGCAGCATGGCCGTGGTACAAATGCTTTGCCTAATGAAAAACTTGTATGAATTGAATTGCAATTTAATTTCATGTGGTTGCTTTTGAAAGACAGGGAGCATTGTGAAAGGTGTCAACCACTTTGAAATCATAATAATGGCTAAAAATGCAAGGGATTATTTTATTTTTATTGATCAGTACAGACAGAAATTGGCTGATTTTAATTTGAAGACACCTTCAAAGAAGTGTAACCAATCAATTTAATGATTTCTGAGTTCTGCCCAAGTGTCCATCGGTCATGAAACAGGGAATACAGGCGTACAGGCTGCACAAGCTCTCATGAAAATGCTTCATTGGAAACCATAGAATTCCATTTTTTCCATTAATTCTGACTTTTGTATTCATGACAGATTTGATCTTCTTTTAGAAGTTATCAATGTACAATTAGTAATTCCAATCAGCTAAAATGGTAAAGGAAAACCAATGGTCACCTTTAAGTGTTTGATTGACCTGTTGGTAGAATCAGACGTAGAAAGCTCTTTATTTCAAATGCCCACCTGTGGTGACAAAATTGACACTCCGGCGGCGAATTGAGATTAAAAAAAGCTGGACACTCAGAGTAATGAATTTGAAATGGAAAATTCTGATTTGTGAGAGAATGCTGGCAGTTGAACGTAATAGGCATTTAGACGATGGGCACTCTATAGGGTTCCACTTTATTTGAAATACTTAACTTTTTATTGCTGTATGTCTAAGTATAAAAATGTTGGTGCTTATGGACTAAGGTGAAACAGAGTGTCAAGTGATTATTAAAAGTCAATGTATTATTAAGAATAAGGATATAATGTGTGACGGTTAGTTAGACAATGAGTACCAGCGATGACTGTCTACTGTAGTTAATGAGTTGCCCGAAGCTTTAGATGTAGAAAAGTAGTGAAAAGGAAAAAACTAAAATGGGCTTCAAAATGATAGGAGGTAAAAATATAAAACTTAATAAGGAATGTTAGGGGGTTATATCCCTGCTTAACCCAATGGCAAAAACAATAAAATGACAATTCAATTTCAATGCAGGAAGTCTGATGAGATGAGAGAACGAGTCTTAATACTTGTTCTTCCAAGATATCAGAATGAGAGAAGCCATCCAATATTATTATTATTATTATTATTTAAATTTATTTTTTTAAATATTATTATTATTGTTATTATTATTATTATTATTATTATTATTATTATTATTATTATTATTATTATTATTATTATTATTATTATTATTATTATATTATTATTATTATTATCGTCATCATTATTATTATGAGGTATTGGGTATTGAAATGATTATTTTTAAATGTATAAATGATAATTGGGGGGGGGGGGGGGGGTTACAAAATGTTGGGTGTTGATGAATAAAATAGGCAATAACTTGTTTGTAAGAACAATATTCTACATTTATGTATATCTTATGAGTACGTTTTCTAGTCTAATATCAGCCTACCTATTAATCGCTAGAATATTATGGAATTAAATTGCTTTCCTCGAAATTCAGTTGGAATCGGATTTGTAAAGAGTAGACGAGATGAAGGAGACGAAGGAACGCCGTATAGATAGTATGAAGTTGACGTCACTCAGGTTTTTGTTATTGTTTTTTTTGCCATCCGCGTTTATGAGTAATGCTGACTAAACTATCAACCAGTCTATAAACGTTTAAGGTTACACAGTTGTGTGTGTTGGTCCGTTATACTTCCGGATGGCAATGTTGTGAGTTTCTAAGCCAAGCGCATACTATCTATATTATTGTTATTATCCTTCTACAATGGTTCATTGCCCCACAACATTATCCTGAAGTCCTACAGACTATCCTATTTATATCTCGGCCGCATCGTCGTTTTAGTTTTGTTTCGTGTTATTCCTTTTTTTTTTCTTTTTCCGTCTCATTGTTTCTTTTAAAAAGAGATAATTGATATACACAACCAAAAAAATACCATAACACAAAACATAAACCTATATAGAATAGAAAGTATGTCAGGATAAAATATCGATAGGGAATTGGTATGACTCAGTGATAATGGTTGATTTTTTACGAAAATGATTCGATTATAAAAAAAAAATGAAAAAGATTTTTTAAGAAATTATCGCGAGAGTTGTGGAATCAATGAAAAATTAAATTTGACAGGAGAAAAATAAAAGCTAATATTGACGTTATTTATGTAAAAACGGCATCATATTATTTTGTGTAAGAGCATGCTTATCTTTTATCCGCCCAATCTGTGTTGCTTGAAAAATATTGGTGCAGTGCGTTTAGCAAAACAAAACATTTTAAAAAATCACAACATCTACCGGTTATAACGTACCGACACACGAAACTGTGTGTAACCTTGAACGTTTATAGTCTGATTGACAAAATTTAGTGAGAACTACACTCATAAAAATGACTGGCTAAAAACAATAACAAAGTCAATGAGCTGAGTGACGTCAGTTTCATTCCATCTATTGATAGTATGCGTTTGGCTATGAGTCTCACAACATTGCCATCTGGAAGTATAATGGACCAACACACAAAACTATGTGTAACCATGAACGTTTATAGTCTGGTTCATACAGTTTAGTGAGAATTACTCATAAACGCGGATGGCAAAAAGCAATAACAAAGACCTTTGTGACGTCAACTTCGTACTATCTATAAAATTATATTTGTTTACATCGAGACTGAAATTGAATCAGTTTTGTAAAGAGGGGGACACAGCATGTAATTATATATAACTACCCTCGTACAAGCGCCCCCTTTGTTTTCAAGTTCTAAAACCACGACCTTATCCCCAAGTCTCATATTATTGTCATATTATTATCTGCGTGTTTCGGCTGCATCATCGTTTTATTTATTTATTTTCGTATTTTTCTTTCGTCATTATATCCTTTAAAAGGGACAATTGACACCGCTAGGGAAAAACAATATCTAAGAATAGAATGTGTTGTCATAATAACGACAAAGAATTGGAGAAGAGCTCCTTGCACATAATGGCAGGTCGGATAACCGAATGCAATTATGGGGCTTGATTAAATATCGTTGAAAAGGACGGCATTTTGCGTTAGGTTGAGAATATTTTCATTATATGTAACTATTAGCCTAAAATAATTTTGGTTTTCAGATCTGTAGCCCTACGTCGAAAAAGGAAGAATGATTTATTTTTGATGATGATGGTGATGATCATAATAATAATAATAATAATAATAATAATAATAATAATAATAATAATGATGATGATGATGATGATGATGATAATAATAATAATTAATAATAATAGTCATAATAAATAATAATAATAATAATAATAATAAATAATAATAATAATAATAATAATAATAATAATAAATAATAATGATAATAATATAATAGTAATAATAATAGTAGTATTAATAATAATGATGATAAAGATAATTAAAATAATTATCATTTTTATTTTAATTACTATTATTATTATTATTATTATCATCATCATCATCATCATCATCACCATTATCCTTCTATATCCGCTGACAAGGTTCTCGAATTATGATCTACAACATCATCCCTTCCCCAGACCTCCAGTCTTCTAATATCCTATTAACCTCTTCTCCACGTCGTCGTTTTGTTTTTGTTTCGTCATCCCCCCCCCTCTCTCTCTCTCTCTCTCTCTCTCTCTCTCTCTCTCTCTCTCTCTCTCTCTCCCTCTTCCCCCCCCCCACCCCCTCACTCTCTTTCTTTACACCATTTTTGGCCTCATTTCTTTTCATTTTTTTCACTCCATCATCATAAGAGTCCTTACCCTGCTATGGAATTAGATTTTCTGCAAGACATGGCAAATGGATTGAAGCGATGTGTGAGGAGACTGACTGGTTTGTGAAGGCGCCAAACCAAAATGATCTCGCTTAAAATTTCATCCCACTGCTCCGTCCTTCTTCTTCTTCTTCTTCTTCTTCTTCTTCTTCTTCTTCTTCTTCTTCTTCTTCTTCTTCTTCTTCTTCTTCTTCTTCTTCTTCTTCTTCTTCTTCTTCTTCTTCTTCTTCTTCTTCTTCTTCTTCTTCTTCTTCTTCTTCTTCTTCTTCTTCTTCTTCTTTCTTCTTCTTTCTTCTTCTTCTTCTTCTTCTTCTTCTTCTTCTTCTTCTTCTTCTCTTCTTCTTCTTCTTCTTCTTCTTCTTCTTCTTTCTTCTCTTCTTCTTCTTCTTCTTTCTTCTTCTTCTTCTTCTTCTTCTTCTTCTTCTTCTTCTTCTTCTTCTTCTTCTTCTTCTTCTTCTCTCTTCTTCTTCTTCTTCTTCTTCTTCTTCTTCTTCTTCTTCTTCTTCTTCTTCTTCTTCTTCTTCTTCTTCTTCTTCTTCTTCTTCTTCTTCTTCTTCTTTCTTCTTCTTCTTCTTCTTCTTCTTCTTCTTCTTCTTCTCTTCTTTCTTCTTCTTCTTCTTCTTCTTCTTCTTCTTCTTCTTCTTCTTCTTCTTCTTCTTCTTCTTCTTCTTCTTCTTCTTCTTCTTCTTCTTCTTCTTCTTCTTCGTCGTCGTCGTCATCGTCGTCGTCGTTGTCGTGGTCATCATCTTTATTTCGCAACTTAAACGCGTTCAATGAAAATGCCGTGGACGCAAAAATCATGATTATAACTTTATAAGGTTTGGCGATATACGTCACGATGTCGGCTGCTGATGGAACAATTCATTTGCAATGGGGAGGGGGTGGGGGTGGGGGTTGTATTTAAGCAGGACTAAACTGCGTCACATTGAGTTGGTGCAATCTCTTAATTCTGTTGGGGTAAATTATTGAGAAGTACAATTTTACGAGCATTTCAGCTGTTTCACCATGATAGGTGATATGCCTTTCACTTTTTTCCCACCTGACCAAAAGAAACGCTTCCATTGCGTACAGTACAGATTGCTCGTTTGTCGGCTCCTTGTACTCTGTATGTGTCCAGGTATTTATTCACACTTGAGTTGAGTGAAATAAGCAATTCGTGTAAAACGTCCACTCAAGGACGCTACCCAGGGACCAGCGTTTTGCGACCATTATAATCTGTCCGGTCGTTGATCACACTGGTTATCGCTTGACTTTGTCACAAGACGAAGTAAACAGAAAAGAAAAACTTATCGCGGCTATCCGTGGTCCTACCAAACTATCTCAAATCACTCGTTCTCGTGTTTTGGCGGACAGCGTGCTCATTAAGCAAAGACACCCTAAGCCCTTTGGGCGTTCATTCATCCATTTTTAACCGGGGAACATCGGAACTTAACGATTGGAGAAAAGGAGAATGGAGAGGAAGAGAAAAGGCAGAGAGAGAGAGAGAGAGAGAGAGAGAGAGAGAGAGAGAGAGAGAGAGAGAGAGAGAGAGAGAGAGAGAGAGAGACTCTGGAGCTAGGACATCACAGAGTACATCAAGGAGGAATATATTTTAACAGGATCTAGATTATTATAAGACATTAGAATTTTTTCAATTCCTTTATCCTTTTGAACGGTCTTGAAGTCTTGTTTTTTTGTTGTTTTTTTTTTTTTTTGTTTTTTTTTTGTTTTTTTTTTTTTTGTCTTTTTTTTGGGGGGGGGGGGGGGGGGGGGGGGGGGGGGTCCCTCTACATCCGTTTAACATTGAAAGTTAGTGAGCAGCAATACCCCGTGACCACTTTCAAGCTTAATTTAGTGGCAGGTCCCGGAATTATGGGAGTTTTTTTTTTTGTTTGTTTGTTTTTTTTTTTACTTTAGCTATTTTTTATTTTTTTTTGGCCATGATGATGATCATTTTAGCGGGTGGTTGGATGGGAGCATCACCCTTGAATCATATACTTATGATGTTCGCATGGGTGTACGATCCGATAGTGATGTCGTTTCTTCTTCTCTTTACTAGCCTATCCTGCTTCTTTGGTTTGTGATTGTATTTTTGACAGGGGATATTTTTTTTTCTGTAAATCTTCTGCCTGTTTGTTCTTGGTTATTTATAATTTAGCTTATGATATCTTTAGGTTATGATTTTGATTGACATTTGTACTATTTTTGTTAGATTGCTTGTTTTTTTTTTTGTTTCAGCGGTCTCTCATATAACCTCAATTGTGTTGAAAGAGACCTAAAGCAACAAACAAAAAAAAAAAAAAAAAAAAAAAATGATCATTTTAATCGTTCAATATTTGAAAGACGGAGTTTTCTGGTCAAAATTTTAAATACGGGTTTGTATTTTTTTTTTTTATTTTTTTTTTGTTGTTGTTTTGTTTTCAGAGTATATCAGTTTGGTTTATGTACCATCCCGTTATCAGGAAACACGTTGTTCATTTTTGTCGTCATGTGTTAATGCAGTAATTATTGGCCCTTTTATCTTACGGTGTTGGGCGAAAACTATTGTCATAATTATGGAGATTTCCATTTAGTTAATGAGTCTGGCGGTGGTAGTTCATACAGCAGTCACGTTGTGAACATTATGACGGCAATTATAAAGGAGGCGAACACCGTGTAATATTGTTATTATTCTTTGGGAGAAAGAGCTATTTAAACAATAATTGTATTGATTTATAGCAAATTAACTACTTTCCGGCCGGTTGAATGAAAAGAGTCGGGCTTTTATTTACACCAATGGTAGAGCTGCCTACTTGGCAGTTTCAAAAATTCGTAGTTTCCAAGGGAAAACAAGGGAAAAAGTCACTTTAAGTAGCTTTAGAAATAAACAATTTGCTCTCAGCATGATACAGAATTGATTTAAAGTCTTGAATATAGGTTCTAAGAAACTATACTTTACTTTTCATTAAGATTTATTGAGTCAAGGAGGCATATACAGTTCTGTAGCTGGAGCCAAAAATTCGTATTTCTACGATATTTTCGTAGTACTAGCCAGGTCCTCAGTGATATGTATAGGAGGCGGGTTCACTCAAATGCTCTCAGGTCTGGTATATTTAGTGTTAAACGGATAGTAGCAATTGCTTGCTACCCTTTATATAAGTTGTTACATAGTCAATCGTGATAACTTTCCGATTGATCTAAGCAACTTAACTACCTAATCACCGTTGGGTTGGCAGCGGTGTTAGAAAGAAAAATGTGGTCTGCATCCAGTATGGATACTGATCTAACGTTAAAAGGATGTAGCATTATTATTATTATTATTATTATTATTATTATTATTATTATTATTATTATTATTATTATTATTATTATTATTATTATTATTATTATTATTATTATTATTATTACTATTTTGGTGATAATAGTTTTTTTTTAACTTTTCATTACGCCATATTTTGTTTTTATACTAACCAGCGGTCCCGATTGGAATTGGAAGCAACTGATTGCTTTTCCATCCATCCGTCCATCTGTTGCCGGGTGGTGCCTGGGTGTTGGCCTGGTAGTGTTGATGAATGATGCTGGCAATTGTATGGACAGCCGAATTATCTTGATAATCATTATATTATTGTAATAACGTGAAGATGACTCGGTTGACGAATTATTGTTATGGTTCCTGACGGCAATTGCTACAGTTTCCTTTTTCCATCCTCTTTAGCTCCTCATCCGTTTAATAAGCCTCTTCTTCGTTTTCCACCTCCACCACCACTCCTCCTCCTCCTCCTCCTCCTCCTTCTTCTTCTTCTTCTTCTTCTTCTTCTTCTTCTTCTTCTTCTTCTTCTTTTTCTCCTCCTCCTCCTCCTCCTCCTCACTCCCTCCCTTCCTTCCTCCCCCTTCTGTCCACCCAGCAGAGATTAGGTAGGTAACTGCGTCTGTCAAATCCGACTGTAGTTCTAGTATTTTATCCAAAGGTTAGCCAACAGTTGCTATTGGTACGTTTAACGTGATAAAAAACAGGGATCAACTCCGACTCCTTGTACCTTATGGCTCTGATACAGCACTACCTTAAGGTATATATATTGAAGACTGGCATTTCCGCCAACCTCTCTCACTCTCATGGTCAACTTATTGATGGGCTCTATCAAGAAATCAAACTAATTCTTACATCGACAGCTCGTTATACCGGCTAATATGCACTGGTCTCAGGATTGCCGTTATAACAGGACTGTATAAGGATATTTACCTCTCTCTGTGTGTATGCGTTTGCGTTTATAAAGGAGTGTGTGCGTGTCTGTGCCTATAATATATTATCTAGACTATCTCCGATCCAAATCTATCGCCTTAAGCCAAGTCTAATCATTTGAACGTGTCCCCGTGCCCATTGCCTGCAAGAGATTCCCTTCCCTGTTTTCAATCTTCTTTTTGACAGTGTTGCCGCTAGGGGGATGAATTATATACATCTTTCTCTTTTCTTTTCTCCTCCCAACTCTTAAGAAGGAATGGTCAGTGAGAGAAGTGGTGATATTCCATTATAAGATGGCACCGAGTGGTATAGCAGATAGCGCTATGAGCACTCTAGACCCTCCCCTGACTCCTTATCTTTTCTTTACAGATATCAACAGACTGGTTAAAAGATTTGAAGAAGGATATTTTTTAAAAATCTGAATTTGAAAAAAAAAATTAAATGTAACGAAGTAATAGGATTTCTCTCTCTCTCTCTCTCTCTCTCTCTCTCTCTCTCTCTCTCTCTCTCTCTCTCTCTCTCTCCCCTCCCTCCTGTCCCGAGCTATTAAAGTAGCGGTAGATCTGTATTCCAATATTTTCTTATAGCAGTTTTAAAAGTATCCAGAAATGATGTTTTTCTGTTAGTACAAATGCCATTGACTATACATAGCTAGGTACCAGTGACATCTATAAGTAGACTCTGCGAGGTACTCAATCACACCTGATTCGAGTGTGGTGATGCACTTGCCTGGTAAGCAATGTGACCGTTATCAATCCTGTGTGCAGTTGTGATATTTTTCTCATACCCTCCTTTGTGCTCTACCGGTAGTAATGGTCTGTTAGATCTTATAGAAATTACTTTGTGACAAAAGAGTGTTCTAACCAATGGATAGCGTGCATGCAATATTAATACCGCCCCCTTAACGTAACAGTCCCCATTGACTCTGACGTTCTGTATGTATAATTTTTAGAGCCATGCTAAAACTTGAACCCCGATTTCCCCGTGACGAGACATGTACTTTTAGCACTAGAGTTTTCAATTACATTCTACCAATGATATTATTCTTCCCAATAAATTCTGTTCCACCTAACATCCCCAACTGACCTCCTCACAAAGCTGCTTAATTCCAGAAATCGGAGCGAAAGGAAGAGCTTTTAAGGCGAATCTGACAGTTTCCGACAAAGTGAAATTAGAAAACGGAAAGACGTAGCACCCTCTCCCATTCACATTCTCCTGCCCAGTTCCGTCACCATCCATCCTTTTTAACCGTCATATTTTGTTTTCCTATTTAGGTACCTCTCTCGTGCAATGACAAAACGCATTTTTTAAAAAAATGGCCTAGTTTTATTTTAGATCTCAATTATGGACAAATTGTGATTGTCAAACATTATTCAACTTCACAACAAGTCTCAGGTTTAATCATTTTTGACATGTGGGTCATCTTAATTTATGGATATTTGAAGAAAAAGAAAAATTCCAACCACAAACGAAAAAAAAAACGTCTTTTGTTATCACG
>NC_088364.1:20700068-20722568 GCF_034508935.2 Berghia stephanieae
TGATCTCTCGAGTCTTGGTGGGGTAGCAATGCTGAGGATTGAAGCTAGGATCTAAAGTTATAGATGATGTGCGCTTGGCTAAGAAACTCACAACATTGCCATCCGGAAATATAATAATAGCATCACACAAAACTATGTGTAGCCTTGAACATTTATAGTCTGTTTAATACAGTTTATTGAGAACTACTCATAAACACGGATAGCAAAACACAAGGCCTGAGTGACGTCAACTTCGTACTATCTATAGTGAATTTCCACTCCGTTGTCGGCTCCGCTCACTTTCAAAATATTATGCTATGACTGAGTCCATGCCTCTGGCTTGTTGGGTATATTGTCTCAGACAATAACACTGTAAAGAATGTGTCTAGACGACGGGTGGTGGTTGTAGTTGTTGTTGTAGTACGAGTATAGTACAATATCGAATTCGATTATCCAGTACCGTGAAGGGAGGGGAAGTCAGTTGATATCGATAGTACGATTGCCAATTTTTCTACGATTATGGCATACCACTATTGAAAAAAAAAAAGAAAAGAAAAATTGTGTCTGTATAATTTTTGTTTTTACAGTTACAGCCTTTCAGCACCCCGAGAAACAAAACAGTTGTCTGCTTTCAACCAATTTCCTTTAGTTTTATTCTTGTTTTGTGAGTGATTTGAGGATGGGGCAGGCGTGGGATAGCTTGTTTTTTTTTGTGGTCTTTTCTCAGCTTTTCTGGGATGTTTGGTTCTTTCTCAGACCGTTTTATGTTTATATACCATCGACAAAGAATTTTGAAAATGGCTTGTAATTTGTATATTTGAAGACGATAATGCTCGAATGCTAACTTACTCAAATTGCGGCTATGTGGTCTAGTGGTATGACACTCGCTTTCGGATCGGAAGGTCCTGGGTTCGAGCCTCGCGCTCGGCGCATAGTTGAGTCCTTGGATAAGGCTCTTTACTCACATTCTCTCACCGTACTCAGGTGTAAAATGAGTACCTGGCCGAAAAATTGTAATATCGCCTAACAGGCGTCATGTCCTGTCCTACATGTTAAATGTTGCTGTTGACCAGGGACCCCTTGTAAAGCGCTTTGAGCACGTTTAGTGGATATTGCGCTATATAAAGCTCAAAGCTCAATTTTACTGCCCGTTATAGCAATAAGCAACCTCCGTTTGTCTTGATTTCCGTCTTACTTTAAGATGACGTGTTAGTGGAATCGTTAACGCGCTCGCTTATCAGCTTTGACCGAGTGAGGTTCAATTTCATGGTAGGGCATTGTTTGGTTGATTGTTTCTTGTTTTGTTTTGTTTTGTTGGTTTGGTTATTTTGTTTTGTCGGTTTTTTGTTTTGTTTGTTTCTTTGTTTTGGTGGGAGGTTGATTTTGTCAATTCGTTTCGTTTGTTGTTTTTTAAAATTATAATATAAAGTCATCAGCGATTTATTCACTTATTTATATAACTGGAATTATTCTAATTTCCTGGAAGAAGGCGGCATGGAAAGAATCAAACCAACCTTCCACTTCACGTCTTAAGGACAGTTACAATTGTACTTGTCAGATATGCGAATCATTTATATAATTCTTATACGATCTATTCCGAAGGAAACTATCTACACTTTTGTATCGCACTTTTATCTTTTATTTAAATTGAATGTAGGCATGCTGGGTGGGGTTCCTGACCTCCCATAGTGGGCAAGGGGGTACATACTGTAACTTTTCCAACATGCTTTCTGTCTTTGTCTTGGCTGGGGTCCTGGCCGGAGTCCTAGCTGGGAGGGAAACAGTCAAATACATTGTTATTGTTTTGGGAGATGATATTTTTTTTTCCTTGTAAATCATCTCTCTGTTATTATATTTGTTATTTTGATTGTATAATGTAAGAATTTGAGTGTATTCTTCTTTGTTGGATTTTGTGCTTGTGTCCGGATGAGACTTATAGTAGGTGATCTCAAACTAAGTACATTGGTAGTATGCTCTTGGAATCTACATCTGATCCCTATTTGTTCCGAGTTCCCCTATGTCTTACTTTTTCTTGGGTGCTTTAATTGTAATTCTAGACCTTTTTACTATCCCATTTTCTTCCTTTTTACTGGCGCTGATATAACCTAAATGTGTTGCAAGCGCCGTAATAATACCCTTAAAAACAAAAACAACAATGTAGGCATGTAGAATGCGACATTATGCATTGAAAGGGCAGCACGTGTTGAATTTCCAAATAATAAATTTTATATTTATATTCAGCAGTCTGGGACATTAAATATTGACCTCTTGAACAATAGAATGTGGTTCTCAAAATAGTGTTTTATGTCGCCGTTGTTGGATCCATAAAAGCTTATTTTAGTTGACTGCACACTGACATTGCCTACTTGCATCGTTCAGGTCTTACTTGACTTTTGAATAAAGATAAGTCATCAGAACTGCCATTCTCTGTCAAAGCACTTATTACATTTTTAGCCAAATGAGACTTTCTTCCAATTTTGGTTTCATTTTAATCCATCGATATCTGAAATAGAATTAAAGACGTCTCAGGTTTGAGACTTTTCCGCAATTTTATGATATTTTAATCAATCGGTATTTAAAGTGAAAGTTTTCTGGTCAAAATGGACGAAAATCAAAGAATAATAAGTTGATTGGACATTTTTCAAAAATATATTTATTTTAAAGTTTTAAAAGTTTCTTTTTCCGTGCAAAAGACCCGCCGCAAGCGACTTTTAATCTCCTCGAACTCGACTTTTGGGTCGATCTGGAACCAGTCTCCGGACAATTTCTTTGGCTCTCTCCTTCGAAGACACCTAACTTGATAGTCTTCAGCTTAGTGACCAGTCTAACGTATTCGACGATACCTTTGTTACAAGGTCTGTTTTTCGTTGGCCACGAGAGGTTCCACTCCAGAGCTCTCTTTGTAATGTTTTTTTTTTTTAGTCTTTTTATTTTTTTTGGTTGTTGTTGCTTCTCTCTTTTAATTAAACTTTGGCAGATCCATTATCGTATTCTGAATCGTATTGAGGCCGTGACGGGAATCTGTTCGGCCGTACTCTGGAAAAACACATATTATTATTTTAAAATTTGGCCAGAAAACTCGTCCTTCAAATATCAATCGATTTAAATGATTCTCATCTTGGCAAAAACTCTCAGAGAGTTAGGTTAGAGAGTTTTTTGCCAAGATGAGAGTCATTTAAATCGACCGATATTTGAAGGACGAGTTTTCTGGCCAAATGTTTAAATTTGTGTTTTTCTCCAGAGTACGGCAGTTCAGTATTGACATTTCGCGTCCCCCCATGAGATTTCCCAATGACAACACTTTACTAGGCTTTCTAACGTTTAACCCAACTCCCCAAAACATTGTAAAAGACCTAAAACTTAGGTATCGATCTAATATGAAATGGGTTAAAAGAGAATTTCACCGTGATCAAATAGCCTTCCCTCCCCGTATCAGGCCATCCAATTTCTCAGCCTACGTTTTATTTGGATTATTTTTTATTGAGATATACTTAACAAAGACGACATTCTGTTGTTTTCTAAAAATTTGAAATTGATTAAAAGTCTTTCATAACTTGTTGTCTCATTCTTAAATTGGTTAACTTGACGAATTCTATTTTAAAGATTTAAAATTACAATAATAAAAAAGAAGATAAAATTACACTGGTCTTTTCCATATTGGTCATATATTTACTTCTTTTTTTTTGCTAAAAAAATCCCTTATCTATCCTTTTATTTTGGCTTGTAAGAACATTATCTTCCATCTCTCCAAAATTTAATCTATTATGTATAACAATTGGTGTGGTCATTCACCCGGCGATTTCAATGGACTTTTTATGTTGTTGTAGTGTGCTGGCTCAGCGGTACGGCGCCTCGTTTTTCTCACAAAATTCAAGCGGTAGATGTCGCAGGTCGGATTGTGACAGTAATCGTAAAAATAATTAGTCTCGGCATTGTGTCCTTTGGTTAGGCACTTTACATACATTCCCTAGTTGACTCAGGAGAGAATGAGAACCCGGTATAGACAGTGACGGATATTCCAAAGGAACCTAACAAGCAAGTTCTACTGTATGAAAATGTTTCCATATGACTTTTTTTTGCTGGAAATAATTAATGCATTGTCAAGCGCATTGAACACGGCAAATACTTGTGTGTATTTAACCAATGTACCTCCTTGATGCGTGAGACTTTGGCCTCTAGGTCCTTCAGGCTTTCCATAAAAAACGACATTAAGGTTTTATATTTAAAAAAAACGGATTGTGAAAACCGAACAAAGACGGGGGAAATTCAAGAATATTAAAAAAAAATAAAATTAAACAGAAATTAGCAAAACGATATTTCAGCGTTTGGAATTGTTTGATTTAGTGGTATTTTTTAAATGATACAGTTTGAGGAATGATGCATTGTGTTGTGCAGAGCAACTGCTG
The DNA here is from genome assembly GCF_034508935.2 of Berghia stephanieae. NCBI lineage: Eukaryota > Metazoa > Mollusca > Gastropoda > Nudibranchia > Aeolidiidae > Berghia > Berghia stephanieae. The sequence goes on from NC_088364.1 coordinate 20,704,454, forward strand.
TACTTCTTATCTATCGCAGAGTTATGACTTTCATTGTAAAAAAAAGCAATGAATATAACAGCTTCGAAGCAGATCAAAATACCAAAACGGAACATTTCGGGATCAAAACCCTTTTTCAGGCACTAACAAAAACAATTTAAAAGAAAAGACATAAATACATCAATTGCAATCCGGACAGACCACAAAGAAGTATTTGGCACGGGTTGTCCACAAGTAACAGGATCTCGAAATGTACACATGTACATTAGAAGCGTTAACTCTTAACGCCATCTGTCGAGATTTTACGTGATATTTTATTGTTTTTATGGGTTTTGTTATTGGCTGAAGAAGGGTTTTGATCCCGAAACCTTCCGTATTTGGTATTTTGTTCTTTTTTTCTGAAGCTGTTTTATTCTCTCTCTGTGCATTACTTTTTTACAGCCCACAGCTTCTAGCAGCTTTGTATCACCATGACTTTCATTGGTAAATTAGCTTTCCTATCAGTCTTCTTAAAATGCATGTACACATCTACCATTTATACAGGTTTAATCGCTATGTAGGCCTACATATTTTGTAAACTACACTTAAAAGCAAAGAACGCTACAACAAATCATTCTTATCCGTTGCGATTAGGAATTATCAAATATCATTTATTTACTGAACCTGCGGATAAATATTATTATATTTAAATGCTTCTAAATATATTATTAACTCTTACGAGGGTGAGTCCAAAAGTAATGGCACTCTACTTATTACTTTAATACAATTTGAATCAATACTATTCTACTTCAAATTAAAGCTTGGCATAAGCCGAGCAGAATGCTACTTCTCAACAGCCTCTCTCGATAGCCACAGTCCACCGGTCATGTATTCTGTACACTCGTAAAACTGAGTTGAATGAACTTTCAGCCAATTTTTCACTTCTATCTTGGCGTCTTCATCATCTTCAAAGCGATGTCCCCTCATTGCCTCCTTCGGTTGACCACAAAGATGAAAGCCTGAAAGTGTCAATCAAGTCTGGTGAATCATCGATTACCCCCCTTTTCATGACACGTGTGTGGAAGGACATTTTCATGAAGTTACAGTACTCGTCTCATCTCCAAAATCCGGTCTAACTCAACGAATTCTTGCTTTCAGTCGCTTCAATGTCTATTTGTACCTGCTATCTCATCAATAGAAGTTCTTCTAGCAGATCTGATCAATGCTTCTGTCTTTATTTGATTCACTGAGTTGACACTGCATGGACGGTGACCATCACAAGATTTGTCAGATAAAGACATGGTTGAGGGGGCTTCAGGTTTGTTTTTGGATTGCATCTCATTTTCTTCTAAACCCGCCTAAAAGCATTGCTTCTACAAAATGCCTGAGTTTTATAAACTTTCCCAAAGCGTTTAAAATGTTACTCGAGGTTTCTTTTTCGAAAACAAGAAATTCAATGACAGCTTTCTGTTGCTGACAGACATTGGTGGGGGCGGCCATTTTGAACTAACATAACTTTCTCAAAATTTCACAGAACTAAAATTTTTAACTTTTGGTTTAAAGTGTATAGTACATGTGTAAGTTTAATTGAGCCAAATATGACATGACATAAAAAAGAAATGAACTCAGTAGGACATTTTTTGTCCCATTACTTTTTGACTCACCCTCGTATTTTTGACTCCCTTAATTAAATAAGTGAGAATGTAAACAAGAGCGAATAATATGAGTATGAAAGATATGACCGTCCCCTGCAGTAGTAAATGCATCTAATTCATGATACGTTGTTACCGTTATGTTGTATAACCATTTACCCTGTTATATAACTTTCTGTCTTTTGCCTTGAGCTATGTAGCGCTGTATTTCCCCGTTTTTAAAGATTAATTTAATAACGTTAATCTTATCTTATCTCATCTTTTGGAGCGTATTTCAGATTTTTTTTCTCCCTCAAAATTCTTTTTTTTTTTAAAGTAAAATTTTAGATGATATTTACATAAAATGTGTCTATTTTATTCACAAATAAATAGATCTGTTAGAATCCAACCCCCCCCCCCCCCCTCAAAAAAAAAAGAGAAAAATAATAAAAAAATTTGTCAGCAGCAGGCCTGCTTATTATTTATTTTTTGTTTGTTTTGTTTTTTTTGGGGATTTTTTTTAGTTTTGTTTTGTTGAGAATACGAAAAAAAGGCTCTTTTTGTGGTGATTTATGAGGTGTGAATAAAATGATTTAAAATAACACAACGTTTGTTGCTTGGCAGGTCAACTCGCCGGCGCATTCTGACCCTGTTATTGCTTCACTAGAGGTCGATTTTAAGTAGAGAGCTATATATAGTCTATATCCTGCTGGTATACTGTATGGAACAAAACCGCACTTTTATGTCAAATACACGCCCCAAAAAATGTAATTGGAAATATTATTTTTTGCAAAACGAGCCCGCGATGTTATTGTTGTTCATAGGAATAAAAGAAAAAAAAAGGAAAAAGAATTGAGTAACCAGCTTTTAATTTTCCAGGTTGATTTGAATAATGTATGACAGTGTGAGGAAGACAACGCACGCACCAGTTACACAGGACACTAACAATGGATTCGCGTGCACGTACATCAATTCATTCTTATTGACTTTATATCCCTATCCAATCTAAATTCCCGCCACCCATCCCTACCCCATGCTTATTTTCTCCCTACTTTTATTGTCCCCGTGTGTGTGTGTGTGTGTGTGTGTGTGAGAGAGAGAGAGAGAGAGAGAGAGAGAGAGAGCGAGAGAGAGAGAGAGAGAGAGAGAGAGAGAGAGAGTACTACGCGGGATTCACGGATGGTATAGTACTAATGTCCCTTTAATACGGTACGATATTTTTTCACTCGCAGTCATGATTTTTCCATAGTAAAACGTTTCGAGTTACACTGCAGTTCTCTTGAAAAACACATATTTGAAAATTTGGCCAGAAAACTCCTCTTTCAAATATCGATGATTTCTTGGCAAAAACTTTCAAACCTGGGACTTTAAGGAAGACTTCGCGAAGTCCCACGTTTGAGTGTTTTTGCGGAGATGAAGATCATTAAAATCGATCGATATTTGAAGGACGAGTTTTCTGGCCACACTTTTAAATACGTGTCTTTCCAGAGTACGGCTTTTAACTGGTTAAAAGAATTACAGTATTTAAAAAAAACAAAAACAAAAAAACAAAAAAACAATTAGGTACCGAGACTAAAACAAAAGAGTGGCGGATGACATGACAACGTTGTCTGGTTCGTAATAATTATAGGAAGAAGATGTCTTTGTAGGAGAAGAAACCCCTTGAAGTCAGGGAAGGCAAATCACACGCCGGTGTTACAGAGTGGCTTGGAGGAGTGGGCGACCATCGAGATGTCATTAAGACAACCAGCAGTCTGGAAGTTCTGGAGAGATCGGCTGGTTATCCACACTTTACAACACACTTGATTGTTTTCTGGAAATAAGTCGATCGTGGAGATTCCGGAAGATGACTGTGGATTTAACCTTTATTTACATGTCTCAGTAATGTAGAACCGACGTGATTAACTGTCTCTTATCTTCTTAGCAGAACGCTAGTATATTGATGTTTTGTGCGTTTAAGTAAAATGATCACCGGTTCTGTCCGCCAGTCTAATCTTACCAACGCACAATAACTTCACACCTCTCTCAGATATAAGAAAATAAATCAGGTATTTAATATGGTCTCTTGTTCATCAACTCAATATTATATTATCTTTTATACGCTTTCGAAAAAAAATCTCAGATCGTGGACTTGGTTGATAAATATATTATGCTAGAGTCATTTTTATTCAGAAAAGTGAGTAGAGCGGGCTCTTATGTTGATAATAACAGAAAAAGAAGTGAGGAGAGAAGCGCTTGTAAAGCTTTGGATATTGTTAGTGGATATCCACTCGTTAGTGGATATTGTCCCATATAGAAGCTCAATTTTTAAAATTATTATTTAAAAAAAAAAAAAAAGAATACAATAATGCCAGAAGGCAATGGAGAATAAAAATTTCGCGGCGATGGGGGCTCGAACCCACGACCTTACTGATACGACAACTCCGTCTGACCGTGAGAGGGACGCTTTGCAGTCGGCGCCACCCTCCACTCCAATTGGGAATTATCAAATATCATTTATTTACTGAACTTGCGGATAAATATGAAGTGGTTGACAGCGTCGACTGATAGCGTCCCTCTCAATTCCAGGTGAAGTTGCCGTATCAGTAAGGTCGTGGGTTCGAGGCCTCATCGCCGCGAGATCTTTATTCTCTATTGTCTTCTGACACTTTTTACTCATTTCATTGTTAGAATTGATTTTGTTTTTTTGTACATTTCTATCTATCTATCTATCTATCTATCTATCTATCTATCTATCTATCTATCTATCTATCTATCTATCTGCTACAGATTGATCTATCCTAATTTAAACAGAACCGTATCCATCCATGTAATAGCAAAGGATTCGCGGCCTATCAAGATTTTATATTGTGTTTTATCATGAAAATGCTAAAATGGTGTTATGGGATCGTGGCGACAACAAAGCAAGCGCTCGTTTCGTCAATAAACTCACGCTGCAAAGCCCCGCCCAGGAATATAACGATGCAGATATAATCGAACCGGAGAGGCTGTTATATTGCCGCATTTGTATTCAAATGACTTGCTCTGTTATGGAAGTGTTCCGATGATATGCAATCATCACATTTTGACTTCTGTCTTCTCCCCCCCCCCTCACCTCTCTCTCTCTCTCTCTCTCTCTCTCTCTCTCTCTCTCTCTCTCTCTCTCTTTCATCACCCCCTCCCAATTATATAATTTATCTCTCCTCCCCTTTTCTCTATAATTTAGATATTATCTACTTATCTCTTCTATTGATCATAGAGATCACGACTTTATCCGATTATTCCGCGACACGCCATTTCAAAATGTGAAAATCCCCACACAACCCCCCCCCCCCCCCGCCTCCCCGCCCTCCTTCCCTTCCCTCTCATCCTTTCCTTTTTCATTATCACTGGTCAATCTTCTCATTTTGACCACGATTAGTCGGTGTTGGTTTAGCCATCGGCCATCAATTTTGTCTCTCCATCTGACTAGTGTCTCAGCTCTTCTGTAAGGCAGTATTTGTCCTGTCATAATATGGGACAAAACGCTTTTTAAAAAATTATTTTTGTGGAGAACACTTTTACTTCAAAATCCACGTGTTTTTAAAGGTACCCCCACCGCCCTGACTTGTCAATCTCATTTCTGAAATGTCTTTGGTACTTCTTTGAATTCTCAGGTTTTGAGACCTTACCACAAGTTGGGGATTGTTTTAATAGAATAATGTTTGAATAAGTTTTCTTGCCAAAACCAAAAATAAATAGTAGCAGTAATTGTAATGACGTCGAGGACCAAGAAGATGTCAAATATTGACTTTTAGGATTGTCAAGCGGTAGCGAGTGTTTTCACATTCCAGTCAGGTGACAATTTATACACAGTTTAGAAAATAATATATTGGCCTCGTGGTCTATTTGGATTGACGTTTTCACGGGGAAACTCCATGGATGATTTATAAAATATAAAATTAGGAATGACGGCCTGTTTCTAGCTGCCACCAACAACCTATTTTAAAACAATAGGAAATGGGGACGAATAGAGCATACACTTAGAAAATTTGTCTGCAACAGCACAAGAGAGATTCTTCAGTGGAATCGTCAAGGAGGAAGAAGACCAGATAGACCAAGAAATAGTTGGCGACGAATCACTCTGGAGAAATCTAAGCGGGTTGGATCGTAGCCACGGTTGGATACACATGGAAACAAGTGGAGAAGACGGTTCAAGGAAGAGTCAATTCGTGAAGCATCATAGGTGTTGTTAAACGGTTTTAATCAAAGTCGCGTCACAAGGAGTCTGAATTTCATCCAAATCATCTTTCCCGTCATTTACCTGCTGTACTCAGGAAAATAAAATGGCCAGAGAACTGGTCCTTCAAATATCAATCGATTAAAATGACCCTTATTAAAGTTCCAGATATCAAAGTTTTTAACAAGAGTAGGATCGTTTTATTCGATCAATATTTGAAGTACGAGTTCTCAGACCAAAATTTTAAAGATTCAGCCTTTCAGAGTACAGCAGTTATCAGGTTTTAGGGAGGCCTAACCGTGTTCATCAAGGGAGAAGTGAATAGCTAGTCACGAGAGAGAGAGAGAGAGAGAGAGAGAGAGAGAGAGAGAGAGAGAGAGAGAGAGAGAGAGTAGTCTAGATAGCTATGATTTTTCAATAACAAGAAATAAAATGACAAGAAAGTAGAAATAGTCTATTCTGGACTCTAATTAGCGACCAATTTTAACATGTCTTGAACGTATTTCCACGTATCTATGCCTCTTCAGTATGATCGGAACGTGATGAAGACAATTGGAATGATCTGGAATTTTGCCACGTTCTGACCCAACACTTTCGTTCCATTTCGGACAGAGAACTTTTGCTTCAAATATTGGTCGATTAAGAAGACTTCCAACTTGTGGAAAAGTCTTACACTCGAGACTTCTCAAAGAATGCTAGGGTTCTAGTCGTTTTTTACAATTGGGAAGCTGGGTGGGGTCCTTTGACCTCCTATGGTGGGCAGGAGGTCACGCTGAGTATTCTATCCTCTTATATCTTTTTTTTCCCTCCGAATTGCTTTTTCTTTGTCTTGGAATGGGATTACTTAGTGTTTGTCCCAGCCCTAGCTGGAGTCCTTGACTGGGAGAGAAACAGTCAAATGTATAGTTATAGTTTTGGGATTTTTTCCCTTGTAAATCATCTCTCTGCTATCTACTGTTATTTTTTTTAACGTCTGATTTGTAAATATTTGAGTGTATTCCTCTTTGTGGAATCTTGTACTGGTGTCTGGAAGAGAATTTAAGGTGATCTAAAACTAAGTACATTGATGGTATGCTCTTGTAATCTACATCTATTATTCCCTATTCGAACCAATTCCCCTTTTTCTTACTTTTTCATGGGTTCTTTGATTGTAAATCTAGAATAGTTTGACCGTTCCATTTTCTTCTTTTTACTGGCGCTGATATGAACTAAACGTGCCGCAAGTGCCGTAAAACCCTTAAAATACAAAATACAAATGGGAAAGGGGGGGGGGGGGTATCTTAAGCGATCGATATTTAAATGTTATTTTTTGTGTTTTTTGTTTTGGTTTGATCAGAGGAGTCCGAGAGAGTTTAATGACTATACAGAATGACAGTGGGAAGACGAGGAGGAGAAGGAGGTACGCGAAGCTCTTACATTGATTGGACTTTGATGTTGTGGTGTCTCACGTTAATTTCTCTCCCCCAGAACAAGTCATTGTACTGATCGAACCAATTGCGTGCATTCTTTGAATGTTTAAACACTAGGTCAGAATTCATTTCCAACTCTCTCTCTCTCTCTCTCTCTCTCTCTCTCTCTCTCTCTCTCTCTCTCTCTATCTATCTATCTATCTATCTATCTATCTATCTATCTATCTATCTCTCTCTCTCTTTTACTCTCTCTCTTTATCTATTTCTCTCGTCTTTATCTCTCTCTCTCTCTCTCTCTCTGTCTCTCTCTCTCCATCTCTCTTTCTCTTTTTTTCCTCTCATTTTTCTGAGCTATATGCTTTCTTCTTCATGGTGATTGTAATGATAATAAAATATTAACGACGATGACGACGACGACGACGATGATGATGATGATGATGATGATGATGATGATAACAATTGTAATAATAATGATGATGAAATTAAATGTTCTTCCCTAATGGTGACATATATTTTGCATGAGGTCTTGATCTTGTTCAATTACTTGATGCCAGAAGGAATTTTACTCCCTGGCGCTGAACTGACATACAAATGTTGCAAGCGCGTAAAACACACAAAAAAAACAAGCAAATAATGGTTAGCCCAAAGGCGGAACGTGTAGTGTTGAAAAGGACATAGGTTATGACTTTTAACAAAGGATTGGTAATGCTCGGGTTTGGTATAAATTACACTGTATTTGGTATTACTCTTCTTCAAGTACCACAACTGTGGGGCATCAGGGCTGATACATATTTATTACTACATCTCCATCGACTTTGGAATTGCACTTCATTCTTGAATAATGCATTGAATATTTGATGTCAAAAGGGCAATGAGTACACGGCGTCGTGGCCTTGTGGTGTGACACTTGTCTTGTGACCTCTTGGTTTCGTGTTCGAGTCGCACATCGACTTCCTTGAAAGTTGAGTCCACGAAAGACGTTGTACCCGATATTGATCACTATACTGCCTTACTCTGGAAAAAATGGCCTTCCTGGTTGGTAACGGCGTTGTCTCCGTCCATTAAAAAACCTGAACAAGTGCTAGTCAAAGTAAGAAAAAATCATGTAAAAGAAGAAAAGAAAAAAATCAAAAAAACTCAGCCTGCCTCTACCAGGGATCGAACCTTCTGATTGTGGCACCGTCTTACAGGCGTCATGTCTCGATCGACATGACAAGTGTGGCTGTTTGTAACCCATTTTAAATCGCGTATTACGCTTTGTACACACTCACATTTTTTATACGGCATTACATAAATTAAGATTTTATAACATGGGAAAATGTGACGAAAGAGCCTTTGCGCCTCCCAGATCGGGATTCAAACCAGGGACCCACAGGTTTGAGGACGAATGTCATACCATAAATACAAAGGTGCATAACAATTGATTCTCTTAATACCGACAACCATTTTGTTTGGAACGTTTTAAACCCCACCCACGTTCAGCGACCATTCGCTATATCTACGCCAATATGTAGAAAAAAATATATTTATAAAAGTATTGAAAAATAAATTAAATCGTATGCCGCCAACATCAAATATTCAAATTTGTCGATTGCATTCGGGATAAAGAGAAGATAGAAATTTAATTACAGTTTCCCAATATCTCTACCGCCCTGAAAATAAAAGCGGGGGTGGATCAGTCGGCTGATATGATTTGAAGTTCCTATCTGACATTTTTTTTTCGATGTGTTTGTCAGAGAACGGCATGATAGACATATCGTTGTAAGGAGATTCTACTGTATGCCTGTTCGATGTTCAGATTGCTCCTTTGCTCGTGTCCCAATTATGTTGATGTCTAGAAATTTGGGTTATTAGGGCATTTGTGTGTGTGAGTTTTTTCTTATCTCAAGGATCTATGATTACTGTTTTAAATTTACATCATGGGTAGCCATAGGGTGACGCCTATAAAATCTCTCTCTCTCTCTCTCTCTCTCTCTCTCTCTCTCTCTCTCACTCTCTCTCTCTCTCTCTCTCGCATCTGTCTATCTAACAAGAGAGAGAGAGAGAGAGAGACAGAGACAGAGAGGGAGAGGGGGGGGGGGGATGGAGAAAGCGAGAGATAGATAAATATATATTTTTTTCTCTCCCCCCCCCTCTCTCTCTCTCTCTCTCTCTCTCTCTCTCTTTCTCTCTCTCTCTCTCTCGCATCTGTCTATCTAACGAGAGAGAGAGAGAGAGAGAGAGAGAGACAAAGAGGGAGAGAGAGACAGAGACAGAGAGAGGGAGAGGGGGGGGGGGGGAGAAAGCGATAGATAGATAAATAGATAATCTCTCTCTCTCTCTCTCTCTCTCTCTCTCTCTCTCTTCCATCATTGCCCTCCCTTCCTACCTATCCATCTATCTATATATTAATATATCTATTTATCAATCTATCTCTGTGGGCGTGTATCGGTGTTGTGTGTTTGCTCTTTAGTAACTTTGTCTTTGTAATTGTGTATAGTATTATTTTAGTTGATCTCTAAGGATACGCGACACTTACTTGAGTCCCATGGGTGCTTTGTTTTTCTCTCCGACGCTTTATCTGACACCAAAATATCATATATCACTTTTCGTATATTATTCCACCCCTCTCATTGGAAAACCCTATCATAATGTGAAATTGAATGTAAGCTTCAATTTAATAACAATAACAGATCTGTTTTTGCAATTAAATTGAAGCTTACATTCAATTTCACATTATTATTTATTTCTTCGAGCTTCGAGCAGCAACATTTACATTACTTAGTAAATACGTAATCGTTGATTAATGCGTTGAACGCGTTGAATAATTTTTTTTATTTTTGAACGATTGTAGAATATTTTCGCACATTTTATTGGTGTGAAAGGCGCCTGATTGGTAATTAAAAATAATCTTTTGGTACGCATGCATACAAAACCAACGTTTTTAGTTTTTGGTCAACTTGTCATTCAAGCAGAAGGAGAAAGATACAAATTATGATGAATAGAAATACTATAATACCATACTATTTGGTTACAAAATATCTAATAATCTTACTTGGAGGTGCGGAATAGACGTATTCTTTCATTTCTTCGTATTTATTAAACTCGTTATATTTTTATCGCAAGCTCGTTGTGTTATTGGGCACGATAAAGATAACTCGTTTAATAAATGCAAAGAGATGAAAGAATCGTATATTATTACTCCACTGTCCACTTCCAAGTTTTCTCATGTTGCTGTTTTTGAATTACCAGGAGAGAACGGCTTACTATCCCAAATAAAAAAGAACCTTCTACATATTGAAATACACCAACGGCACCATTTCTTGTTGGAGTTGGCCATCATTTATTATACTAACGCTTTCTCCTACTATTCAGTTCCCGTGTCTTTCGTTATCTTTATTTGCTCACCCTTCTTCCTTTGTATTGGTTCGTCTAACCATTAGTAACACTTCCCTCCCATTGGATGACCCTACACCCTCACCAAACAAACCGAGACGTGCGCTTTCGACAGGACACCATTGTTGTAACTGTTCCGTCAACGAACGTTCTTTAAGAGATATCATCATCGTCGTCGTCGTCGTCGTCGTCGTCGTCATCGTCATCATTACCATCATCATCATCAAATGTGCTCTGTGGAAATCTGGGTTTTCAGGCTAGTTACAGGCGGTCGATTGTGATCAAAAAAAGGAGAGTAACATGAAGAGACATCTAAGGCAGCAAAAAAGTTAATGGACTTCACTCTCCTTGAAAAGACAAATATGCTGAGGAAAAGGGCAATAGATAGTGAGTGTGATATTTAAAAAAATTCACTTCTGATATTGAGGAGAAATACAAATCCTTGACAGATTGACATTCAGATAGTTCTAGATTTATACGCACACACACACACACACACACACATACATATATGTACTCGTATATATATATATATATATATATATATATATATATATATATATATATATATATATATATAGTTGTTTATTGTTTTTTTTGTTTGTTTGTTTGTTTTGTTTTGTTTGGTGGAAAACGCATTTGACAATGGAAGGCATCAGAACAAGGATGGGACGAAGCGCTGTCGTCAGCATCCGGTTCCGTAATGTGGCCTGTTGTATTAACCTCTGCTGGGCACTTCATTGGACTGTAATCGATTTGATTGTGTAATGTTATCCGTTTGCCCAGCCGTAATGGAATTCCATCCAATCGTTGTATTCTCTCACACCATTAAAGAGTTAGGCAACCATTGGCTTTTAAATAGAAAAACAAACTGCTTTGATTTGTTGAATGATCATGAGATCTAATGCGTACTTGCGAGTCAAATATTGATTGAACCTTAGATGCCCTCATTCTTCCACTCTGTTGTGTCAACAAAGACAGATTCAATCGTACATTGCACTGTCAAAACACATTTTCTGCTTTTGGCCGGACAACTTTTACTTCATATGATATCGATATATATAATCAATATGACTCATAACTGGCCTGAAATGAAGAATAACACGTGTCTGAGAACTCACAGAAAAGTTGTCTTCGTTTTGGTAACAAATCGACATTTTTGAACTTGTGATATGAAAGGGACAGTACATGTATACAATTAATATTCGTGATTTTTTAAACTCTCTCTCTCTCTCTCTCTCTCTCTCTCTCTCTCTCTCTCTCTCTCTCTCTCTCTCTCTCTCTCTCTCTCTCTCAGCAGTTAACATAAGCTTCATAAGGGAAATATCTTTTATTTATTTTATATGTTCCATTATGAAATTTTTAACATAATGATATGTCGACAATAAATAGATTTATTTATTATTTTCTGTCGGTCCTTGCATATATGACGCCAGCTGGAGGTCACTGCTCGTACTTTTCTAATGTCTCTTTCGGTCTTTTTCACGAGATTGATCAACGGTCCTTTATAAATAAGCGTTTGAATGGAATCGTAAGAAATTATTTAATTCAGATGAAAAATCAGTCTCCGACGGTTATCATTGAGAGCTGTATTTTGTTGATTGTTGTCGCAAATTTCATTTTTTTTTTGGGGGGGGGGGGGGGTAATAAACGAGACCTTTGACCCATACACTTATCTGAAGATTTAGAGACTTTCATTCCCGGAGACATTTTTTTTCCTGCTTGTTTGTCAACTGGTTTTATTTGAAATATTTGTCAATGTATTTCAATCACATCTTCTCTAATATACAAAACATGCTCCAGTACTTGCTAATATATAACAATGTGAATTGAATGTAAGCTTCAATTTAATCAACAAAAACAGATAAAATGAACGTGTCGGTTGATAATGTGATAATTATCTCATTCGTCTCTAGTGTTTCATTCATCCTGTTTTGTTGATATGGGGAAACCCGAAACGTTCATTTTATCTGTTTTAGTATATTAAATTGAAGCTTACATTCAATTTCACATTGCTGTTTATTTCTTCGAGCTTCGAGCTGCAACATTTACAATACTCGCAGGATTCTATCTAGCACGCCGAATTCCAGCAAGAGCTTTATTTGGTGTCCGAATTTTGCCAATAGTATGGTAAGTCGCTTCCTCCAGTGAGCATCTTATTTCAGCACGCTCGGATTCTAGCATGAGCTTTGTTTGGTGTCCGAATTTTGCCAATAGTATGGTAAGTCGCTTCCTCCAGTGAGCATCGGATTTCGGCACGCTCGGGTTCTAGCATGAGCTTTGTTTGGTGTCCGAATTTTGCCAATAGTATGGTAAGTCGCTTCCTCCAGTGAGCATCGGATTTCGGCGCGGTCGGATTCTAGCAAGAGCTTTGTTTGGTGTCCGAATTTTACCAATAGTATGGTAAGTCGCTTCCTCCAGTGAGCATCGGATTTCGGCGCGGTCGGATTTTAGCACGCTTTTTGGACTTTTCCCAAGAGCGAGCTAGGATCTATCGAGTACTGTATTTCAAATGGTACCATTAAAATCAGAGAATCACGTTGTGTGTGTGTGTGTGTGTGTGTGTGTGTGTGTGTGTGTGTGTTTTTTTTTTTTTTTTTTATTGCGATGAATGGGTCCTTCGGTGCCCGGCTTGTCGATGAAACGACTTTTGTCCTTGAAGAGCGGTCTGGACTCAACATCTAACCGGAGTTTGAAACTAATAATTCCTGTCCAGACAATAATGAAATGGTTGTTTGTTCGTTGTGTCGTCCTGGGCAAAATGAAGTCTGCTTAAGTTGAGAGATTGTGATACACAGCCATAGCCTGAACCCATCCCACACCACACAAAGGTTGCGTTTATCTTCGATGTTGAAGCTGAAACACTATGGATTGGATTGGGGCTTAGGGATGCAAAAAGCTCACTCCGTCTGCCGAAATGACTTACATTGAAAAAAAAAATTGAGTTCATGTGTTATTTTGGTCTCCGCCTGATTTTCTATTCAGTTATATATTATTTACATTTTGAAATATTCATTCAATTAATCATTTATTTATTTCTATATCTATTTATCTGTTTATTTCTATATCTATGTGTTTATTTATTTATTTTGATAGTTTGGTTGTAAGATAGACAGTTATCATTTATTTTATTTTTTCTTTATTTATTCGTTAGAGTTGAACGCTAACGGCGCTTATGGCACTCTCGTCGTGTTTGTAGAATAAAAATAGTCATCATATCTAGATATATCATGTATTCCATCGAAATGAAAAAAAAAAAGCATTACCTCCGGCGACGTTCCAAAGCTCAATGAGATATGTGAAGATCGGAAATGAATTTTAAAACCTCACATCAAAATGAAGATAAAGAACTTTATGTCGTGCCCTGAGTGCTGCAATATTTATCTATATAGTCATCATCATCAACATCATCTTCATTCTTCTTCTTCTTCTTCTTCTTCTTCTTCTTCTTCTTCTTCTTCTTCTTCTTCTTCTTCTTCTTCTTCTTCTCTCTCTTCTTCTTCTTCTTCTTCTTCTTCTTCTTCTTTCTTCTCTTTCTTCTTCTTCTTCTTCTTCTTCTTCTTCTTCTTCTTCTTCTTCTTCTTCTTCTTCTTCTTCTTCTTCTTCTTCTTCTTCTTCTTCTCTTCTTCTTCTTCTTCTTATCTTCTTCTTCTTCTTCTTCTCTTCTTCTTCTTCTTCTTCTTCTTCTTCTCTTCTTCTTCTTCTTCTTCTTCTTCTTCTTCTTCTTCTTCTTCTTCTTCTCTTCTTCTTCTTCTTCTTCTTCTTCTTCTTCTTCTTCTTCTTCTTCTTCTTCTTCTTCTTCTTCTTCTTCTTCTTCTTCTTTCTTCTTCTTCTTCTTCTTTCTTCTTCTTCTTCTTCTTCTTCTTTCTTCTTCTTCTTCTTCTTCTTCTTCTTCTTCTCTTCTTCTTCTTCTTCTTCTTCCTTCTTCTTCTTCTTCTCTTCTTCTTCTTCTTCTTCTTCTTCTTCTTCTTCTTCTTCTTCTTTCTTCTTCTTCTTCTTCTTCTTCTTCTTCTTCTTCTTCTTCTTCTTCTTCTTCTTCTTCTTCTTCTTCTTCTTCTTCTTCTTCTTCTTCGTCGTCGTCGTCGTCGTTGTCGTGGCCTTCATCATGATCATCGTCGTCGTCTTCGTCACCATCCCCTTCATCATTTTTCTTTTATTATCATCATCGTAGACATTGTCGTCATTGTCCTTGTGACACTAGTTCCCTAGCAATTTGTTGTATAGAAACCCGAGAATCCCCTCTTGAGGCTCTCGTGTATGGCCTCGTTGGCGTGTGGACTCTGGTGCCTCTTATAGACTCTTCTACTCCTCAAAGTATTGCCTCGTACTTTTACTAAACGCTTATTTTCATTTTGACCATAATTACCATCATTGTTTGCCTTGCTTTACTATTGATTTTACTTTCTTGATTTGTTGATGAAAATATTATATTCTTGTATGAGTTATATTGGAAATTGCCTAAAAATAAACTTTTGAATCTATCTATAATCATATCGATAACGGCCGTTCGTTTTTAATGGAAATACTCTCAAACCAACGCGAAATCTTATTTATAACAACAATGTTAAATCAAGCCCATCATTATTGCGTTTGGTTATCGGATCTGCAAATATTGTGTACGTCGGCCTCAATTAGTCATGATAATTTAATTTGTGATTTCAAAGAAATCTCGGGTGTTAATTTTATGACTGTGTGAAAGTCATTGATATTTGGAGAAATGAATTTCTGTTCAAAATGACTAAACGTTCCCCAGACTGTCTTTAAATAAAGAAAAAAAAAATAGAATGGCTAATAAAATAGGGACTGTTGAATTTAGATAACATGACAGAATTAAAGATAAAAAAATAAAATATATTTAATAGAGAGGGGAATAAAAGAATGAAAAAAAAACATCAAAAAAACATATATATGTATGTGTGTGTGTGTGTGTGTGTGTGTGTGTGTATGTGTGTATAGAAGGGAGATTAAACTTCAAATATAATTATAGCTTAAAAAAAAACAAAACCTTGATAACAATATATAGACGTTTGATTGGTAAATAGAAAAAAAGGAAGAAACAGATATTCAAGAACAAGATATTTTTTGTCAATGACAAAACTCAGCAAATATTTTACCTATGATTGTTAGCTTACATCCGGATTTCAATTATAGTTGTCGAAAAGAAAAGACAAAGAAATAATAAATATATGGAACAAAATGAAATAAAAAATACTTTACAACAACGCTGCTACGTTGTGATAATAGACTTTTTTTTTTTTTTTGGTTGCTTCTAATATTGATCCATGAAAAATAAACCTCAATTTGATAAGTGCTTTCAGATCCCACTTGTTGAAATGCCATCTTTCTGGATTTTACGTATCGCCGTTATTATTATTATTATTATTATTATTATTATATTATTATTATTATTATTATTATTATTATTATTATTATTATTATTATTATTATTATTATTATTATTATTATTATCATTATTATTATTAGTATTGTTATTTCGTTTTTAACTTTTTTCATTAATTTTTTGCGGAAGGGTTTTGTGTCGGAAATGTTCCGTTTGGTATCTTGTACTTTTTACTTCTTTTTTTTTTTTAAGCTCTAGTATACATTTTGGTCTTATACTCTCATTACGGATGTCTGCTTCATGCCACACGTTATAATTTACATGAATATTATTTTATTATAGACCTGTGAATCCTCAGCCAAATAGTCCAATTTCTGCGTTTTAAAAAATATAATTTTTGTTGTTGTTGAAAGTCATCCTTACTTACAGTAGATGAATGACTTGCTCATAATTATAATTTGACATTCCTTTTACTTCTACATCAAGGCATGGCACCGACATAAAGTAATACCGCTTGTTATTTTAATCACATTGTCTTTTATCATTTTCCTTTCTCTAGCACTGCACTCATTTACTTGAAAGCTCGCTTGTTCAGTTTGTCGAAAAGAAATTCAGTCAATTCTTGTAGAGCTCATTTTACAGGTCTATTTTATACAGTACTCACTGGATTCTCGAGCGCCTAACTCCAGCACGCTCCGCAATACTCTAATATTAATGTCTTTTATCTTCCAGTATTTTCTAGTGGGTTCCTATTCCTTCACACCGATCACTCACCTGAGACACCCTACCCATTGCCCACGCCACGCTAACGTTTCATTCATACTGCAACCATCGTTGAGTACAGACGATACAAGTTATTTTGCACATTACTTTATTTGTTTTCCGATTTGTGTATTGTTGTCCTGACGAAGGGTTTGTGCCATTGTCTGTATTGTTCCCATACGAAGCCTCTCCATTTTCACTTTTTTGTGTGAGTATTTTCGCAATCCGGTAAGCTGGCGCTGGGTGACCGAATTTTATATATACGATGAGTCCTTTCCTCCCGTGAACATCGGATTTTGGCACGCTTTTTTTGGCTTTTCCAGGGAGTGTGCTAGAAAATCCAGCGAGTATTGTATTATAATGTAATATTCTATTACCCAGTTAAATGTGTGGCTTCCATCATGTATCTTCGGCCTAGTTCACTTTGCTGTGCCACACTGCGGCTGACGCCTATGTTATTCCAATATTCCTTTGGAATGGGCCCTAAGGAAAAATTTCCTCTTGGGACTGAATAAATGGAATCTTATTATATTATATTATATTATATTATATTATATTATATTATATTATATTATATTATATTATATTATATTATATTATATTATATTATATTTTATCATATTCTTTTTATAAATTTTAATTTGTTTTATATAATATTATATCAGATATATTATTAGTTTATTATTTATAATATTTTTTTTACGTACGTTCTGAAATACCAAACCTTCTTAACACTCCCAACCAAGTACTTATCATCTTATAAATCAAAGCGATATCTCAACCTTTGTATCTCGTCTGTTACCATGGATACCGATATGTTGGTTTGTTTGTCTTTTTCAAATGCCGCTTAACGTCAAAGTGGATTATGGTGATTTTTGTTACATACTTGTGATACACTGTGTCGCCCTCTATGTCACCATTATGGCGACTTCCGTAGTTGCCTCCCCCCTCTCTACTATTCTGTGACATTTTAGCGAGTCCCATGCCTTTTCATTTCCCCCCTTCTGCGTGCAATCTCTCCTCTCCCATCTCTCACACATTCACTTTCATCAGCCTACTCTGAAAAACAGATTACCAACCCCCCCCCCTATTTTTACTTTTTCTTCAAATAAAGGTCCACTGTAACATCCCTCAACTTGTCAATGAGTTTCAAACCCAAGACTTCTTTAGAGCCTGAAGTTTGAGATTTTTTGACGTTTTGAGTGGCTAATTTTCATTGATCATCGTTTAAAATTTTCTGGTTAATTATTTTTATTTTTAAAAAAATATTTTTAAGTCTTTTGCTGACAAAGTAAGGCGGTTTCATGCGATGTGTGGACTGCAAGGTTCAAAGCTCGAGTTCTGCTCTTAGCGGTGCATAGTTGAGTCCTTGAAAGAGGCTCGTTACTCACATTCTGTTATGGTGATCATGTATAAAATGGCCGTGAGCAGCTTTGTCTTT